>NC_133118.1:11041399-11353470 GCF_022965805.1 Primulina eburnea | reverse complement strand
GCAGTGATGACAAACATCACTAGTCTTGTCAGCCTTAACTGGTGTGGCTGCCACAACGGGATTCGGAGATTGCCTCATCAAGGGCACGTTCTTCTTGGGACGTTGGAAAGAACTCTTCTTTCCCTTCCCATGTGGATCAATCTTCGTACCAGATGAAGAACCCACATAAAGAACCAAATTCTCTTTCTTGATGGTTGATTCAAACGTAACAAGCATATTCACCAACTCCTCAAGGGTCGGCTCCATCTTGTTCATGTTGAAGTTCACCACAAAAGAATCAAATGAGCTAGGCAGCGATAAGAGCAACACGTCGGTGGTCAACTCCGAAGGCAAGATCATATCCATGCCAACGAGCTTATCCACGAGCCCAATCAACTTCAGGCCATGCTCATGGACCGAGGCCTCATCTCGCATGCGCATAGTGTTCAGCTCCTTGACGGTAGCATGCCTAAGAGGCCGAGTCTGCTCACCAAAGAGCTCTTTGAGATCCAAATGAATGTCAGAACGCCTCTGCAGCTCATCATTCATAGAAGTCAGCATATAACACCTGGCTATCAAGTCATGGTCACACCATTCCTTGTAAGCCTGCAATTCCTCAGGAGTGCAGTCAGTCGGAGCCTCAACAGGGGGCGACTCAGTCAGTGTATATGCTACCCTTTCCGAATTCAAGACGATTTTCAGGTTTCCTAGCCAAGTGAGTTAATTAGGTCCAGTTAATATGTGTTTGTCGAGTATTACGGATATCGGATTGCGAATCGAAGACATTGTCAATTTGTACTGAAAAGTAAAAACAGATAAATTTTGATGGCTATTTTAAAATATTTAGTAAGATATGAAGTTTGGACTTTTACTTCATAAATATTTCTCCCACTATTTTGACATCTTTCACTACCCTCTAGTGAAAACGGGAAACTCCTTTCCTCAGTAGGTACGTAAGGTCCAATTAGCGAATTATGATCCCGAATAATATCAGCCAATCACAATTCCTAAAAGGTAGTTTCCAATTGCATCACAATGCAACCCTCTACGTAAACTTTTGTCTCACGTTTGATTAGGACCCAATAATATGACGTCGTTCATCTTCACGTGTCAAGCCTTACCCATCGATGTTGAACCTTAATGGACGGTCGCCATGAGTTCCCTCAATAATATGAGCCGAAATCATGGGAGTTCCACGTAGTTCACATCACCATGTCAATGGATGTCACAGCTTTCCAGCACCCAAAGCTCCCACAATAATATGAGCCGAGCCCCGAGTACGGGTAGCGTTCATCATGCACCCATTGTCGATGGAAGACAAGGAAATTATAAACAAATTTATAATTCCCCTTATCGGGCTTGATATTAATTTTGAATCTTATTCAAAATGAGGGTTTTTAATTTTGAAAGGTCTCATCATTAATTTTATTTAAAAGCTCGCCATGTTTGATCGTATGTTTACCGGATTCATGCAACTTTGTTATTATCATAATAATAACGCACATACTCATTATTTATAACATATCATGCATATATTATAAACAGTAAACAAACAAGGATGCTCAATCGCCCCAATACTAATGGACCGTGTGAGCTAAACACGGGCCTAGGTCCAATCCTAGGGAAATGCACGGGATGCAAATGCAACTATTACATAAGCTTCCAATATTTACATGTCTTCGATCTTCATAATCATCATGGTCACCATCTTCCAATCTTGATCATCCACTATACTAATATTTACAAATAAATATCCATGGCAAATAGGGATACATCTCATGGGGGTGGGAACGGGCCATAAACCAAGCCCACTTTATAAATTGATAATTATTACAATCATTCAACACAAAATATCCTAGCATACACCTAGCAAATTGGGCTTGGGCTTTTGATCATCCTTCATGCATAATATCACATATCATACACAATCATTAATTATCACAATAATTAATTGATCCAATATTATATATCTCTATCCAATCACTAACCGCCACGATTATAAACTAAATTAACAAAGTATACAAACACATTTGTCTACTTTCCAATTAATTTATTTATAATCGAATTTCTTATAAATCACAATTTACTATAAATAATTAAAGTCCAACTTCAATTATTTATTTTATGAGAAAAATTTGCAACTTTTGTAATTTTAAACTTAAGGGCCCAAAAACTCATTTTTCACCAAAAATATTTTGGCCCATTTAAAATTCACAAATATGTTAGCCATCCAATGGCCCAACAACTCAAGGCCCATGACACTTTGATATTTCAAAACACCTTTTGAAAACCCTAGTCGTCATCGCCGTCGCCGGACCTCCGTCGCCGGATTCCGGCCACAAATTTATTTTTTTTTATTATTAAAGTGTAGGGGATGTTCGGGCAGCCCCTCGGGCTGCCCTTGCTGCCCGTTTCGGGCAGCCCCTCAGGCAGCCCAATCAGCCCGAAATGGGCAGCAACTTGCTGCCCAAAACCCGCCCCAATCCGGCCTTGAATTCGTTGCAAAATTTTGTTCTCATGCGGTTAGAAATCAATCTCAACATAATATCTTGTAGTTGCTACACAAAATCGTAACCATAGCTCGGATACCACTTGAAAGGGGATCGGTTACGGTGACCGGAAGCGCAACGGAATTTAAAAATCGAATTATACAAGAGAAATTTCGGCCACCCCATGAAATTGTGTAGCAAATACAATAAAACACAAAATAACATTCATAGTGTGTTAAGAAATGTACCTATCAATCACAAGGATTGATGTATTGCTCCAACTAAGGTGTAAACACCTTAGCTCTTCAATGGTAGAAACTATGTACAAGCTCTCCTTGTTCTTGAATCTTTCCTTCAAATTAGGCCCACCACCAACTAGCTAGAACCACTCTAATTTTGCACTTGAAAAATTAGAGCATTTTTCTTTGAGAAGTGTAGTGTTTCTTCAACAATTGAAGAACAAAAAAAATTGGAGAGGATGAATAGTATTTTCGGCCACTATTCATGCTAGGAGAGAAGGAGAGACATTTTTTTGGTTGTGGGAAAAGTTAAAGTAAAAAAGTTGCATTCCAAGCCTTGGTAATAGAAAAAGTTGTCTCCCAACCCTTCACATCCCATGCATGCATATATTATATGGTTTTTAACAAATTAAAAATCATGGACTAAATTTAATTATCTCAAACATATTTGAGACTAATTAAACATTACTTGAATTTACCCAAGTCCCACTAGTTAAATAATTAATTTTAAATTGAGCTCTACAAGAGTCAATATGATTTAATTAATTCAACACTTGAATTAATTTAATTATTTGGACTCTACTAGGTCCACTAGTGTTTAATTAATTCAACACTTGAATTAATTTAATTTAGTCCATAATAATGTTTATGAAAATCACAATTTTCAAATGCATTATTCCCTTGGCCAACTTTTAATTTAGGAAAACTTCCATAAATTAAAATTTATATTTCTCTCATAGAAGTCATACTTCTATTTTTCCTTACACTTATAAACTCATTTATAAGTCGTTCAACACATTGAACTAGTTTCTTCTTTATAGAAGTCATAATTCTAATTTTCCTTATGCTTATAAACTCCTTTATAAGCCGTTCAACACATTGAACTATTTTTACTTCTCAACGGGATCTAGAAAGCTAGTACTTGTGTGGCCCTCAATGGTTCATTGATACAACTAGCCGTGGGTTCATATCTCCATGTGATTCGGACTAAACATGTCCTTATATGAGCATACCCCAATTGCTCTATTCTTACTTATCAACTCCTTGATAACAAGAACGTCAAAACTCAAGTCTGATAGTACCCAACCAATCATGTTAAACGCCTAGCAGCATCGCTTACATGATTCCCTAGGTATCAAATGATAGTGCCTGCAAGAACCATTCAATTATGGTTAGCGTACAGTACGGTCCTTTCAACTCATATATCCCGACCGATTCGACAACCATTGGTTTGTCGAGATTTGTCAATGAATCGATACTATGTGTCATGTCGTAGTTGTATCGATGGTGTAATCTATGAAACCCCTTTCATAATTACCACCATACTCTGATCAGAGATTTCAACCTACATACACATGAGAACACATAGGATATCCATACCCAAAGGTAAGCGGTGAATCCCCGACTACAATGCATCGACTCCTATATGTTTCGACAGAATACCCAACCTTGCCACCTGATGATCCCATGAGAGTCGGTAAACAAGTCAAAGTGTAATTCTAGCACATAGAGTCTCAATGTTGTCCTGGGTCATAAGGACTAATGGTGTACAACCATAAACTAGGACTTTTCCACTCGATAAGTGAGAACCACTTGGAAAGTCCTTTTATGGAGGGTTGTTCAGTGCACTCTACAAGGAGCACCTATCTGCATGTTCGGACATCACAATGTCCCCTACCAATGTGTAAGGCTCGAGAATTATCGGTTGTCATTGGTGTTGACTCGAAGCTATGGTAATGCATGACATTTAGAGTGGAATTTTTGAAGCATGGCCGAAGCCACACCGCCCCCGCGGTGCTAAGACTACCGCACCCGCGGTGTAGGTGACAGAAAGTTGGGAGATTTTGCGAAGCAACACCGCACCCGCGGTGATGCAAGAGCCGCACCCGCGGTGCTGAGACCGCACCCGCGGCGATGCAAGAGCCGCACCCGCGGTGAGTGAAATTCAGAAAATGGCATGGCTGCCGAGAGCTCAGCGCACCCGCGCCCTTACACTGCCGCACCCGCGGTAGTGCGTGTCACTTGAAAAACATGAACACTCGTCCCTTTGCATGCAATATATGATATGTGTCTTTCATTCCTTCCATTTCAGAATGAGAGAACCGAGAGAGCTTGGAGGGAGGAGCTTTCATTCTTTTGATCTTTAACTTGTGATTTTGAATTAGTTAGTGCTCCGATTTTAATTCCGAGTAGATATTAGTGATCCTTGCATCGTTGGCTACGAAAGGATGTAAGTATTGTTCATTTCCAGCATGTCTCGATATTTATGTGTTGGAGAAGTCATGATTTTATTTAAGGAATGTGTTCTTGATATCTTGAGCATGATATATTCGTTGTCGGATCGATTTTCGGACACCGTAGGCTATTGTTTCGATTTTCAGCATGTGTTATGTTACGATTGTTCAGATTTCAGCCTATGTATTGAGGTGTTGATGAGATTATGATTTGATTATGATCGAGTATGATATTCTTGAGTTACCGGTATCGAAGAGTTATGTCGTTACGCCGTCGAATTGCATTGTAATCGAGTTCAGCTTTGTATATTGAATTGCTTGAGATGTATATGATTGAAGTGCACATTGTTTATGCCATTGCAGATTTTTATTGGCTATTGTGAACTCGAGACTTCGACTACGGCACCGACTATTCGATCAGAAAGGTATAATTCATGTGGTCACGGGATTGCACAACTCGATTCAGATTTGATACGAGTTTCCCTAAATCACATACTAGATTGTTATTACATTGATTATGTAATGTCTTGTTTATTGATTTATATTCGAGTCCTGAGATAGGAGATATTGGCAGATTGGCCAAGACTAGACGTTTCGGTGTATCGACGCATAGTAGTAGATTTGCTCTATGTGCAGACCCTCGATACAGAGTTGACCGAAGTCTAGGAATAAGACATACCGTTGCCCCGAGTGGTTGGGTAGGTGACAGACCGTCTTATTCACATCGGGATCCCTAGATTAGAAATGAGTCGAGTCAAGATTTAAACGTTGAATACAGATTTGTATTCTTCCACATGTTTAGATTTGTATGCATGTTACTTGATACATATGCTATGCTTTTGTACATGATTATTACATTGCATGCATCCATGTTTTATATTGGGATATGTTCTCACCGGAGTTATCCGGCTGTTGTCGTGTCTGTATGTGTGCATGGCAACAGGTGGGGCAGGATCTGGGTCTCGAGCTAGACGAGATATTGACGATAGCGTGGAGATCACGGGCGTTGCAGATTTCTAGTGTTTTCCTTTTGACTTGTACTACTTATGTTGTAGTTGGGATTTGAACACTAGCGTATGATTTTACCAAACAGACATGTATGTATATTATGTTGTTTATTTAATATCAAGACATGATATGCTTTAGTTATACATTTAAATTAATGTTAAAAGCAAATTTTTGACCCACATTTCCGAACAAAGATCCAATTAAATCCCAAAAGAATTGAGTTAGAGCCCGGGTCCCCACACAATGAAACATGGTACTCACATCGCAGATACTAGTCTCGAACTCGAGCGGCCTATATCCTTCTTAGCAGGCGGCTGAATCGACTAGGAACTGTTTAGAATATACAGTATTCCAAATATGAGTTTCATGATACTCATCATATGAGCATCTCATATTCTTTCTACTATTTGTATATTCAAGGTCTTTATCTATGCAACTAGCATGGGTATACAGATAAAGATGTGCCAAAATAATAATTTCAAATATTATTAAAATAAAGATTGCTTATACATAGAGTTTCATTTTGAACACTCAGCCAACACTTGGCTCGACGGGCACCTACTCTAACAAAGCCTTCATTTGAAGATTTGGTAGGTACATTTGTTGCTGAGTCTGGAAAAAGGATGGCGAGAACTGAATCTCGTCTTGACAATATGGAGACTCACATGGGAAACATGGGTGCCACAATGAAATCTTTGGAAACGCAAATCGGGCAGTTGGCCAATGCTCTAAAAGATCAGAACAAGGGGCAATTTCCCAGTAACACAGAGGTGAACCCAAAAGAGCAGTGCAAGGCAGTCACTTTGAGGAGTGGGAAGGACTTAGAGGTACAGAGTCCCAAAGAGAGTGTGGACAGTGAGAAGACAGTTGAAGAAAGTGAAGTGGAGGGATCCACGGCTGAAATCAAAGTTGAACCACCTCCAGTGTATAAGACGACTCTACCCTATCCTCAGAGTTTCAAGAAGAAAAATTTAGATGATCAGTTTGCAAAGTTCTTGGAAATTTTCAAGAAGATAAACATCAACATACCATTTGCTGATGCTTTGGAGCAAATGCCGAATTATGCAAAGTTTATTAAAGATGTGATGTCTAAAAAGAGGAAGCTGCAAGAGTTTGAGACAGTGAAGCTTACTGAGGAGTGCAGTGCCATCCTACAAAAGAAATTACCACAAAAATTGAAAGATCCAGGGAGTTTTACTATCCCTTGTTTTATTGGTGGTTCTCATTGTAGTAAAGCTTTATGTGATTTAGGAGCAAGTATTAATTTGATGCCATTTTTTATTTTCAGGAAATTGGAGCTTGGAGAAGTTAAACCAACTACTATCACCCTACAGCTTGCAGACAGAAGTCTCACGTATCCGCGTGGGATCGTCGAGGATGTACTGGTAAAAGTGGATAAGTTTATTTTTCCTGCTAACTTTGTGGTTTTAGATATGGAAGAAGATCATGATGCTCCATTGATCTTTGGGAGACCATTCTTGGCGACTGGAAGGGCATTGATTGATTTTCAAAAGGGTGAACTCACCTTGAGAGTTGGTGGAGAAGAAGTTATTTTTAACATCTATCAAGCCATGAAGGGATCGAATGAGGTAAGAACTTGTAAAAGAATTAATGTTATAGACTCATGTATGTCTCTTGATTGTGCAGGAATGAGGGATCCCTTGGAGAGCTGTCTGATAGGTGCGGCAGGAACTGTTGATGAAGATAATTGGGAAGTGAAAAAGCAATTGGTGGCTCTTGAAGCACTACAAAAAGAAAAGAGAAAAGATGCACCGCACGAGGAGTTGGATGTAAATGAGAAACTAGAGGCAATACCACCTTCCCCTGAGTTGAAAGAGTTGCCAAGCCACCTGTGTTATGCTTTTTTAGGTGAGAAGTCGACGTATCCGGTAATTATCTCTTCCTCCCTTTCGTGTGATGAAAAAGATAAATTATTAAGAGTGCTGATAGAATACAAAACTGCTTTAGGATGGTCGATATCTGATATTAGGGTAATTAGCCCCACTATATGCATGCATAAAGTTTTGATGGAGGAGTCGTATACTCCTTATGTGGATCAACAGAGGAGGTTGAACCCAGCAATGAAAGAGGTTGTGAAGAATGAGGTACTGAAATTATTAAATGCTGGTGTAATTAATGCTATTTCTGATAGTAGCTGGGTATCTCCTGTACAAGTAGTACCAAAAAAGGGTGGAATGACAGTGGTAAAAAATGAAAATGATGAATTAATATCTACCCGTACTGTAACTGGTTGGCGAGTATGCATTGATTATAGAAAGTTGAACAATGCCACACAAAAAGATCATTTTCCATTGCCTTTTATTGATCAGATGCTTGATAGACTTGCAGGTTATTGTCACTACTGTTTCTTAGATGGTTATTCAGGTTATAACCAAATTGCTATAGCTCCGGAAGATCAGGACAAAACAACATTCACATGCCCCTATGGCACGTTTGCCTTTAGGAGGATGCCTTTTGGGCTATGTAATGCACCTGCCACTTTTCAGAGGTGTATGATGGCCATATTTGCAGACATGGTGGAGGAAATAATGGAAGTCTTCATGGACGATTTCTCGGTATTTGGCTCGTCATTTGATCATTGTTTACATAACTTATCCCTTGTTTTGCAGAGATGCCAAGAAAAGAACTTAGTTCTTAACTTGGAGAAATGCCACTTTATGGTCCAAGAGGGCATAGTCCTTGGACATAAAGTGTCGTCTCGGGGATTAGAAGTGGACAGAGCCAAGGTGGTTGTCATTGAAAAACTTCCTCCACCAAAGAACATCAAGGGAATAAGGAGCTTCCCCGGACACGCGGGGTTTTATAGTAGATTCATTAAAGATTTTTCTAAGATCACTAAACCCCTGTGCAATTTACTTGAAAAAGAGTCGACTTTTATATTTGATGATAATTGTTTGCAGGCATTCGAGAAGATAAAAAATGGCATTGGTGACTGCACCAATTATGATAGTGCCGGACTGGGAGCAGCCCTTTGAGCTGATGTGTGATGCAAGTGACTATGCAGTAGGTGTAGTGTTGGGCCAGAGACGTGATAAATTCTTTAGATCAATCTACTACGCAAGTCGTACCATGGATGCGGCACAGCAAAACTACACAACTAGCGAAAAGGAGATGCTTGCAGTAGTATTCGCCTTTGACAAGTTCAGACCCTACTTGGTAGGTACAAAGGTAATCGTTTTCACTGATCATGCAGCTATCCGATACTTATTTGCCAAGAAGGACGCAAAGCCACGCTTGATAAGGTGGATCTTGTTGCTCCAAGAGTTTTATTTTGAAGTAAAGGATAGGAAGGGATGCGAAAATCAAGTGGCTGACCACTTGTCAAGACTTGAGCTAGAAGAGAAGGAAGAAGAGGGAGCCATACAAGAGACATTTCCAGATGAGCAGCTTTTTGAGGTAAACTCTGTACTTCCTTGGTTTGCTGACATTGCTAATTTTTTGTCTTGTGGAACCCTTCCCCCAGATATGAGCTACCATCAGAAGAAGAAATTCGTCCATGATATAAAGTTCTTTTATTGGGACGATCCGTTCGTGTATAAGAGGTGTGCTGACCAAGTGATTAGGAGGTGCGTGGAAGGTCTTGAAGCACAACAAATTTTGGAGAAATGTCATTCTTCACCATATGGTGGACACTTTGGAGCGTCACGAACAGCGGCTAAGTTATTGCAATCCGGTTTCTACTGGCCTAGTTTGTTTAAGGATAGTTATACCTTAGTAAAATCATGTGATAGATGCCAAAGGTTAGGAAAAATCTCTAGGCGTCACGAATTACCACTGACAAATATTTTGGAAGTGGAACTTTTTGACGTTTGGGGCATAGATTTCATGGGACCTTTTCCCCCTTCCTCTGGTTATTCTTATATTCTGTTAGCTGTTGATTATGTGTCGAAATGGGTGGAAGCAATCGCCACCAGTACTAATGACTCTCATGTTGTAGCGAAATTCGTACAGAAAAACATTTTCACCAGGTTTGGAACACCGAGAGCCATCATAAGTGACGAAGGTACGCATTTTTGCAATAGAATTTTCAACTCACTATTGGCCAAATATAATGTGAAGCACAAGGTGGCACTAGCATATCATCCGCAGTCGAATGGACAAGCTGAAGTATCCAACCGGGAAATTAAGCAGATACTGGAAAAGACTGTCAACACAAACTGGAGGGATTGGGCTATGAAGTTGGATGATGCGCTATGGGCTTATCGGACTGCATTCAAGACGCCTATTGGGATGTCTCCCTATCAGCTGGTATTTGGAAAAGCATGCCATCTACCATTGGAGTTGGAGCATAGGGCATTTTGGGCTGTGAAGAAGTTGAACTTTGATTTGAAAGCGTCTGGCCAGGTTAGAAAACTACAATTGAGCGAGATGGACGAATTCCGAAATGATTCATATGAGAATGCCAAGATCTACAAAGACAGACTGAGAAGTGGCATGACAAAATCATAGTTCGAAGAGAGCTCAAACCAGGACAACAGGTACTGCTGTACAACTCTCGTCTGAATTTGTTCCCTGGTAAGCTTAAGTCGCGATGGTCGGGGCCATTTGTTTTGGAAACGGTGTCGCCCTATGGAGCTGTCGAGCTAAAGTGCAATGATGGAAGAACCTTCAAAGTGAATGGACAGCGGGTTAAGCCCTACTATGGAACTGAAGTAATGAATATCGACAGTTACAAGTTGATTTGATCAGACAGGGTACAGTCGGGTTGTCGACGTTAAACCAAGCGATGTGTGGGAGGCAACCCGCATTTATTTATTTATTTTTTTTTCTTGCATTCGTTCTGCTTTATTATTTTATTTCAATTTCTTAGTTAATATTTCTAATTTTCTCTATTTAAGTATTAATTTGAATCGCTTTATTTTTGCAGGTTAAAAAAAAAAAAGTGGTAAGAACAGACGCATGCGCACGGCAGCGCAACATCTCGAGCCACCGCGCGCCCTCATCAATAATAAAGAACAGAAGCAATCGCGCCCCAGCGCGAGTTCGCACGCGACCGCGCGCACCTGATTATCGAAGACATCCAGAGGCCCGCGCGCGGCCGCGTTACTTTACGCGCGCGCGCGCGCTCAATTATTGGCAGCAGACAGTAGCCAGCGCGCGGCCGCGCCACATCACGCGCGACCGCGCGCACCGCGAACCAGCCCCCCTTTATAACCCTATCTCACAATTTCATTCACACAAAACTCTTCTCTCCACAAGAACAACCGCCTCCTCCATCAAAATCCTCTCAAAAACCCTCTCCTCCATATATCCAAGCACCCAAAACTTGCCAAAATTTCTCCCAAACTCCTACAATACACCACCCCTCACACACAAGCCCCAACACAACCCATCATCTCCACACCATCACACACAAGCGCCTCTCAACCCAACCCCCGCCGCCACCGCTCCTCACCGCCACCTACTGCCGCCAAGCGTTGCCTTCTAGTTATTCTCTTCAATCAAGGTTACCATCTCCTTTACTTGGCTATAGTTTGGGTTACTTTCAGATTCAAGCAACTGTTGGTGGATTTTGTGCTCTATATTTGTTAATTATTGGTGTGGACAAGAATTGAAAGTTATGCCGCCTAGAAAAAGATAAAAGGATGGGGTTTCCTCGTCTCGTTTCTACAACGCTCACAAATTTTGGAACGAGGTGAAAGCGGACCGGTTACGGTGGCCGGAAGCGCAACGGAAGTCAAAAATTTTTAAATTTAGCATGTAAATTTCGGCCACCAAGATTTTGTGCAACATTTACAATAAAAACACATTCATAGAGTGTTTAAGAATATTACCTATCAACCTCTTGAGGTTGATGTTTGGCTCCAACTTTGTTGTAAACAACAAAGCTCTTCAAAGGATGAAAAATCTACAAGCTCCTCCTCCTTTGCTTCAAAATTAGACCCACCACTAGCTAGGTAAACCCCCTCTTAATTTGCACTAGAAAATCAAGAGGATTTTTCAAAGAGAAGTGAGTATTCTCCAACAATTTAAGAACACAAGATGAGAGAGAAATTTGAGAGAAAAGTGCTTGAAGGTTTCGGCCAAGGTGTGTGTAGAATATGAGTGAATGTTGAGTCTTGGGGTTGCAAAAAGCTAGATTCAAAAAATGCATGCCATGCATTATTTTAATCAAAAGTAATCCACACCCCTTCACCTCCCAAGCATGCAAACCCTAGTGGGCTTGCAACTTTTGCAAGGCCCATGGACTTTTAATTGTCTCAAACATTTTTGAGCCCAACTAGACTTTACTTTATTTTACTCAAGCCCACTAGTTAAATAATTATTTCCAATTGGGCTCTACAAGGCCCAATGTTATTTAATTAATCCAATACTTGAATTAATTAATTATTTGGACTCTACTAGGCCCACTAGTGTCTAATTAATTCAACACTTGAATTAATTTAATTAAGTCCATAATAATGTTTATGAAAGTCACAATTTTCAAATACATTATTCACTTGGCCAAATTTTAATCTAGGAACACTTTCATTAATTAAAATTTATATTTCTCTCATAGAATTCACACTTCTATTTTTTCTTTACGCTTATAAACACATTTATAAGCCGTTCAACACATTGAACTATTTTACTTCTCATCGGGATTTACAAAGCTAGTACTTGTGTGGCCCTCAATGGTTCATTGATACAACTAGCCGTGGGTTCACATCTCTATGTTATTCGGACTAAACATGTCCTTATTCGAGCATACCCCGATTGCTCCATTCTTACTTATCAACTCCTTGATAGTAAGAACGTCAGAACTTCAAGTATGATAGTACCCAACCAATCACGTTAAACGCCTAGCAGCATCGCTTACGTGATTCCCTAGGTATCACATGATAGTGCCTGCAAGAACCATTCAATTATGGTTAGCGTACAGTACGGTCCCTTCAATTCATATATCCCGACCGATTCGACAACTATTGGTTTATCGAGATTTGTCAATGAATCGATACTATGTGTCATGTTGTGGTTGCATCGATGGTGTAATCTATGAAACCCCTTTCATAATTACCACCATACTCTGATCAGAGATTTCAACCCACATATACATGAGAACACATAGGATATCCATACCCGAAGGTAAGCGGTGAATCCCCGACTACAATGCATCGACTCCTATGTGTTTCGCCGTAACACCCAACCTTGCCACCTGATGACCCCATAAGAGTCGGTAAACAAGTCAAAGTGAAACGCTAGCACATAGAGTCTCAATCTTGTCCCGGGTCATAAGGACTAATGGTGTACAACCATAAACTAGGACTTTTCCACTCGATAAGTGAGAACCACTTGGAAAGTCCTTTATAGAGGGTTGTTCAGTGCACTCTACCAGGAGCACCTATCTGCATGCTCGGACATCACAATGTCCCCTACCAATGAAACATGGTACTCACATCGCAGATACTAGTCTCTAACTCGAGCGGACAATATCCTTCTTAGTGGCGGCTGAATCGACTAGGAACCGTTTAGAATATACAGTATTCCAAATATGAGTTTCATGATACTCATCATATGAGCATCTCATATTCTTTCTACTATTTGTATATTCAAGGACTTTATCTATGCAACTAACATGGATATACAGATAAAGATGCGCCAATATAATAAATTCAAATATTATTAAAATAAAGATCGTTTATACATAGAGTTTAATCATGAACACTCGACCAACACTTGGCTCGACGTGCACCTACTCTAACAATCTCACACTTGCACTAGAGCCAACTACCCATATACATCAGACCCATTGATTCGCGATGCTTCTCGAATGATGGTCCTGGTAAAGGCTTAGTTAGTGGATCAGCAACATTATCTGTGGAGCCGACTTTGTTAATTGTGACATCTCCTCTTTCCACGATCTCTCTGAGGATGTGGTACTTTCTCAATACGTATTTGGACTTCTGATGAGACCTTGGCTCCTTCGCCTGAGCTATGGCTCCCGTGTTGTCGCACATCACTGGGATAGGAGCAACTCCATTTGGAATGACGCCCAACTCTTGGACGAAATTCCTAATCCAAACAGCCTCCTTTGCTGCAGCTGATGCAGCAATATATTCTGCCTCAGTGGTGGAATCCGCAGTACTGCCTTGCTTGGAACTCTTCCAAGAGACAGCAACACCATTGAGCATGAATATGAATCCAGAGGTTGACTTCGAGTCATCAATATCGCTTTGGAAGCTAGAGTCGGTATAGCCTTCCAATTTCAGTTCTCCACCCCCATAGACCAAGAACAATTTATTGGTCCTTCTCAAATACTTGAGGATGTCTTTCACAGCTTTCCAGTGTGGAAGACCAGGGTTCGATTGATATCTTCTCACTACACTTAGTGCAAAAGCCACGTCAGGACTGTGTAGATATCATCCCATACATGATGCTACCAATAGCCGAAGCATACGGAATTCGTGTCATCGCCGCTATCTCTACATCAGTCTTGGGAGACATAGACTTGGATAGAGACACGCCATGACACATTGGTAGATGTCCTCTCTTGGACTCATCCATCGAGAACCGCTTCACGATGGTATCAATGTATGTGGACTGGGTGAGACCAAGCAATCTTTTTGATCTATCTCTATAGATCTGTATTCCTAATACAAAAGATGCTTCACCCAAGTCCTGCATCGAGAACTTACTTGCTAACCATATCTTAGTTGATTGTAACATTCCTACATCATTCCCAATGAGTAGAATGTCATCAACATACAACACTAGGAATGTCACAGCACTCCCACTAACCTTCTTATAGACACATTGTTCCTCAGGATTCTTAGTAAAACCAAACTCTTTGATTGTACTATCGAATCTGAGGTTCCAACTCCTAGATGCCTGCTTTAGACCATAAATAGATCTTTGAAGTTTGCATACCATATGCTCACTTCCGATAGATGTAAACCCTTCAGGTTGAGACATGTAAATCTCTTCCTTAATATCCCCATTAAGAAAGGTTGTCTTAACATCCATCTGCCATATCTCATAGTCATACCATGCAGCTATGGCTAGCAAAATCCTTATAGACTAGAACATTGCGACTGGAGAAAAGGTTTCCTCATAGTCAACACCTTGCCTTTGAGTATACCCTTTTGCAACCAATCGCGCCTTGAAGGTCAATACCTTCCCATCCGCCCCAAGTTTCCTCTTGTAAATCCATTTACACCCTATGAGAACAATTCCCTCAGGTGGATCCACGAGATTCCACACTTGGTTCGAATGCATGGAATTCATCTCAGATTCCATTGCTTCAAGCCTTTTGGATGAATCGGCATCAGATAATGCTTCCTTGAAGGTCCTTGGATCACATCCAAGGTTAGGCTCATCATGGCCCTCTTCAAGAAGCAGACTATACCTCATAGGTGGTCTCGAGACTCTCTCGGTTCTTCTAGGAGCTTGTATCTCCTCTCTTGGCTTCTCGGGTGTGGGTTCTACAACTGTGGCTGTCTCTCGAACCTCTTCGAGTTCTATCATTTCGCCCTTTCTATCTAATAGAAATTCCTTTTCCAAAAAGGTTGTGTTCCTAGAAACAAACACCTTTGTTTCTTGGGGATGATAGAAGTAATATCCAACTGAATTCCTTGGATATCCCACAAAGTAGCATAAAATGGATCGACTATCCAATTTATCTCCCACTGTCTGCTTCACATAAGTTGGACACCCCCATATTCTAAGATAAGAATACTTGGGAGGCTTACCCATCCATATCTCATATGGAGTCTTGTCAACTGCCTTTGTATGGACATTGTTCAACAACAGTGCCGCTGTTTCAAGCGCATATCCCCAAAAGGATGGCGGCAACTCCGTGAACCCCATCATAGACCGAACCATGTCCATCAAAGTTCGGTTACGACGCTCCGAAACACCATTCAACTGCGGTGTAGCGGGCGGAGTCCACTGCGAGAGAATCCCATTCTCCCTAAGATACTCTTGGAACTCGGCACTCAAGTACTCACCACCTCGATCCGATCGAAGTGTCTCGATGCTTCGTCCCAATTGCTTCTCTACTTCACTTCTGAATTCTTTGAACCTTTCAAAGGCTTCAGACTTGTATTTCATCAAATACACATACCCATACCTCGAAAAGTCATCGGTAAAGGTGATGAAGTAGGCATGTCCATGCTTAGTGGTGATGCTAAGCGGACCGCACACATCGGTATGGATCAAATCCAATAACCCTTTGGCTCGCTCCACATGGCCCTTAAAGGGAATTTTGGTCATCTTTCCTTTTAAACATGATTCACAAGTCGTGAGAGCATTAATATCAGACATATCAAACATGCCAACTCCCACTAACTTGTTCATCCTTCTTAGGGAAATATGTCATAATCGAGCATGCCATAATTGTGCCGAATTTAGAGTATCTTGTTTGAGTTTATTCGTTGTTGTTATTGCTTGGACATTGTTAAGTGAAATATCTTTCAATTTTAAGGTGTAGAGATTGTTTTCTAGTTCTCCGGTACCAACTAAACATTCATTCTTGTAAATATTGCAAACACCTTTGCCAAATAAACAAGAAAATCCATCAATAAACAAGAAAATCCATCAAATAAACAAGAAAATCCATCAATGGAAATAATGTTTTTGATCAAGTCTGCTACGAACAAAACATTTCTCAAACACAACTTAAAATCATTGTTCAAAATTAAACAAACATCTCCAACAGCTTTGGCAGCAACTCTTGCCCCATTGCCCATCCTCAAGAAGGTCTCACCTTCCCTGAGCTTCCTACTTATTTCCATCACCTGCAAATCATTACAGAGATGTGAGCCACAGCCGGTATCTAATACCCAAGAAGTAGAGTTAATGGAGATATTTACTTCAATGTAGAACATACCTTTGCCAGAACCCTTCTGGGCAAGATATTCCCTGCAGTTACGCCTCCAATGTCCAGGCTTCTTGCAGTGATGACAGATGTCAACTGTCTTCTCAGCCTTCACTGGTGTGGCTGCCACTATGGGACTCGGAGTTTGCCTCTTCAAGGGCACGCTCTTCTTGGGGTGCTGGAATGAACGCTTCTTTCCCTTCCCAGGTGGACCGGTCTTTGTGCCAGATGAAGAGCCCACATAAAGAACCGGCTTCTCCTTTTTTATTGTGGACTCAAAGGTCACAAGCATGTTCACCAACTCTTCAAGGCTTGGCTCAAGCTTGTTCATATTGAAATTCACCACAAAAGGATCGAACGAGCTCGGCAGTGACACCAGCAGCACGTCGGTGGTCAACTCCGAAAGCAAGATCAAATCCATGCCAACGAGCTTATCCACGAGCCCAATCAACTTTAGGCCATGCTCATGGACCGAAGCCCCATCTCGCATGCGTAAAGTGATGAGCTCCTTGACTGTGGCATGCCTTAGAGGCCGAGTCTGCTCACCAAAGAGCTCCTTGAGGTGCATATGAATGTCAGCAGCATTCTTAGCATCCTCGAATCGCCTCTGCAGCTCATCGTTCATCGAAGCCTGCATATAACACCTCGCCTTCAAGTCATGGTCGCACCAATCCTTGTAGGTCTGCAATTCCTCAGGAGTGCAGCTAGTCGGAGCCTCAGCAGGGGGCGACTCAGTCAGTGTGTATGCAATTTTCTCCGAGTTCAATACAATCTTTAGATTTCTTAGCCAAGTGATATAGTTAGGTCCGGTTAGAACGTGTTTTTCGAGAATAACGGAAAACGGGTTGCGAATTGATGACATTGCCAAAGATTTGTACTGAAAAGTAAAACAGATAAATGTTAATGACTATTTTAAAATATTTAATAAGATATAAAGTTTGGACTTTAACTTTATAAATTTTCTCTCCCACTGTTTTGACATTTTCACTACCCTCTAGTGAAAACGGGAAACACTTTCCTCATAAGGTACGTAAGGTCCAATTAGCGAATTGTGATCCCGAATAATATCAGCTAATCACAATTCCTAAAAGTTAGTTTCCAATTGCATCGCCATGCAACCCTCTACGTATACTTTTGTCTCACGTTTGATTAGGACCCAATAATATGACGTCGTTCATCTTTACGTGTCAAGCCTAACCCATCGATATTGAACCTTAATGGACGGTCGCCATAAGTTCCCTCAATAATATGAGCCGAAATCATGGGAGTTCCACGTAGTTCACATCACCATGTCAATGGATGTCACAGCTTTCCGGCACTTAGGGCTCCCCCAATATTATGAGCCGAGCCCCGAGTACGGGTAGCGTTCATCATGCACCCATTGTCGATGGAAGACAAGGAAATTATAAACAAATTTATAATTCCCCTTTTCGGACTTGATATAAATTTTGAATCTTATTCAAAATGAGGGTTTTTAATTTTGAAAGGTCTCATCATTAATTTTATTTTAAAAACTCGCCATGTTTGATCGTATGTTTGCCGGATTCATGCAACTTTGTTATTATCATAATAATAACGCACATACTCATTATTTATAACATATCATGCATATATTATAAACAGTAAACAAACAAGGATGATCAATCGCCCCAACACTAATGGTCCGTGGGAGCTAAACACGGGCCTAGGTCCAATCCTAGGGTAAATGCACGGGATGCAATGCAACTATTACATTAGCTTCCAATATTTACATGTCTTCGATCTTCATAATCATCATGGCCACCATTGTGGGGACCCGGACGCTAATCAAATTCTTAATTGTCATTGGGACTAATTAATCAATTATAAACAGGGTTTAAATTTTTTTTTTTTTTTAAATGCGGAATGTAGTGACATCAAACATATATACATACATCTCAGTACATAAACTACAATACAAGTCCTGTACTGCATACATTCAAATTAAACTAAGGTTTAAACAACTAATGTCAAGTGTCCAACCCTATCTCTAGTCCAAGTCCGGAGCCTCCACTCTAATCATGATCTCTCTCATCTCCTGGACCCTGATCCTGTCCCACCTGTTGTCAAGTACACATACAAACAAGACAACAGCCGGATAACTCCGGTGAGAATAAATCCCAGTATAAATCAATGAAACATGCAATCATATAAACAATATAAAGCATGTAATCAGGTAACATGAATATGTATCAAAATCTGAAACAGAAGCAATATCAACTCAAGCTGTCGACAATACTAGTAGCTACGTCATTTAAGACTAGACTCAATCCTAGTCTAGGGATCCCGGTTTCCAGATGTGGTATTCCTATATCGAATTCCGTAATAGGAGGAACCGTAATTCTATTACTCGATATAACCCTATCCGGTGTTCCTATATCGACTTCCGTAATAGACGAATTCCTATTCCCTGTTACTCGATATAACCAAACATCTGGTGTCCTGACCTAACCGTCATGGACTGTAGCTCTATCGCTAATATCCTATCTTGAGACATCGTGCAATGTGCCGTGGCGATACCACCACTATCCGGCACTTCTGTCACAAGATAACTCGTCTAATACCTGTCATCTATAATTCAAGAGAACAAGTACATTAGTCAATTCAATGCAAATATCCATGCAATAAAATAAAGTATGTGATTTAGGGAAACTCAAGTCTAAACCGACTCAAGTCCATCTCCCAATACCACATTGACTTATACCTTTCGTTCGTAGTCTCGGTCTGAAGAAATATCATTTCTGAACTCAAGACTGTCTCTGTAAATCTGAAACGATATATCCAGAATCATAATATCAATATTCCATTCCCAATTCAACACTGAATCTGATTAATCCGAATTAATTCAAATCAACAGCATAACGGCACCGTCTCAGTATTCCCGTTAATACCGTATTATCAGATATCCATTACCAATCATAACTCATATCCAATACAATCTATAATCAATCCATAATCCAAATCTGTCCGGTATCAACTGATTATAATCAGAAAATCATAACAATTCCATAATCAGTCTGTTTCTTAATCTGACTTCGATTCTATGATGTCTAACATGTCAAGAACATCATATATGAATATTATTCAATTCCAATAATATCATATTTTCAAATCATAACAAAACTCAGCAAAACTTATGTCCAGTTGAAGCCTGTATCACGAGGATCTCAGTACCGTGTCCGGATTCAAAATCAGATAACCGAATCTTGTCAAATCGCAATTTAAAGTTACGATGGAATTTGGAGGATTTGTAGTGGATTCTCTCGGTCCTCTTCCTTTAGAAGATTGAGAATGATACAATATATATATCAATTGCATGGCTAAAGGACAAGTGTCCACTCAAATCAATTATTGCACTTTAGCCCCTGAATTCTTCACTATTTGCAATTCAGTCCACAAAACTCTTTTTAATTCCATTTCCATCCTAATTAATCACAAAATTCGTGGAATTTAATTCATCATTCCAAAATTCGTAAATTAAATAATCTCGGATTAAAATGATATAATCTCGAGCCTTACAATTCTCCCCCTCTGAGACATGATTTCGTCCTCGAAATCTCAAGCAATCATATCACAGGCAGTCAAATCAGAAATTTACATCAGTGAAACAATGCTGGGAATTCCTGTCTCATATCTGATTCAGTCTCCCAAGTGGCTTCTTCAACGCCATGACGAGTCCATTGAACTTTCACAAGAGGAATCCTCTTTGTTCTGAGCTGTTTTTCTTTACGATCTATAATCCGGATCGGTTTCTCGACATAACTCAATGTCTCATCCAGCTCAGTCTCGTCTGGTTGAATCACGTGAGAATCATCAGGGAGATATTTCCGCAGCATTGATACATGAAAGACATCATGTATTCCGGATAATGAAGGCGGCAAGGCAAGTCGATAGGCACGATCCCCTATCTTTTCAAGAATCTCGTATGGGCCGACATATCGTGGAGACAGTTTCTCTTTTTTGCCAAATCTGACAACTCCTCTGAAAGGTGAAATTTTCAGGAATACTCGGTCTCCAGCCTCAAATACCAACGGTCGTCGTCTGAGGTTGGCATATTTGGCTTGTCGGTCTTGAGCTGCCTTCATTTTCTTCTGAATCAATTTAACTTTTTCTGTCATATCTCTGATCATATCAGGTCCAGTCTCAGGAACTTCAGAGATATCATCCCAATAAAGTGGGGATCTGCATTTCTTTCCGTACAACGCTTCGAATGGAGCCATCTCAATACTCGTCTGATAGCTGTTGTTGTACGAAAATTCACAAAGTGGCAATGCATCTTGCCAATTAGTACTAAAATCAAGTACCACATCTCTCAGCATATCTTCCAGGGTCTGGATAGTCCGCTCTGACTGTCCATCGGTCTGTGGATGATATGCGGTACTCAGATGTAACTTCGTACCTAGAGCCTGCTGTAAACTCTGCCAGAAGTGCGAAGTAAATCGAGGATCACGATCTGAAACAATCGAATTCGGCACTCCGTGCAATCTAACCACTTCTCGAACATAAACATCGGCCATCTGGTCATACCTGTAGGTCATCTTGTATGGAATAAAACATGCAGATTTGGTCAATCGATCAATCACTACCCAAATCGCATCACAACCTCGGGAGGATCTCGGTAACTGCGTCACAAAATCCATGGAAATGTGATCTCATTTCCATTCAGGAATGGACAAACTCTGCAACAATCCTCCTGGTTTCTTCCTCTCAGCTTTCACCTGTTGGCAATTCAGACACTTGGCCACAAATTCAGTCACATCAGATTTCATTTGTTTCCACCAATACTGTGTCTTTAAATCATTATACATTTTCCTGCCACCAGGATGAATGCTAAAACTACTGTTGTGCGCTTCTGTCAGTATTTGTTGTCTCAATTCTGAAACATTTGGCACAACAATACGATTATTCACATACAAGACATTGTCACGAACCTGATATTCTGATTGATGTCCAGTTCTGACCATCGCAATCGAATTCTGTACATTCTGATCAACTTTCTGAGCTGTTTTAATTTTCAAAAGCAGCTCTGGTTCAGCTCGAACAGCACACAATCTCAGAGGCTGACGATCCGCCTCAAATATTAATCCAGACAAACAGCAGTCTTCAATCAAATTCGATACACCAATCGTCGATAAGGATAGTGCACATATCTTTCGACTTAGTGCATCTGTTGCTGCATTGGACTTCCCTGGATAATATTTAATTTCACAGTCAAAGTCTTTCAATAAATCCAGCCATCTCCGCTGTCTCATATTCAGCTCTGATTGCGAAAACAGATATTTCAAGCTTTTATGATCAGAATATATTTCGAATTTCTCACCGTAGAGGTAATGTCGCCATATCTTCAAAGCAAAGACTATGGCTGCCAATTCAAGATCATGAATTGGGTAACGAGATTCGTGGGATTTCAGCTGTCTCGAGGCATAAGTAATCACATGCATCCGCTGCATCAAAACACAACCTAATCCGCGGTGAGATGCATCACAATAAACGACAAATCCACCAGTGCCTGAAGGAATCGTCAACACCGGCGCACTGGTCAATCTCTTTTTCAATTCGAGGAAACTGGTCTCACATTCCTCAGACCAAACAAATGGAGCATTTTTCTGAGTCAACTGTGTAATCGGTTTAGCAATACTCGAAAAATCTTTAATGAATCGGCGATAATATCTTGCCAAACCCATAAAACTGCGAATTTCCGGCACAGATGTAGGTCTCGGCCAAGAAATCACTGCCTCAACCTTACTAGGATCAACTGATATACCGTCTCCCGATATAATGTGACCCAAAAACACAACCTGTTTCAGCCAAAACTCGCATTTCGACAATTTAGCATACAGTTTCTCTGCCCTCAAAATTCCCAACACAGTCCTCAGATGATTAGCATGCTCAATCATATTCTTTGAATAAATCAATATATCATCAATGAATATGATCACAAAATCATCCAAGTATTTCTGAAAGACGCGGTTCATCAATCCCATAAATACCGCCGGTGCATTCGTCAAACCAAATGGCATGACAATAAACTCATAGTGTCCATACCTGGTTCTGAATGCTGTCTTTGAGATATCAGAGTCCCTGACTCTCAATTGATGGTATCCAGATCTCAGATCGATCTTGGAATACACCGATGAACCCTGCAACTGATCAAAGAGATCATCAATACGATGCAAGGGGTATTTATTCTTTACCGTTGCCTTGTTCAGTTGCCTATAGTCGATACAAAGTCTCATCGACCCGTCTTTCTTTCTCACGAACAGTACTGGAGCACCCCAAGGAGATACACTCGGTCTGATGTACCCCTTGGCCAGTAAATCCTCCAGCTGTTCTTTCAATTCTTTCAATTCGATCGGTGCCATCCTGTATGGAGCTCTCGAAATCGGGACTGTTCCTGGCATCAATTCAATGCTGAAGTCTATCTCTCGAATCGGAGGCAATCCAGGAAACTCATCTGGAAAGACATCAGCAAACTCACACACCACTGGCAAGTCCGCCAATGATGGGCTCGACTTCAGTAAGTCAACTGAATATACCAGGAATCCATCCGCTCCTTTCTGCAATAATCGAGTCATATTCATTGCAGATATCAAAGGAATTCTAGCTCTAGAACCCTTACCATAAAATTTCCACTCCTCAGCCATTTCAGGTCTAAATCGAACTATCTTGTGGAAACAATCGACTGTAGCTCGGTACTTGGCCAACATATCGATACCAATAATGCAATCAAAATCAGATAAACCAAGCACAATACAGTCTAGCTCAATCGTATGTCCATCGTACTGCAGTATACAAGGTTTCACAGATTTCACTGATATCAAACCTGTTCCTAACGGAGAAGAAACAGACACTACCGCAAACAATGACTCAATTGGTAATGCACGACTCAATGCAAACCTCTCAGAAATAAAAGTATGTGATGCACCAGTATCAATCAAGACATAAGCAGGATAACTAGAAATAAACAGTTACCTGCAACTACATCATCAGGTGCATCCTGTGCCTGCTCCTCAGTCAAAGCAAACAATCGGGCCTGCTGTCTAGGAGGCTGGCTCACGGTCTGGCCCCCTCCTGGCCTCTGCTGTGACAGAGTAGATGGTACTGGCTGAAAACTATGCACGGCAGACGGTCGTCTACCTGCCTGAGCCACTGATCCAGATGACTCGGCTGCCTGCGATCCCTGGGCACCTCTCTGTGGACACACTCGTGCAAAGTGTCCCTGCTGTCTACAGATACGACAGCTACCAACTACTCCTCGGCACTGATCTGTGGAATGCCTCCCTCCACAAGTACCACAGTACGGTCCTGTATAGCTCTGGCTCTGACCGGTCTGTCTAGAGCCACTCGAACTGGACGAGGTAGTCCCTGATTTCTTGAAGTGCTTCCCTCTAGCCTTCAAGAAATCCTTCTTTCCGCTACCGCTGCTGCCACCTTCAAATCTAGGAGGTGGTTGTTGTCCCGGTACTGGAAGCACAAATGAAGCCTCTTTCTGCCTCATCAGGCCTGCCTCGGCTCCCTTGGCTCTGTTCAGGGCATCGGTGAAATTGTTGGGCCTCCCAGTATTCACCAGAGTAAAAATCTCAGGATTTAGGCCATTTATAAACTGGTCCGCAACGGCCTCATCATGTTCAGCTACGTGGGGAGCAAATCGGAGCAGTGTCGAAAACTTAGCCACATAATCCTCAATGTTCAACTGGCCTTGTTTCAGGTTTGCAAATTCGGCTCCCTTGTCTTTCCTATAAGATACTGGAAAGAACCGTAGATAAAATTCAGTCTTAAACACATTCCAGGTAATGGCCGTACCTCTCTGTTCCAATGCCCTTCTAGTCGTGATCCACCAGTGTTTAGCAACGTCATGCAACTGGTGTATTATCAGTTTCACCCTCTTTTCCTCAGTATACTCCAAAGATTCAAACAGTGATTCAATGTCGTCCAACCAACTTTCACATTCCACGGAATTCTCCGTTCCTTTCAAAGTCGGTGGATGGAATGACTGAAATCTTTTCAGCAATTTCTCCATTGCTGTAGGTGTCACATCCATGGGAGGATTCGAGGTACTCCCCTGTTCTGGCATTCTCCTCGGAGGCATATCTGATAACCAAAAGGGTTAGCAATTCCAACAGTAATCCTGTTTCAAGCCTCCTCGGATCATCTTACAGCTGATCCATTCCAATAATATACAATACCATATCAATATCAGATAATTCAGGTAGCATATATTAAAACAGGAATCATGCTAGCAATCAAAAGCAGGAAAGAAAATCAATCTACCCCACTCACTAGCTTCTATCTCAGTCTAAGGGATCTATCGCTCTGATACCACCTGTTGTGGGGACCCGGACGCTAATCAAATTCTTAATTGTCATTGGGACTAATTAATCAATTATAAACAGGGTCTAAATTTTTTTTTTTTTTTAAATGCAGAATGTAGTGACATCAAACATATATACATACATCTCAGTACATAAACTACAATACAAGTCCTGTACTGCATACATTCAAATTAAACTAAGGTTTAAACAACTAATGTCAAGTGTCCAACCCTATCTCTAGTCCAAGTCCGGAGCCTCCACTCTAATCATGATCTCTCTCATCTCCTGGACCCTGATCCTGTCCCACCTGTTGTCAAGTACACATACAAACAAGACAACAGCCGGATAACTCCGGTGAGAATAAATCCCAGTATAAATCAATGAAACATGCAATCATATAAACAATATAAAGCATGTAATCAGGTAACATGAATATGTATCAAAATCTGAAACAGAAGCAATATCAACTCAAGCTGTCGACAATACTAGTAGCTACGTCATTTAAGACTAGACTCAATCCTAGTCTAGGGATCCCGGTTTCCAGATGTGGTATTCCTATATCGAATTCCGTAATAGGAGGAACCGTAATTCTATTAGTCGATATAACCCTATCCGGTGTTCCTATATCGACTTCCGTAATAGACGAATTCCTATTCCCTGTTACTCGATATAACCAAACATCTGGTGTCCTGACCTAACCGTCATGGACTGTAGCTCTATCGCTAATATCCTATCTTGAGACATCGTGCAATGTGCCGTGGCGATACCACCACTATCCGGCACTTCTGTCACAAGATAACTCGTCTAATACCTGTCATCTATAATTCAAGAGAACAAGTACATTAGTCAATTCAATACAAATATCCATGCAATAAAATAAAGTATGTGATTTAGGGAAACTCAAGTCTAAACCGACTCAAGTCCATCTCCCAATACCACATTGACTTATACCTTTCGTTCGTAGTCTCGGTCTGAAGAAATATCATTTCTGAACTCAAGACTGTCTCTGTAAATCTGAAACGATATATCCAGAATCATAATATCAATATTCCATTCCCAATTCAACACTGAATCTGATTAATCCGAATTAATTCAAATCAACAGCATAACGGCACCGTCTCAGTATTCCCGTTAATACCGTATTATCAGATATCCATTACCAATCATAACTCATATCCAATACAATCTATAATCAATCCATAATCCAAATCTGTCCGGTATCAACTGATTATAATCAGAAAATCATAACAATTCCATAATCAGTCTGTTTCTTAATCTGACTTCGATTCTATGATGTCTAACATGTCAAGAACATCATATATGAATATTATTCAATTCCAATAATATCATATTTTCAAATCATAACAAAACTCAGCAAAACTTACGTCCAGTTGAAGCCTGTATCACGAGGATCTCAGTACCGTGTCCGGATTCAAAATCAGATAACCGAATCTTGTCAAATCGCAATTTAAAGTTACGATGGAATTTGGAGGATTTGTAGTGGATTCTCTCGGTCCTCTTCCTTTAGAAGATTGAGAATGATACAATATATATATCAATTGCATGGCTAAAGGACAAGTGTCCACTCAAATCAATTATTGCACTTTAGCCCCTGAATTCTTCACTATTTGCAATTCAGTCCACAAAACTCTTTTTAATTCCATTTCCATCCTAATTAATCACAAAATTCGTGGAATTTAATTCATCATTCCAAAATTCGTAAATTAAATAATCTCGGATTAAAATGATATAATCTCGAGCCTTACAACCATCTTCCAATCTTGATCAACCACTATTCTAATATTTACAAATAAATATCCATGGCACATAGGGATACATCTCATGGGGGTGGGAACGGGCCATAAACCAAGCCCACTTTATAAATTGAAAATTATTACAACCATTCAACATCAAATATCCTAGCATACACCTAGCAAATTGGGCTTGGGCTTTTGATCATCCTTCATGCATAACATCACATATCATACACCATCAATTAATTATCACAATAATTAATTGATCCAATATTATATATCTTGATCTAATCACTAACCGCCACGATTATAAACTAAATTAACAAAGTATACAAACACCTTTGTGTACTTTCCAATTAATTTATTTATAATCGAATTTCTTATAAATCACAATTTACTATAAATAATTAAAGTCCAACTTCAATTATTTATTTTATGAGAAATATTTGCAACTTTTGTAATTTTAAACTTAAGGGCCCAAAAAACTTATTTTTCACCAAAAACATTTTGGCACATTTAAAATTCACAAATATGTTGACCATCTAATGGCCCAACAACACCAAGGCCCATGACACTTTGGTAATCCAAAACACTTTTGGAAACCATAGTCGTCATCGCCGTCGTCGGAGCTCCGTCGTCGGATTCCGGCAACACAAAAAATTTTTATTTTTTATTTATTAAAAACAGTAGCATTTCGGGCTGCCCCTCGGGCTGCCCCATGCTGCCCGAAATTCTCGGGCAGCCCCTCGGGCTACCCGAAAAATTAATTTTTTTTTGTTTTGAAATTTTCGGCCTAGTGTATTCCTTGCAAACAAAATTTCTCAAGCGGTTAGAAATCGATCTCAACATAATATTACGTAAATATTACACAAAAACCGTAACCTTAGCTCCGATACCACTTGAAAGTGGACCGGTTACGGTGGCCGGAAGCGCAACGGAAGTCAAAAATTTTTAAATTTAGCATGTAAATTTCGGCTACCAAGATTTTGTGCAACATTTACAATAAAAACACATTCATAGAGTGTTTAAGAATATTACCTATCAACCTCTTGAGGTTGATGTTTGGCTCCAACTTTGTTGTAAACAACAAAGCTCTTCAAAGGATGAAAAATCTACAAGCTCCTCCTCCTTTGCTTCAAAATAAGGCCCACCACTAGCTAGGTAAACCCCTTCTTAATTTGCACTAGAAAATCAAGAGGATTATTCAAAGAGAAGTCAGTATTCTCCAACAATTGAAGAACACAAGATGAGAGAAAAATTTGAGAGAAAAGTGCTTGAAGGTTTCGGCCAAGGTGTGTGTAGAATGGGAGTGAATGTTGAGTCTTGGGGTTGCAAAAAGCTAGATTCAAAAAATGCATGCCATGCATTATTTTAATCAAAAGTAATCCACACCCCTTCACCTCCCAAGCATGCAAACCCTAGTGGGCTTGCAACTTTTGCAAGGCCCATTGATTTTTAATTGTCTCAAACATTTTTGAGCCCAACTAGACTTTACTTGATTTTACTCAAGCCCACTAGTTAAATAATTATTTCAATTGGGCTCTACAAGGCCCAATGTTATTTAATTAATCCAACACTTGAATTAATTAATTATTTGGACTCTACTAGGCCCACTAGTGTCTAATTAATTCAACACTTGAATTAATTTAATTAAGTCCATAATAATGTTTATGAAAATCACAATTTTCAAATACATTATTCACTTGGCCAAATTTTAATCTAGGAACACTTCCATTAATTAAAATTTATATTTCTCTCATAGAAGTCACACTTCTATTTTTCTTTACGCTTATAAACACATTTATAAGCCGTTCAACACATTGAACTATTTTACTTCTCATCGGGATTTACAAAGCTAGTACTTGTGTGGTCCTCAATGGTTCATTGATACAACTAGCCGTGGGTTCACATCTCTATGTGATTCGGACTAAACATGTCCTTATTCGAGCATACCCCAATTGCTCCATTCTTACTTATCAACTCCTTGATAGTAAGAACGTCAGAACTTCAAGTATGATAGTACCCAACCAATCACGTTAAACGCCTAGCAGCATCGCTTACGTGATTCCCTAGGTATCACATGATAGTGCCTGCAAGAACCATTTAATTATGGTTAGCGTACAGTACGGTCCCTTCAACTCATATATCCCGACCGATTCGACAACTATTGGTTTATCGAGAGTTGTCAATGAATCGATACTATGTGTCATGTTGTGGTTGCATCGATGGTGTAATCTATGAAACCCCTTTCATAATTACCACCATACTCTGATCAGAGATTTCAACCCACATATACATGAGAACACATAGGATATCCATACCCGAAGGTAAGCGGTGAATCCCCGACTACAATGCATCGACTCCTATGTGTTTCGCCGTAACACCCAACCTTGCCACCTGATGACCCCATAAGAGTCGGTAAACAAGTCAAAGTGAAACGCTAGCACATAGAGTCTCAATGTTGTCCCGGGTCATAAGGACTAATGGTGTACAACCATAAACTAGGACTTTTCCACTCGATAAGTGAGAACCACTTGGAAAGTCCTTTATAGAGGGTTGTTCAGTGCACTCTACCAGGAGCACCTATCTGCATGCTCGGACATCACAATGTCCCCTACCAATTAAACATGGTACTCACATCGCAGATACTAGTCTCTAACTCGAGCGGACAATATCCTTCTTAGTGGCGGCTGAATCGACTAGGAACCGTTTAGAATATACAGTATTCCAAATATGAGTTTCATGATACTCATCATATGAGCATCTCATATTCTTTCTACTATTTGTATATTCAAGGACTTTATCTATGCAACTAGCATGGGGATACAGATAAAGATGCGCCAATATAATAAATTCAAATATTATTAAAATAAAGATCGTTTATACATAGAGTTTAATCATGAACACTCGGCCAACACTTGGCTCGACGTGCACCTACTCTAACACGAGGAAGCCTTCCAAATTTACGAGAGCACCATGTCTTGGTCGATTATTTCAGAAAGAGGGCTAGATATGACATACCCCGATTGTGCATGCATTAAAGAGGTCGGGCGACGAGGTTGGATGGATATAGCCCAGTCTCCGCCAGACGCTGTGATATCCGTAGTCCGTGAGTTTTATGCGAATTTGAGAATCAAACATGAAGAATACGGAGTTTTGGTGCGAGGGCAACTCGTCTATTTTGATTCGGCCACTATTAACGCAATCTACAATCTGCCGGATTTTGAAAATGACGGGTACACTGAGTTGATCACTGGGGATGTGAACTACGATGAGATTATCAGGACCTTAGGCATCGAGGGTGCAGAGTGTCGATTGAATCAGGGCTCCCCAGTCACTTTGAAGAAATCTGATTTACGCCGTAAACCACGCAGTTGGGCATCTTTTATTCTCTCACGGATCATGCCCTCCTCACATCAGACAGAAATTACAAAAGATAAAGTGGCGTTGATTTACGCCATAATGACTGGGCGGACCGTGGATTTGGGGAAGTTTATTAATAGTTATATCATGCGTGCTGGTACAGGACTTATGACCGGCAGCCTCCCTTGCCCACATACTATCACTGCATTATGTCTTTATGCCGGTGTGCAATGGAGCGCAGATGAACAGGTCTTGAAAGCCAAAGGCCCAATCTTGGTATGTGAAGTAGAACGTTCGCGCTTTGGAGACGAAATATAACGGCAAGAGGCCAGGGCAGAGTACAACCAGCGAGCCAGAGCACGCAATCCACCACCACCACCATCGATTCCTCGTTCTAGTTTGCGAGATAGGATGTTACGACTGGAACAAGAGTCGCGGGCTGAGCGCCGAGAGCAGGCCGAACACCGACAAACCACTAATACTTTCATGTCCTACATGATGGATTTCACATCGGCGCTTGCCCAGCGTTTCCCACCTGGACCCGAAGATGTTCCTTACCCACCACAACCAGCCTGGCCACCACAGTACCCGCAGCACATGGACGAAGATGATAAAGATAGTGGGAATGATGATTCGAGCCCCGAGTTCTGACACTCGGGAGCGAGGTATGTGTTGTCATGTTTTTCATTTCTATACATTGAGGACAATGCATACTTTAAGTTTGGGGGGTAACAAATTGCTTGTTGGAATTTTTATGAATTTTTTTATTTTGCACAGTAGTTAGTTTGCTTTTTTTTATTATTGCATTCTTTATCTGTTAGGATAAGTCATGGATAAGTAAAATGTGTGACCAATGATGAAAACTGAATTGCGATCCTGAAATGTTTATGTGTTCCTGATAACTTAGGAGTCACAATTATTTTACATTGTCGTGTTTGTTGATATTATCGTTGCTTAGAGATAAGTTGCATGCCTGTGATGCTAAACAGATGAGGGAGATCTGATTATTGGTAATTCTTGCATGACATTGACTGACACTTTTGCAGACATAGAAATGATCTAGGCATTGTTTTCACAACATCTTTGGGCCTGTGTTCTTTGTTTACTGTCAATTGTAGCCCTTTGAGCTTAAAAGTTAATTGAGATGCTTACTTTTTCTTCGTGCACCTATTTCATCTATCATTTCTATTTAAAAGTACATGTGACTGGTTTGTATGAGTTGACTAATGGATTGACGGTAATCTAGAACTTGTTTGATCACTTTTCTAGGCGAAATACGGATAACATGTGACAAAGGAATGATTTAGGCGATCTTTGAAACCGTTGAGCCTTCGAGCCTACCAAATGAACATGAAATATCCTTAGTGTCCCATTTTGAGCCTACTAAAAATCAAGTAGTGTGTGTCAATGACATACAATTAGCCCCCACTTGTATCTATTCTATATCTCACAGCAACTACCAAACGAAGCTTATACACTTATTTTCCTACCTGATTTTGAGAGAAATAAATTCATTGGTGTTGTAATGATTCAAATGCTCCTTGAAAAAAAAATGTACAGAAAGGAGTTCAAGGAGAAGGAAAACAATGAAAAGAATGAATCAAAAGTGGTAGAAAGAAAGCATTTGAGAAATGAAGGATATGAATGAAAAGAAAATGAAAATGGGTGAAGTTGATGAAGTTCAAATATTTCTCTCAAATTTTGATCTCCATGCCTTTATTGTAGTTGTGACACCTTGACCCGTTACAATTATAAATACAGCGGAATTTAAAATTTTTACTTGAAGGATCGAAGGATTACAATTTCATAACATAAAATCATTTACAAAATATTTGCAACCAAAATAAATACATGATCATTCAAATGACATAACAAAATACAAAATATCATTCCTATGATCATGTCCAAAATGCCATCCTTCCAACTTCGTATGCATATGACTTCGGGCCACTGTCACTGTCCTGGTCCGTCGCTCTTAGCTGCATCACATGAAAATAACTGAAATGAGTATAAAACTCAGCAAGTGGAACACTTACATAGCAATGAACATAGCATACTCTATAAAACATGGCTTTAAAACATAAATACCATCAACTATGAAATAAATATCATAGCAACAGCATATCAATAAGATGGTATTCCTCTTTTCTCTGGTATGGATTGATATCAATAGTAACTCTGTCTGTGGTGCTCGTATGCAATCGATATAAATCGACAACTCTGAGGGATATAACCCTATGGTCGTTGATCAACTAATTGCATGCAATCTCTGACTATATATCTATCAATCCATAAAACATTTAAACTCTTTCTCTTTGGCATTTAATCAACACTTTGGAAACTATACTCTTTGTATTCCCTTTTCAATACAATTGAGACATACAATGCCTCCAATAGATATACAAGTGAATCAATACATAATTATGAAGCCAATGAAGGGAATAACACATTAAAATCTTTGAAACACAATACATATATAATCATGTGAGCACAAGGGATGAAATTCCACTTACAAAAAACAAGAACACCTCCACTAATCACTTGGTTGAAATCCTACAACAACAATCCATATATAACACCAACATCAACTCAATATCCAAGAACTCATGCCAAATAATCCATAAATCCACAAATACAACAACCCACAATATCTCTTCTCCAAAACCAAGAAATAACACAACCAAAAGCTTACCTAAGCTTCTTAGAGCAACCAAGAACTTCGATCTCAACTCGAAACTCCAACTAAAAGCTTGAATCAAAGATGAGAAGTGAAGAAAATGGAGGAAAACCCTTGTTTTCTAAGAGAGAAACGAGAATGGAGGAGAAAAGAAAGGTAAAAAGTGAAGTCAACCATCCAAAAAGGTACTTAAAATCTCGACCATACCTCTACTGTTCATCACCGTGGGTGCGCTCCAACAAGCACCGCGGGTGCGCTGAGCTCACGGCCTCCCAACCAAAAATCCAAACTCGACGAACGCGGGTGCAGTCCTGCAATTACCGCGGGTGCGGTGAAGCTAGGGGAAAACGCCAAAATCCAACAATTACGACCGCAGGTGCGGTCCTTACACTGAGCGCGGGTGCGGTCTGCTCACGGCCAAGACAAAATCTAAGGCAACTAAAATCGAACCAAAACACTGAAACAACGCAACAACCAACAACTAACAACAGCTACACCTCAAGACAATAATAACCAACAATACTATGGCCCATAATCACAACTCTTAACATCACAACTAAACTTAAACTTAATCAATAAATTTATAACATACGAAAACTTAAACCATACCATTCACCAGGCTCGGCTATTACAATCTCCCCTCCTTAGAGGAATTTCGTCCTCGAAATTGACGTCACTGCACGAACAACTCAGGATACTTCTCTCTCATCTCATCCTCTGGTTCCCACGTAGCCTCTTCGATCAAATGATTCCTCCAAAGAACTTTAACGATGCCGATCTTTTTGTTCCTCAAAACTTTAACTTTGCGGTCCAGAATCTGAACTGGAATCTCTTGGTACGTCAAATTTGGCGTCAAGTCCAATGGCTCATGGCGAAGAACATGGGAAGGATTCGCAATATACTTCCTGAGCATCGATACGTGAAAAACATTATGGACTCTGTCAAGATCTGGCGGTAGGGCTAACCTGTAGGCTCGATCACCAACTCTATCCAAGATCTCAAAGGGGCCAATAAATCTCGGACTCAACTTGCCCTTCTTGCCAAACCGCATCACACCCTTCAGAGGTGCTATCTTCAGAAACACGTGATCGCCAACCTCAAACTGCAAAGGTCTACGACGAACATCTGCATAGCTCTTCTGTCTCGACTGAGCAGTCTTCATCCTCTCACGGATAACAGCAACAACATCAGCAGTCTGCTGGACCAACTCTGGTCCCAACATCTTCCTCTCACCAACCTCATCCCAATACAAAGGAGATCTGCACTTCCTGCCATAAAGTGCTTCGTACGGTGCCATCCCAATCGTCGCTTGGTAGCTATTGTTGTACGTGAACTCCACAAGAGGCAATTTGGAATCCCAGCTACCAGATTAATCAATAGTACAAGCTCTGAGCATATCCTCAAGAATCTGAATGACTCTCTCTGATTGACCGTCGCTCTGAGGGTGATAAGCTGTACTGAAAGCTAACCGTGAACCCATAGCTCTGTGTAAACTCTTCCAAAACTCTGAGGTAAATCTAGGGTCACGATCAGACACAATCGACACAGGGACACCGTGAAGTCTAACAATCTCTGCTATATAATCCTCGGCATACTGGTTCATGGAGTACGTCGTCTTGACTGGAAGAAAGTGCGCTGACTTGGTCAATCGATCGACAATAACCCAAATGGAATTAAAACCTTTCTGCGTCTTGGGAAGACCAGTCACGAAATCCATCGTAATATGCTCCCACTTCCACTGAGGAATCGGCAATGACAACAATTGTCCCAGCAGGTCTCTGGTGCTCAATCTTCACCTGCTGACAAGTTAGGCACTGAGAAATGAACACGGCAATGTCTTTCTTCATACCTTGACACCAGTAGAGTCGACGAAGATCCTGATACATCTTGGTGCTGCCTGGATGTATTGAATATGGCGCGGTATAAGCCTCCGTCAAAACGTCTCGCCGAATATCATCACCAACGGGAACACAAATACGGCCTCTGAAAGTCACCAAACCATCACCATTCAACGCAAACTCTGAGTTACCCCTCTCCTCAGCTCTAGCTCTCAACTCTAACAATTGCAAATCAGTAGCCTGCTCTCTACGGATCCTGTCCGTCAATGTAGTCCGAATGACCAACGCTGAAAGACGAGCAATGGTCCCCGGAACTACCAAATCAATCTCCTCTCTCTGCAAGTCCATCAACAAAGGTCTCTGAATCAAAGAACTCAAAGAAGAACTCGACTTACGGCTCAAAGCGTCTGCTACAACATTCGCCTTCCCTGGGTGGTAACTAATCGTCACATCATAGTCTTTAACAAGCTCTAACCACCTCCTCTTCTGCATATTGACCTCTTTCTGGGAAAACAGATACTTCAAACTCTTGTGGTCTGTGAAGATCTCACACTTTTCGCCATACAAATAACGTCTCCAAATCTTCAAGGCGAAAACCACAGCTGCCAGCTCCAAATCGTGCGTCGGATAATTCTTCTCATAATCCTTCAACTGGCGAGAAGCATAGGCGATAACCATACCTCGCTGCATCAGCACTGCACCAAGGCCTTTCTTCAACGCATCGGTAAACACAACAAAATCCTCAGAACCACAGGGCAATGAAAGAACAGGAGCTGTCGTCAACTTATCCTTCAAATCTTGAAATGAACTTTGGCAATCAATGGACCACTCGAACTTTACAGTCTTCCTCGTCAGATTGGTCAATGGCAAGGCAATCTTGGAGAAATCTGAAATAAAGCGACGATAATAACCCGCCAAACCAAGGAAACTGCGTACCTCAGAAACAGTGGTAGGAATTGGCCACTTCTGAACTGCCTCTATCTTCACTGGATCAACAGCTATGCCATCTTTCGAAACAACATGGCCTAGAAAACAAATCCGATCCAACCAAAATTCACACTTCTTCAACTTGGCGAACAACCTCTTCTCTCTCAACAATCGAAGAACAACTCTAAGATGCTCTGCATGAAGCTCTCTGGTCTTGGAATAGATCAAGATGTCATCGATAAAGACAATGACGAAACTATCCAAATAAGGCTTGAACACACGGTTCATCAGATCCATGAAAACTGAAGGAGCATTGGTCAGACCAAAAGTCATCACAAGAAACTCATAATGACCGTACCTGGTCCGGAACGCTGTCTTAGGGATATCAGACTCCCTAACCTTCAACTGATAGTAGCCAGACCGAAGATCAATCTTCGAAAATACAGTGGCACCCTGAAGTTGGTCAAATAAAACGTCAATCCGTGGCAACGGATACTTGTTCTTGATAGTCACTTTGTTGAGCTCCCTATAGTCGATACACAGCCGCAAAGACCCATCTTTCTTCTTAACGAAAAGAACCGGAGCTCCCCAAGGCGAAGAACTCGGACGAATAAAACCCTTGTCCAAAAGATCCTGCAACTGCGTCTTCAACTCCTTCATCTCGGTAGGGGCCATTCGGTACGGAGCCTTAGAAATAGGAACCGTACCTGGAGCTAGATCAATAACAAACTCAACGTCTCTGTCCGGTGGCAAACCCGGCACATCATCCTCAAACACATCAGCAAACTCCCTCACAACATCGATATCATCAATATTCAACTTAATCATTCTATCCACATCCACAATAGAAGCCAGAAATACATCACAACCTCTACACATCAACTTCTCAGCCTCAAGACAAGAAATAAAAGGAAGGACCAGCGAAGTACCTGCACTGGCGAGTACTCCTCCCTTAATGCTATCATCTGCAAAGGTCACCGTCTTAGCAACGCAATCAATAACAGCACGATATGTCGACAGCCAATCCATGCCAAGAATAACATCAAAGGCAACCATCGGGATAACAATCAAATCAGCAAAAACAACTCGCTCCTCAATACGAACAGGGCATGCAAAAACAATAGACGTCGGGCACAACACGCCCCCCGAAGGCAAAATAACATTGAACTGGAGGGGAAGAACTGAAGGAACTAAACTCAAAGATCTCAAAAACAATTCAGACATAAAAGAATGAGTAGCACCAGTATCATTCAAAGTCGTAGCTACTCTGCCTGAAATCAAAATAGTGCTAGAGATCACAGAAGAATCATGGTTAATACCTTCCTTGGTCATCGAAAAGATGCGACCCTGCACCTTATCCTTGCTCGCTCCCCTTGGACAATCTTTGGCAATATGGCCCGCAGTGCCACAGCGGTAACAAGAATGAGTGCCAAATCTGCACTCTCCTCGATGATATCTGCTGCATTTAGGACACAGCGGCTTCTCGGGATCAACTGGAACTTACGGTGGTCTAGGACTCGATTCCACCTTGCCCTTCCCTTTGAAACGATCCTTGCCTATCTGATTCAAGCCCTGGCCTCCCTAAGCAATAGCTTGATGCCTCTCCTGCCTCTCTCTGGCGATATCTTTCTTATCTTGTTCGGCCAACAACGCCTTCGACACGATCTCTTTGAATGTCACGGCCTTGGACATGTTGATATCCCTCCTGATCTCTGCACGAAGGACTCGAATGAAGTGAGCGCCTTTGTCCTTGTCGTTCGAAGCAATGTACGGAGCAAATAGGCAACCCTCCTCGAACTTGAGAATGTACTCATCAACGTTCATGCCTCCCTGTCAAAGCTCCAGAAACTCAGTCACCTTCCTAGCTCGAAGTGCGTCGGGAAAGTACTTGTCGTAGAACAAATCAGTGAACTCTGACCACTTCAAAGCTGAAACATGGACACCAACCTTGGTCGCATTCCACCAGATACGTGCAGCCTTTAACAACATGAATACTGCACAGCTGATCCTGTCTTTATCCTCATACTGGAGATGGTTGAAGATTGCTTCAAGCGCTTTGACCCACTCGACAGCCACTAACGGATCAGTGCTACCTGCAAATTCCGGTGGATCCATTCTCTTGAAAGCAGAAAAGACGGCATTAGTGCCAACTGCCTGAGCTACTTGGCCTCTCACTTGGCCTCTACCCTGTCCTGTTCCTTGCAATCGAAGCAGCTGCTGAATCTGCTCACTATGAACTTTGGCCTGCTCCTTAAGCAACTTGCCGAACTCGTCGACAACTCTAGAGGAAGAACTATCCTCACCCTCTACGGCTTTCCTCTTAGGAGGCATACTCTACAATGTGCTCACAAAAGACATATCAATAAATAACAATGGACAGATGCAAAGAAAACATACTCGGACAGTAGAAAGTAGACGAAGTCATATGCATTGGTCCGAAGAACGGTGCTCTGATACCACTAAATTTGACACCTTGACCCGTTACAATTAAAAATACAGCGGAATTTAAAATTTTTACTTGAAGGATGGAAGGATTACAATTTCATAACATAAAATCATTTACAAAATATTTGCAACCAAAATAAATACATGATCATTCAAATGACATAACAAAATACAAAATATCATTCCTATGATCATGTCCCAAATGCCATCCTTCCAACTTCGTATGCATATGACTTCGGGCCACTTACACTGTCCTGATCCGTCGCTCTTAGCTGCATCACATGAAAATAACTGAAATGAGTATAAAACTCAGTAAGTGGAACTCTTACATAGCAATGAACATAGCATACTCTATAAAACATGGCTTTAAAACATTAATACCATCAACTCTGAAATAAATATCATAGCAATAAGATGGTATTCCTCTTTTCTCTGGTATGGATTGATATCAATAGTAACTCTGTCTGTGGTGCTCATATCCCATCGATATAAATCGACAACTCTGAGGGATATAAGCCTATGGTCATTGATCAACTAATTGCATGCAATCTCTGACTATATATCTATCAATCCATAAAACATTTAAACTCTTTCTCTTTGGCATTTAATCAACACTTTGGAAACTATACTCTTTGTATTCCCTTTTCAATACAATTGAGACATACAATGCCTCCAATAGATATACAAGTGAATCAATACATAATTATGAAGCCAATGAAGGGAATAACACATTAAAATATTTGAAACACAATACATATATAATCATGTGAGCACAAGGGATGAAATTCCACTTACAAACCACAAGAACACCTCCACTAATCACTTGGTTGAAATCCTACAACAACAATCCATATATAACACCAACATCAACTCAATATCCAAGAACTCATGCCAAATAATCCATAAATCCACAAATACAACAACCCACAATATCACTTCTCCAAAACCAAGAAATAACACAACCAAAAGCTTACCTAAGCTTCTTAGAGCAACCAAGAACTTCGATCTCAACTCGAAACTCCAACTAAAAGCTTGAATCAAAGATGAGAAGTGAAGAAAATGGAGGAAAACCCTTGTTTTCTAAGAGAGAAACGAGAATGGAGGAGAAAAGAAAGGTAAAAAGTGAAGTCAACCATCCAAAAAGGTACTTAAAATCTCGACCATACCTCTACTGTTCATCACCGCGGGTGCGTCCAACAAGCACCGCGGGTGCGCTGAGCTCACGGCCTCCCAACCAAAAATCCAAACTCGACGACCGCTGGTGCGGTCATGCAATTACCGAGGGTGCGGTCTACACCACGGGTGCGGTGAAGCTAGGGGAAAACGCCAAAATCCAACAATTACGACCGCAGGTGCGGTCCTTACACTGAGCGCGGGTGCGGTCTGCTCACGGCCAAGACAAAATCTAAGGCAACTAAAATCGAACCAAAACACTGAAACAACGCAACAACCAACAACTAACAACAGCTACACCTCAAGACAATAATAACCAACAATACTATGGCTCATAATCACAACTCTTAACATCACAACTAAACTTAAACTTAATCAATAAATCTATAACATACGAAAACTTAAACCGTACCGTTCACCAGGCTCGGCTATTACAGTAGCTATGAGCCGTAGCCTAACATTACAAGCCTACAAGACCTATTAACCTTGTCACATTTATCCAATATACTAGTGGAGAAAAGTTGCTCAAGTCAAGCCTATGGATACCAGAAAAACACTGTCATCAAGTATAAACTTTAATCACTTGTATGCAAGCATCTCACGGGGTGATTTCATCTTTGGTATATTTCTGTTGAATATTTATTGAGCCAATTAAACACCGATAAAGTCCTATGTGATCTGTGAATGCAAATTTATATTTTGATGAAGTGTGAGTTGAACTGAACTGATGATGTCTTGATTCTGTAAGGCAAATGGGCATTACAACTCTATTTGAGCATTCGATGGGGTAAACGAACATTGACTTATCACACACACACGTGACTCTTGGGAAATCATGAATTACATGAAATTAGATGAGTCGGAGGTCAATATCACTTTTCATATATCCATGACTTTAGTAGTGGCGTTAATCTTTTCCTTAGTTATTAGCTTTTATTCTATTTTGCTCGGGACTAGCAAAAGTTCAAGTTTGGGGGGTTTGATAAGTGCAAGATTTGCACTTAATCTATATTAGAATCCATTTTGAATCATGCTTGTTTCGAATAGAATTATGCGTTTTTGGTTTGTTTTGATTGTCATTTCAGGAATGGAGAAGATAGCGGACACGATGCCAAGTGGACAAGAAATTCACGACCACGAGCACGCCATGGGACAGAAGTGTGTGCGGCATCGCGCCACTTCACGCGCAGTCGTGCGCACATTCACTCAAGCCCTCGGACAGAGCCTCGCACGCGCCCGCGCGAGATCACGCGCCCGCGCGAGATCACGCGCAGCCGCGCGCAATGATGTGCTGAATGATCGACAGTGGCATGCGCGCCATTGCGCCAACTCTCGTGCACCCGCGCGCACCCATACAAGCGAATGACCAGACACCTAAGCGTTGTGGCGCCAGTTCATGCGCACCCGCGCGCACAGACCCAAGAGCGACGCGCGCAAGCGCGACTTCATGCGCTACAGCGCGAACATGCATGGCGAGAGGAGCAGCACCGAGCGCGCCACCGCGCCATTTCATGCGCCACCGCCGCGAATTAGGTCATACTCGGGCGGCAGCCGTCATTGGAGAAACACAGAAGATCTTTAGCCGTCCAGGGAGAAAAAGACGCGAGAAACGGAGCGCATACTGGAGACAAAGATTCATAGTGTGAAAAACAGTTACAAATACAAAGAACGACGGATCTGAGGACAGAGACGACACTTCGGATTTGTTATCTTTTCCTTTGTTTCTTCACTTTATTGTGTAGCGATGTCTAGAACTACGAATATGTCTTGTTTTCTCTTGGATTTCGTGATGAACTAAATTTCTATTCTAGAGGCTGACGTAACTTTGTCTATACGATGATTTGACTGGATATTTTTATGATTGAATTCCGTTTTATTTAATTGTGTTCTCTACTTTTATTTCATTACAATTTACTGGCCATAAATTGTATGTGGTTTGATTAATTCTACAACTCGGGAGAGGGATTAGGATTATAGATCATTAGAGACGCACCGTTGACTGTTTATATCGTTCGGAAGGCGTATAACTTTAGCGAGGCTTGAGTAAGAACATTATTTGCATTTACCAATTAAATGTGGATTTTATTAGGAATAATTGAATCGAAGTTTGATTGGTACAATTTATTGGTCACTTGGGAAAGGGGGAATAAAATACGTAAGTGTTCTTGGCCATTAAATAATAGGAATTCAGGAATTTAAATACAACCAGAAGAATTATCGTAGAAACTTAGTGAAATCATTCCTCTAGTTATTTTCTATCATTGATAATTCTCCATTCGGTGATTAATTTAATTCATTGTTTTCACTTACTTCGTTCAAACAAACCAACCTTTCATTTGATTTTTCTAGATAAAGTCTTGGCTATTTAAATTACGAGCATTGATATAGATTTTATACACACTCCTCGTGGGATCGATATCTGTACTCTAACCAGTACTAAAACTTGACACCGTACACTTGCGGTAGGAAAACGCGCAACACCGAGTGTTCACAATGAAACTCTATGTATAAACAATCTTTATTTTAATTATATTTGAAATTATTGTTTTGGCACATCTTTATCTATATACCCATGCTAGTTGCATAGATAAAGTCCTTGAATATACAAATAGTAGAAAGAATATGAATATGAGATGCTCATATGATGAGTATCATGAAACTCATATTTGGAATACTGTATATTCTAAACAGTTCCTAGTCGATTCAGCCGCCGCTAAGAAGGATATAGGCCGCTCGAGTTTGAGACTAGTATCTGCGATGTGAGTACCATGTTTCATTGGTAGGGGACATTGTGATGTCCAAGCATGCAGATAAGTGCTCCTGGTAGAGTGCACTGAACAACCCTCCATTAAGGACTTTCCAAGTGGTTCTCACTTATCGAGTGGAAACATCCTAGTGTATGGTTGTACACCATTAGTGTAATAGCCGAGCCCGGTGTACGGTACGGTTTAAGCTTTTCGTGTTATTTGGGTTATGTGATTAGATGTTTAGAGTTGTGTTTTGGGCCATAGTATTATTGGTTATTATGTTCTTGAGGTGTTAGTTGTTGTTGGTTGTTCGTTTCAGAGTTTCGGATCGATTTTAGTTGGTTGAGTATTGATCATTGACGTGACCAGAGTGCACCCGCGCTCTTAGAGGATTGCCCCCGCAGTGTACTATTCATGATTTTTGGAGTTGGGAAGCCGTAGCAGGACCGCACCCGCGGTAGTGCAGGGACCGCACCCGCGGTGATGACCGCACCCGCGGTGCTTGCAGCGCCGCACCTGCGGTGATGGTGTTCCAGGAAATGATGGTTTGGTCGAAGGCTAGGCGCACCCGCGGTGCTTGTGTGAGCGCACCCGCGGTGGAGGTATGGCCGAGCTTTTAAATGCTTTTTTGGAGTGGTTGACTTCACTTTACCCTTTTCTCTTCTTTTCATTTCGATTTTCTCTCCATTTCTTAGGGTTTTCATCCATTTCTTTCACTTCCTATCTTCGATTCAAGCGTTTAGTTTGCGTTTCGACTTGAGATCGTGGTTCTCATTGGTGCTAGGAAGCTAAGGTAAGCTTTTGGTGCGATTCTTTTAAGGTTTTGAGTTAAGAGTTGACTTGGGTTTGTTGTTCTTGTGGATTTATGGATTATTTAGCTTGGATTCTTGGATATAGAGTTGATGTTGGTGTTATTTATGGATTATTGTTGTAGGTGGTGTTCAAGAGCTTTGATTGAGGTGTTCTATTGGTTTGTAAGTGGAAATTCATCCTTTTTGCTCACATGATGTTATATGTATTGTGTTTTAAAGGTTTTAATATGATATTCCCTTCAATTGATTCATTGTTATGTATTGATTCCATTGCTATGTTTATTGGAGACAATTGATATCTCAACTATTGTTCAAAGGGAATACAAGAGTAAAGATAGAGTTTCAAAGTGTTATTAATGCCAAGAGAGAGTTTAAATGTTTTCAAATTGATAAATACATAGTCAGAGATTGCATGCAATTAGTTGATCAACGACCATAGGCTTATATCCCTCAGAGTTATCGGTTTATATCGATAGGGATACGAGCACCCCAGAGCAGAGATACTATTGATATCAATCCCCAGAGTAAAGAGAAATACCATCTCATTTATATGTTATTGCTATGATATTCATGTTCAGAGTTTTTGATTCAGAGTTGATGGTATTTATGATTTCAAAGCTATGTTTTACAGAGTTTATTGTCATTGCTATGTAAGAGTTCCACTTGCTGAGATTTATTCTCATTTCAGTTATTTCATGTGATGCAGATCAGAGTGGCGGCCCGGGACGTTGACTGTGGATAGGGGGTCATATGCATACACCGTTGGAAGGAAGATTTTGAACATGATCCTAGGAATGATGTTTTCTATTTTGCTTTGTCATTTAAATGATCATGTATTGCTATTTTGTAAAGATGTTTAAAGAAATGTATTTTGAAACTCCTTCCATATTTTAAAGAAAATTTTATTTCCGCTGTGTATTTTATATATTTGGGTCAGAGGTGTCACATTTAGTGGTATCAGAGCGGTGTTCTTCGGACCAATGCATATGACTTCGTCTACTTTCAACTGTCCGGGTATGTTTTCTTGCATCTATCCATTTTTATATATTGATATATCTTTTGTGAGCCCATTGTAGAGTAGAGAATGCCACCTAAGAGGAAAGCAGTAGAGGGTGAGGATAGTTCTTCCTCGAGAGTTGTCGATGAGTTCGGCAAGTTATTGAAAGAGCAGGCCAAAGTTCATAGTGAGCAAATCCAGCAGTTGCTCCGATTGCAAGGAGCAGGTCAGGGCAGAGGTCAAGGTAGAGGGCAAGTTGCTCAGGCTGTTGGCACTGATGCCATATTTTCTGCTTTCAAGAGGATGGATCCACCAGAATTTTCAAGGAGCACCGATCCTTTAGTTGCTGTAGAGTGGATCAAGGCTTTAGAGGCGATCTTCGATCATCTCCACTACGAGGAAAGAGACCGTATCAGTTGTGCTGTTTTCATGTTGGTTAAAGCTGCTCGCATCTGGTGGAATGCAACCAAAGTTGGAGTTGATGTCTCGACATTGAAGTGGTCAGAGTTTGCAGAGTTGTTCTATGACAAGTATTTTCCCGACGCACTTCGAGCGAGGAAGGTTACAGAGTTCTTGGAGCTTCGACAGGGGAACATGGATGTTGGTGAGTATATCCTGAAGTTTGAGGAGGGTTGCTTATTTGCCCCGTATATTGCATCCAACGACAGAGATAAAGGCGCTCATTTCATTCGAGGCCTTAGAGCAGAGATTCGTAGAGATATCAACATGTCCAAGGCTGTTACTTTCAAGGAGATCGTGTCCAAAGCTTTGTTGGCCGAGCAGGACGAGAAGGACATTGCCCGGGAGAGGCAAGCGAGACACCAGGCCATTGCTCAGAGGGGCCAGAGTTCGAGTCAGAGAGGCAGAGATCAATTCAAGGGGAAAGGCAAGATGGATTCGAGTCCAAGACCACCGGCAGTTCCAGTTGTTTCATCTGATCCAGAGAAGCCTTTGTGTCCCAAGTGTGGGAGACATCATAGGGGAGAGTGCAGATTTGGCACTCATACTTGTTATCGTTGTGGCACGGAAGGACACGTTGCCAGAGATTGTCCTCGAGGAGCTAGCCAAGAGAAGGTGCAGGGTCGCATCTTTACGATGACGAAGGAAGGTATTAATCATGTTTCTTCTGTGATCTCTAGTGCTATTTTAATTTCAGGCAGAGTAGCTACAACTTTGATTGATACTGGTGCTACTCATTCTTTTATGTCTGAATTGTTTTTGAGATCTTTGGGTATAGTTCCTTCTGTTATTCCCCTCCAATTCAATGTTGTTTTGCCTTCGGGAGATGTCTTGTGCCCAACGTCTATTGTGTATGCATGCCCTGTTCGTATTGATGATAGAGAGGTCTTTGCTGATTTGATTGTGATCCCGATGGTTGCCTTTGATGTTATTCTTGGCATGGATTGGCTATCGACTTACCGTGCAGTGATTGATTGCGTTGCTAAGACGGTGACTTTTGCAGATGATGGCCTTAGGGAAGGTATGCTCTCCAGTGCAGGTACTTCGCTGGTCCTTCCATTTATTTCATGTCTTGAGGCTGAGAGATTGCTATGTAGAGGTTGCGATGGGTTTCTTGCTTCTATTGTGGATGTGGATGGTATGGTTAAGTTGAATATTGATGATATTGATGTTGTGAGGGAGTTTGCCGATGTGTTTGAGGATGATGTTCTGGGTTTGCCGCCGGACAGAGATGTTGAGTTCGTTATTGATTTAGCTCCAGGTACGGTTCCTATTTCTAAGGCTCCGTATAGGATGGGTCCTACTGAGATGAAAGAGTTGAAGTCGCAGTTGCAGGATCTATTGGGCAAAGGTTTCATTCGTCCGAGTTCTTCGCCTTGGGGAGCTCCGGTTCTATTTGTTAAGAAGAAAGATGGGTCGTTGCGGCTGTGTATCGACTACCGAGAGCTTAACAAAGTGACTGTCAAGAATAAGTATCTGTTGCCACGGATTGATGATTTGTTTGATCAACTTCATGGTGCTACTGTCTTTTCGAAGATTGATCTTCGGTCTGGCTACTATCAGTTGAAGGTTAGGGAGTCCGATATCCCTAAGACGGCGTTCAGGACCAGGTATGGTCACTATGAGTTTCTCGTGATGTCTTTTGGTCTGACCAATGCCCCTCCAGTCTTCATGGACTTGATGAACCGAGTGTTCAAGCCTTATTTGGATAGCTTCGTCATTGTCTTCATCGACGATATCCTGATCTATTCTAAGACCAAAGAGCTTCATTCAGAGCATCTCAGAGTTGTTCTTCAGTTGTTGAGAGAGAGGAGGCTGTATGCCAAGTTGAAGAAGTGCGAGTTTTGGTTGGATCAGATTTCTTTTCTAGGCCATGTCGTTTCGAAGGGTGGTATAGCTGTTGATCCGATGAAGATAGAGGCGATTCAGAAATGGCCTATTCCTACCACTGTCTCAGAGGTACGCAGTTTCCTTGGTTTGGCGGGTTATTATCGTCGTTTCATTTCAAATTTTTCCAAGATTGCCCTGCCATTGTCCAATCTGACGAGGAAGACTGTGAAGTTCGAGTGGTCCAATGATTTCCATAGTGGATTTCAGGAGTTGAAGGATAGATTGACGACAGCTCCTATTCTGGCATTGCCTAGCGGTTCAGAGGACTTTGTGATCTGTACCGATGCATCGAAGAAAGGCCTTGGTGAAGTGCTGATGCAGCGAGGTAAGGTCATTGCCTATGCTTCTCGCCAGTCGAAGGATTACGAGAGGAATTATCCGACGCATGATTTAGAGCTGGCAGCTGTGGTTTTCGCCTTGAAAATCTGGAGACATTACTTGTATGGCGAAAAGTGTGAGATTTTCACGGACCACAAGAGTTTGAAGTATCTGTTTTCTCAGAGAGAGCTCAATATGCGACAGAGGAGGTGGTTAGAGCTTGTCAAAGATTATGATGTGACGATTAGTTATCACCCAGGGAAGGCGAATGTTGTGGCTGATGCGTTGAGTCGTAAGTCAAGTTTTTCCTTGAGTTCTTTGATTCAGAGGCCATTGTTGATGGATTTGCAGAGAGAGGAGATTTCTTTGGTGGTTCCGGGGACCATTGCTCGCCTTTCAGCGTTGGTTATTCAGGCTACATTGACGGACAGGATCCGTAGAGAGCAGACTGACGATGTTCAGTTGGCAGAGTTGAGAGCTAGAGCAGAGGAGAGAGGGAATTCAGAGTTTGGGCTGAATGGAGATGGTTTGGTGACTTTCAGAGGCCGTATTTGTGTTCCTACTGGTGATGACATTCGACGAGATATTTTACAGAGGCTCATACCGCGCCATATTCGATTCATCCAGGCAGTACGAAGATGTATCAGGATCTTCGTAGACTCTATTGGTGGCTAGGTATGAAGAAAGATGTTGCCATGTTCATTTCTCAGTGCCTTACTTGTCAGCAGGTGAAGATTGAGCATCAGAGACCTGCTGGGACATTGCTATCATTGCCGATTTCTCTGTGGAAGTGGGAGCATATTACGATGAATTTCGTGACTGGTCTTCCCAGAGTGCAGAAAGGATTTAACTCCATTTGGGTTATCGTTGATCGATTGACCAAGTCAGCGCATTTTCTCCCAGTCAAGACGACGTACTCCATGAACCAGTATGCCAAGGATTACATAGCAGAGATTGTTAGACTTCATGGTGTTCCAGTGTCGATCGTGTCTGATCGTGACCCCAGGTTTACTTCAGAGTTTTGGAAGAGTTTGCACAGAGCTATGGGTTCGCGATTAGCGTTTAGTACAGCTTATCACCCTCAGAGCGACGGTCAATCAGAGAGAGTCATTCAGATTCTAGAGGATATGCTCAGAGCTTGTACTATTGATTATCCAGGTAGCTGGGATTCTAAGTTGCCTTTGGTTGAGTTCACGTACAATAACAGTTACCAGGAAACGATTGGCATGGCACCGTATGAAGCACTTTATGGCAGGAAGTGCAGATCGCCCTTGTATTGGGATGAGATAGGAGAGAGGAAGATGTTGGGACCTGAGTTGGTCCAACAGACTGCTGATGTTGTTGCTGTGATCCGTGGGAGGATGAAGACAGCGCAGTCGAGACAGAAGAGCTATGCAGATGTTCGTCGTAGGCCGTTGCAGTTCGAGGTTGGCGATCATGTGTTTTTGAAGATAGCACCTCTCAAGGGTGTGATGAGATTTGGTAAGAAGGGCAAGCTGAGCCCGAGATTTATTGGCCCCTTTGAGATCTTTGACAGAGTTGGTGATCGAGCCTACAGATTAGCCCTACCGCCAGATCTTGACAGAGTTCACAATGTGTTTCATGTTTCGATGCTCAGGAAGTATATTGCGAATCCTTCCCATGTTCTTCACCACGAGCCATTGGACTTGACGCCGAATTTGACTTATCAAGAGATTCCGATTCAGATTCTGGATCGCAGAGTTAGAGTTTTGAGAAACAAAGAGATCGGCATTGTTAAAGTCCTTTGGAGGAATCATTTGATCGAAGAGGCTACGTGGGAACCAAAGGATGAGATGAGAGAGAAGTATCCTGAGTTGTTCGTGCAGTGACGTCAATTTCGCGGACGAAATTCCTCTAAGGAGGGGAGATTGTAATAGCCGAGCCCGGTGTACGGTACGGTTTAAGCTTTTCATGTTATTTGGGTTGTGTGATTAGATGTTTAGAGTTGTGTTTTGGGCCATAGTATTATTGTTTATTATGTTCTTGAGGTGTTAGTTGTTATTGGTTGTTCGTTTCAGAGTTTCGGATCGATTTTAGTTGGTTGAGTATTGATCATTGCCGTGACCAGAGTGCACCCGCGCTCTTAGAGGAGTGCCCCCGCGGTGTACTATTCATGATTTTTGGAGTTGGGAAGCCGTAGCAGGACCGCACCCGCGGTGATGACCGCACCTGCGGTGCTTGCTGCGCCGCACCCGCGGTGATGGTGTTCCAGGAAATAATGGTTTGGTCGACGGCTAGGCACACCCGCGGTGCTTGTGTGAGCGCACCCGCGGTGGAGGTATGGCCGAGCTTTTAAGTGCTTTTTTGGAGTGGTTGACTTCACTTTACCCTTTTCTCTTCTTTTCATTTCGATTTTCTCTCCATTTCTTAGGGTTTTCATCCATTTCTTTCACTTCCTATCTTCGATTCAAGCGTTTAGTTTGCGTTTCGACTTGAGATCTTGGTTCTCCTTGGTGCTAGGAAGCTAAGGTAAGCTTTTGGTGCGATTCTTTTAAGGTTTTGAGTTAAGAGTTGACTTGGGTTTGTTGTTCTTGTGGATTTATGGATTATTTAGCTTGGATTCTTGGATATAGAGTTGATGTTGGTGTTATTTATGGATTATTGTTGTAGGTGGTGTTCAAGAGCTTTGATTGAGGTGTTCTATTGGTTTGTAAGTGGAAATTCATCCCTTTTGCTCACATGATGTTATATGTATTGTGTTTTAAAGGTTTTAATATGATATTCCCTTCAATTGATTCATTGTTATGTATTGATTCCATTGCTATGTTTATTGGAGACAATTGATGTCTCAACTATTGTTCAAAGGGAATACAAGAGTAAAGATAAAGTTTCAAAGTGTTATTAATGCCAAGAGAGAGTTTAAATGTTTTCGGATTGTTAAATACATAGTCAGAGATTGCATGCAATTAGTTGATCAACGACCATAGGCTTATATCCCTCATAGTTATCGGTTTATATCGATAGGGATACGAGCACCCCAGAGCAGAGATACTATTGATATCAATCCCCAGAGTAAAGAGAAATACCATCTCATTTATATGTTATTGATATGATATTCATGTTCAGAGTTTTTGATTCAGAGTTGATGATATTTATGATTTCAAAGCTATGTTTTACAGAGTTTATTGTCATTGCTATGTAAGAGTTCCACTTGCTGAGATTTATTCTCATTTCAGTTATTTCATGTGATGCAGATCAGAGTGGCGGCCCGGGACGTTGACTGTGGATAGGGGGTCATATGCATACACCGTTGGAAGGAAGATTTTGAACATGATCATAGGAATGATGTTTTGTATTTTGCTTTGTCATTTAAATGATCATGTATTGCTATTTTGTAAGGATGTTTAAAGAAATGTATTTTGAAACTCCTTCCATATTTTAAAGAAAATTTTATTTCCGCTGTGTATTTTATATATTTGGGTCAGAGGTGTCACAATTAGTCCTTATGACCCGGGACAACATTGAGACTCTATGTGCTAGCATTGCACTTTGACTTGTTTACCGACTCTCAAGGGGTCATCAGGTGGCAAGGTTTGGTGTTCTGTCGAAACATATAGGAGTCGATGCATTGTAGTCGGGGATTCACCGCTTACCTTCGGGTATGGATATCCTATGTGTTTTCATGTATATGTAGTGTGAAATCTCTGATCAGAGTATGGTGGTAATTATGAAAGGAGTTTCATAGATTACACCATCGATGCAACTACGGCATGACACATAGTATCGATTCATTGACAACTCTCGATATACCAATAGTTGTCGAATCGGTCGGGATATATGAGATGAAGGGACCGTACTGTACGCTAACCATAATTGAATGGTTTTTGCAGGCACTATCATTTGATACCTAGGGAATCATGTAAGCGATGCTGCTAGGCGTTTAACATGATTGGTTGGGTACTATCATACTTGAACTCTGACATTCTTATTATCAAGGAGTTGATAAATAAGAATGGATCAATTGGGGTATGCTCAAATAAGGACATGTTTAGTCCGAATCACATGGAGATGTGAACCCACGGCTAGTTGTATCAGTGAACCATTGAGGGCCACACAAGTACTAGCTTTCTAGATCTCGCTGAGAAGTAAAATAGTTCAATGTGTTGAACGGCTTATAAATAAGTTTATAAGCGTAAGGAAAAATAGAAGTATGACTTCTATGAGAGAAATGTAATTTTAATTTATGAATGTGTTCTTAAATTAAAAGTTGGCAAAATAAATAATGTATTTGAAAATTGTGATTTTCATAAACATTATTAAGGACTAAATTAAATTAATTCAAGTGTTGAATTAATTAAACACTAGTGGACCTAGTAGAGTCCAAATAATTAAATTAATTCAAGTTTTGAATTAATTAAATCAAATTGAGTCTTGTAGAGCTCAATTTAAATAAATTATTTAACTAGTGGACTTAAGTAAATTCAAGTAATATTTATTTAGTCGCAAATATGTTTGAGATAATTAAAATTAGTCCATGTTTTTTTTTTAATTGTTAAAAACCATATAATATTGCATGCATGGGAGGTGAAGGGTTGGGAGACAATTTTGCAACATCCAAGGCATGGCATGCCCTTGGGACGCACAACACCTTTTCCTACAACCAAGGAAAGTCTCCCCCTTCTTCCCAAGATGCCATGGCCGAAATTTTATGTGATTCTCTCTCAAGTTTTTTCTCAATTTTTCTGTTCAAGTGTTGAGGAAGAAATATACTTTTCCCTGAAAAATCCTTTTATTTTTCTAGTGCAAAATAAGAGGGGTTCTAGTTTGCAAGTGGTGGGCCTAATTTGAAGGAAAGAAAGGAGTCCAAGGAAGCTTGTAGATCTTCATTCCATTCAAGAGACAAGTTGTTTACAACTTGGTTGGAGCCATAATCAACCTTAAGAGGTTGATAGGTAACTATTTCTAAAGACACTATGAATGTCATTTTGGTGTTTTATTGTATTTCCTACACAAACTCATGGTGGCCGAATTTTATATGCTAAAATCGAAAATTTTTGTGCTTCCGTTGCGTTTCCGGCCACCGTAACCGATCCCCTTTCAATCTATATAGTATCTCTGTCTCTGTACCTATATCCCATCGATATAAATCGACAACTCTGAGGGATATAAGCCTATGGTCGTTGATCAACTAATTGCATGCAATCTCTAACTATGTATCTATCAATCCATAAATCCATTTGAATTCTCTCTTTGGCATTTAAACAAACACTTTGCAAACTCTTTTCTCTTGTATTCCATTTTCAATTATTGAGACATAAAATGCCTCCAATATATAAAACAAGTGAATCAATACATAACCATGAATCAAATGAAGGGAATAGCACTTTAAAATCATTGAAACACAACACATATACTATCATGTGAGCACAAAGGATGAAATTCCACTTACAACCACTTGAAACCTCCAATCTAAACTCTTGGTTGAAAACCTACAACAATAAACCATAAATCACACCGTTAACAACTCAATAACCAAGAACCCATGCCAATTAATCCATAAAACCAACACATTCAACAAACCCATATCACATCTCCCCCAAAACCAAGAATAAACCACACCAAAAGCTTACCTTAACTTCCTAGAACCAAGAAGAACTTCGATCTCAACTCAAATCACCAACTAAGAGCTTGGATTAAAGAAAAGAAAGGAAGAAATGAAGAAACCCTAGTCTCCCTATAGAGAGAAGAAACGAGGAGAAGGAAAGAAATGGGGAAAAAGTGAACCAACTCATGCTTTATAACACTTAAAATCTCAAAAATGCGCTTATACTGTGCGCGACCGCGGATGCGCTCTAACCCTCCACCACGGGTAAGCTAAGCTCACGGCAAAACAACCAAAAATCTGGAATTGTCGACCGCGGGTGCGGTCCTAAACTCACCGCGGGTGCGGTCACCTAAACACAGCGGGTGCGGTAAGGCTACGGGAAAAACACCAAATTCTGAAGCATGAGACCGCGGGTGCGGTGACTACCTGGAGCGCGGGTGCGGTCAGGTCACGGCCAAAGCAAACTCTTATGCAACCAAAATCGATCCAAAACGCTGATACAATACAACCACCATCAACTAATAACAACAATGCCACAAAACAATAATAACCAACCATACTATAACCCATAAACACAACTCTTAACATCTAAATCAAACTCAAACTTAAACTTAATCAATAAATCCATAACCATACGAAAACTTAAACCGTACCGTACACCGGGTTAGGCTATTACAATCTCCCCTCCTTAAGGGAAGTTCGTCCTCGAAATTGACGTCACTGCACGAACAACTCAGGATACTTCTCTCTCATCTCATCCTCCGGTTCCCACGTGGCCTCGTCGATCAAATGATTCCTCCAAAGGACTTTAATGATGCCGATCTCTTTGTTCCTCAATACTCTGACTTTGCGATCCAGAATCTGGACCGGAATCTCTTGGTAGGTCAAATTCGGCGTCAAATCCAATGGCTCGTGGCGAAGAACATGGGTAGGATTCGCAACATACTTCCTGAGCATCGAAACGTGAAAAACATTGTGAACTCTTTCAAGATCTAGCGGTAGGGCTAACCTGTAAGCTCAATCACCAACTCTGTCCAAGATCTCAAATGGGCCAATGAATCTCGGACTCAACTTTCCTTTCTTGCCAAACCGCATCACACCCTTGAGAGGTGCTATCTTCAAGAACACATGGTCGCCAACCTCAAACTGCAACGGTCTGCGACGCACATCTGCATAGCTCTTCTGTCTCGACTGTGCTGTCTTCATCCTCTCTCGAATAACAGAACCAACATCAGCTGTCTGTTGGACCAACTCGGGACCCAACATCTTCCTCTCACCAATTTCATCCCAATACAAGGGCGATCTACACTTCCTGCCATAAAGTTCTTCATACGGTGTCATGCCAATCGTCGCTTGGTAACTGTTATTGTACGTAAACTCAACAAGAGGCAATTTGGAATCCCAGCTACCAGGATAATCGATAGTACAAGCTCTGAGCATATCCTCTAAGATCTGAATAACTCTCTATGATTGACCGTGCCCTCTGGGGGTGATAAGCTGTACTGAACGCTAACCGCGAACCCATAGTTCTGTGCAAACTCTTCCAAAACTCTGAATTAAATCTAGGGTCACGATCAGACACGATCGACACTGGAACACCATGAAGTCTAACAATCTCTGCTATGTACTTTTCGGCATACTGGTTCATGGAGTACGTCGTCTTGACTGGAAGAAAGTGCGCTGACTTGGTCAATCGATCAACAATAACCCAAATGGAATTAAAACCTTTCTGCGTCCTGGGAAGACCAGTCACAAAGTCCATCGTAATATGCTCCCATTTCCATTGAGGAATCGGCAATGATAGCAATGTCCCAGCAGGTCTCTGGTGCTTAATCTTCACCTGCTGACAAGTTAGGCACTGAGAAATAAACATAGCAATGTCTTTCTTCATACCTGGCCACCAATAGAGTCTACGAAGATCCTGATACATCTTGGTACCACCTGGATGTATCGAATATGGCGCGGTATGTGCCTCTGTCAAAATATCTCGCCGAATATCATCACCAATAGGAACACAAATACGGCCTCTGAAAGTCGTCAAACCAACTTCATTCACTCCAAACTCTGAATTACCTCTCTCCTCTGCTCTATCTCTCATCTCTGTCAACTGAACATCAATGGCCTGCTCTCTACGGATCCTGTCTGTCAAAGTAGCCCGAATAATCAACGCTGAAAAGCGAGCAATGGTCCCCGGAACCACCAAAGCTATCTCCTCTCTCTGTAAGTCTAACAGCAACGGCTGCTGAATCATCGAACTCAAAGAAGAACTCGACTTACGGCTCAAAGCATCAGCTACAACATTTGCTTTCCCTGGGTGGTAACTAATAGTCACATCAAAGTCTTTGACAAGCTCTAACCACCTCTTCTGCCGCATATTGAGTTCTTTTTGAGAGAACAAATACTTCAAACTCTTGTGGTCTGTGAAGATTTCACACTTTTCGCCATATAAATAATGTCTCCAAATCTTCAGGGCGAAAACCACAGCTGCCATGCTCCAAATCATGCATAGGATAATTCTTCTCATAGTCCTTCAACTGGCGAGAAGCCTAGGCTATGACCTTACCACGTTGCATCAGCACTGCCCCAAGACCCTTCTTCGACGCATCGGTATAAACAACAAAATCCTCTGAACCACTGGACAATGCAAGAACAGGAGTTGTCGTCAACTTATCCTTCAACTCTTGAAATCCACTCTAGAAATCATTGGACCACTCGAACTTCACAGTCTTCCTCGTCAGATTGGTCAATGGCAGGGCAATCTTGGAGAAATCGGAAATGAAACGACGATAGTAACCCGCCAAACCAAGGAAACTGCGTACCTCTGATACAGTGGTAGGAATAGGCCACCACTGAATCGCCTCGATCTTCGTCGGATCAACAGCTATACCATCCTTCGAAACAACATGGCCTAAGAAAGAAATCTGCTCCAACCAGAACTCACACTTCTTCAACTTAGCATACAACCTCTTCTCTCTCAACAACTGAAGAACAACTCTGAGGTGTTCTTCATGAAGCTCTCTGGTCTTGGAATAGATCAATATGTCGTCGATGAAAACAATGACGAAGCTATCCAAAAACGGCTTGAACACACGGTTCATCAGGTCCATGAAGACCGAAGGAGCATTGGTCGGACCAAAAGACATCACAAGAAATTCATAGTGACCTGTACCTGGTCCGGAACGCCGTCTTAGGGATATCAGACTCCCTAACCTTCAACTGATAATAGCCAGATCGCAGATCAATCTTCGAGAACACGGTAGCCCCCTGCAGCTGATCGAACAAATCATCTATCCGTGGCAACGGATACTTATTCTTGATAGTCACTTTGTTGATCTCTCTGTAATCAATGCAAAGACGCAACGACCCGTCTTTCTTCTTGACGAAAAGAACCGGAGCTCCCCAAGGCGAAGAACTCGGTCGAATGAAACCTTTATCCAAAAGATCCTGCAACTGCGTCTTCAACTCCTTCATATCTGTAGGGGCCATTCTATACGGAGCCTTAGAAATAGGAACCGTACCCGGAACTAGATCAATCACAAACTCCACATCTCTGTCCGGCGGCAAATCCGGAACATCATCCTCAAACACATCAGAGAACTCTCTCACCACATAAATATCATCAATATTCAATTTCACAATCTTATCCACATCCACAAAAGATGCCAAGAACCCATCACATCCTCTACACAACAACTTCTTAGCCTCAAGACACGAAATAAAAGGAAGGACCAGCGAAGTACCTGCACTGGCGAGCATACATTCCCTATTGCCATCATCTGCAAATGACACCGTCTTAGCAACGCAATCAATCACTGCACGATAGGTTGAAAGCCAATTCGTGCCAAGGATAATATCAAATGCAACCATAGGAATAACAATCAAGTCGGCAAAAACCACGCGCTCATCAATTTGGACAGAGCACGCATACACAATAGACGTCGGGCACAACACATCTCCCAAAGGCAAAACAACATTGAACTGCAGGGGAAGAATAGAAGGAACTATACCCAAAGATCTCAAAAACAATTCATCCATAAAAGAATGAGTAGCACCTGTATCAATCAATATCGTAGCTACTCTGCTTGAAATTAAAATAGTGCTAGAGATCACAGAAGAATCATGATTTATACCTTCCTTCGTCATGGTAAAGATGCGACCCTGAACCTTCTCTTTACTCGCTCATCTTGGACAATCTTTGGAAATATGGCCTGTAGTGCCACAACGATAACAAGTATGAGTGCCAAATTTGCGCTCTCCCCGATGATGACGACTGCACTTGGGACACAAAGGCTTCTCGGGATCAAAAGGAACTGCTGGTGGTTTAGGACTCGACTCTATCTTGCCTTTCCCCTTGAAACGATCTTTGCCTCTTTGGTTTGAGCCCTGACCCCTCTGAGCGATGGCCTGCTGTCTAGCCTGTCTCTCCCTGACAATGTCTTTCTCGTCTTGCTCAGCCAACAACGCCTTAGACACAATCTCCTTGAATGTCATAGCCTTCGACATGTTGATATCCCTCCGGATCTCTGCTCTAAGGCCTCGAATGAAATGAGCACCTTTGTCCTTGTCGTTGGAAGCAATATACGGGGCAAACAAACAGCCCTCCTCGAACTTCAAGATGTACTCATCAACATTCATGCCTCCCTGACGAAGCTCCAAGAACTCAGTCACCTTCCTAGCTCGAAGTGCATCTGGGAAGTACTTATCATAGAAAATATCGGTTAAATCTTGCCACTTCAAAGCCGGTAGATCAACACTAAACTTGGTCGCATTCCACCAAATACGTGCAGCCTTGACTAACATGAACACTGCACAACTGATTCTATCCTTATCCTCGTAGTTGAGATGATCAAAGATAGCCTCGAGTGCTTTGATCCACTCTACGGCCACCAATGGATCAGTGCTACCTGCAAATTCCGGCAGATCCATCCTCTTGAAAGCAGTAAAGATCGCATCGGTTCCAACTGCTTGAGCTACTTGGCCCCTCACTTGACCTCTGCCTTGGCCTGTACCATGCATACGAAGCAACTGCTAGATCTGCTCACTATGGACCTTGGCTTGCTCTTTCAACAACTTGCCGAACTCATCGACAACTCTAGAGGAAGAACTATCCTCACCCTCTACAGCTTTCCTCTAAGGAGGCATACTCTACAATGTGCTCACAAAATACAAATCAATAAATAACAATGAATAGATGTAGAAGAAGACATACCCAAACAGTTGAAAGTAGACGAAGTCATATGCATTGGTCCGAAGAACGGTGCTCTGATACCACTAAATGTGACACCTCAACCCGATTTAATAAATTACAGCGGAATTTAAAATTTTTCTTGAAGGTAGGAAGGATTCAAAATACATTTCCATAAAATATTTTCAATCAAAATTAATTACATGATCATTCAAATGATATAACAAAAATACAAAATATCATTCCTATGATCATGTCCAAAAATACCAACAAAATAACATATTCCTCCTTCTCTATATGCATATGACTCCGGCCCACAATCAACGATCCGGCCCATCGCTCTTATCTGCATCACATGAAATAACTGAAATGAGTATAAAACTCAGCAAGTGGAACTCTTACATAGCAATAGACATAGCATACTCTGAAAATAATAGCTTTAAAAACGTAAATACCATCAACTCTGAAATGTGGATAATAAAGCATAGCATAACAATAAGATGGTATTTATCTTTTCTCTGTATTGGATTGATATCTATATAGTATCTCTGTCTTTGTACCTATATCCCATCGATATAAGTCGACAACTCTGAGGGATATAAGCCTATGGTCGTTGATCAACTAATTGCATGCAATCTCTAACTATGTATCTATCAATCCATAAATCCATTTGAATTCTCTCTTTGGCATTTAAACAAACACTTTGCAAACTCTTTTCTCTTGTATTCCCTTTTCAATAATTGAGACATAAAAGGCCTCCAATTATATAAAACAAGTGAATCAATACATAACCATGAATCAAATGAAGGGAATAGCACTTTAAAATCATTGAAACACAATACATATACTATCATGTGAGCACAAAGGATGAAATTACACTTACAACCACTTGAAACCTCCAATCTAAACTCTTGGTTGAAATCCTACAACAATAAACGATAAATCACACCATTAACAACTCAATAACCAAGAACCCATGCCAATTAATCCATAAAACCAACACATTCAACAAACCCATATCACATCTCCCCCAAAACCAAGAATAAACCACACCAAAAGCTTACCTTAACTTCCTAGAACCAAGAAGAACATCGATCTCAACTCAAATCACCAACTAAGAGCTTGGATTAAAGAAAAGAAAGGAAGAAATGAAGAAACCCTAGTCTCCCTATAGAGAGAAGAAACGAGGAGAAGGAAAGAAATGGGGAAAAAGTGAACCAACTCATGCTTTATAACACTTAAAATCTCGAAAATGCGCTTATACTGTGCGCGACCGCGGGTGTGCTCTAACCTCCACCACGGGTGCGCTAAGCTCACGACAAAACAACCAAAAATCTGGAATTGTCAACCGCGGGTGAGGTCCTAAACTCACCACGGGTGCGGTGCCATCACCGCAGGTGCTGTCACCTAAACACCGCGGGTGCGGTAAGGCTACGGGAAAAACACCAAATTCTGAAGCATGAGACCGCGGGTGCGGTGACTACCTGGAGCGCGGGTGCGGTCAGGTCACGGCCAAAGCAAACTCTTATGCAACCAAAATCGATCCAAAACGCTGATACAATACAACCACCATCAACTAATAACAACAATGCCACAAAACAATAATAACCAACCATACTATAACCCATAAACACAACTCTTAACATCTAAATCAAACTCAAACTTAAACTTAATCAATTAATCCATAACCATACGAAAACTTAAACTGTAACGTACACCGGGCTAGGCTTTTACAATTGATTTGATTGATTGGATTTAGAATATGTGTCTATATGTCTTATTTGTTGAGTTTATGTGGCATACATGACATTGAGATTTGAATATCGATGTATAAAATAAAATTTTGGTTAACACACATAATTTGATGCATACATCGATATATGACATGCACGTTGAGCTATGATCCTTGGATACCCTGATATGATTTGATTGTATTCTGGGGTTTGTGAACACAATGCTATGTTTGGTATTACATGAACCTTCAAACATAAACATTTGTGGCCCCGACGATTGATTTGAGATTTTGGATTTGATGGCGCTTCGTCGACGCTATCATACGAGTATCCCTTATTGAGGCCGGTGTGCCAGCTCGAGCATTGATTTGATAGCGATTCATTTGATTCTAACATGTGCTCAGTGGATGGGCATGTTATCTGATACCTCCACGACATACATGCATTGCATACCATATATCATTGTTTAGATATTTGTGGTATATATGATGGTTGTTCCATACGGAGCTTTGCTCACTCCCAAGGGAGTCTGTTGTTGTCTTTGTGTGTGGACAATGACAGGTACTCCAGGATATCAGGAGGCCGGAGAGGGTACTTCTGGAGGGAGTCACAGTTTGGGATGAGGTTTTATGTTTTGTTTCCCGGTATATATGTATATGTATCTATATACCGAGGCATGTCTCGAGGATATGAGTTGTTTGTATATGAATGGCTTTGATTATGTGTGGGCATGTTTATGATGTGAGATGAAATACTATTTTTAGTATTCAAATAAAATGATTTGGGCTCATTGTAAAGAAGAATTTAAACTCGTTTTCCGCCGTAATTAATTAACTTTAATCAGATTGCATTATAATAAAGATTAGGAGCTAAGGGCCCCAAACATAGTGGTATCAGAGCATAGCTGGGAATGCTCGATTGAGTCTTGTGTACACTTGAATAGACACAAATGAATTGTGTGTATGTGTTTGAGTTATTTGTATTACTTGCTCCTACTTTATTTAGTTTGAGTAAGTTATTGATGAGATTTATGATGATGTGAAATTGATATTGATTTTTGATATTCATCATTGATTGGTAGATGGATCCCACAAATGAAACTGCGAATAGCAGTACTGAGAGAATTGTTGGACAATTTGAAGGATTGTCCATGGATGTAGTGATGGCTCGGTGCCAAGATCTGAAACCACCGAGGTTCTTTGGCACTGAGAGTGCTGAAAGAGCTGAAGCCTGGTTAAAGGATATCGAGCACTTGTTTAATATTGTGGAGTATTCCGAGGCTCGGACACTGAAACTTGCTTTGTATCTATTGAAAGACCGAGCAAAATCTTGGTGGGAAGCCGCTGAGATTGGACTGAAAGAAGCCGGGATTTAAGTCACATGAGATGTCTTCAAGGCCCAGTTTTTGGAGCAGTATTCCCCTCCATCCTATTATACTGCTCAAGAGAATGAATTCAATAATCTGCAGCAGGGAACGATGACTGTTGCAGAGTATGCTTCAAAGTTTTCTACGTTGTTGAAGTATGCACCTCACGTAGCTGGGAATGCGAAGGCAAAATATAACAGGTTTGTGAATGGATTGCATCCTGCTATATATACTTATGTTGTTTCTGGATTGCCTACCAGCTACGCAGAGGCAGTTGAACGAGCCAAGGCAGCCGAGGCTGCACTTAGGCGGGGAGGTCCACGGTATACTCCTCCACCTCCAGTGTTAGCTCAGCAGCCTACTTTGAGGCCGAGAGGTAAGAAGTTTAAGAAGACTGGTTCTATTTCTTCGTCTTCTTCGAGTTCGAGTGGATCCCAGAGAGAGAGTCCTGTGATTTCTCCCTATTGTAGCCATTGTGGGGGTAAACATACTATCGAGCAGTATCGAGGTATGTTTGGCACTTTTTATTAGTTGATGGACCCAAGTGGAATTTTTATGGCAAGGGTTCCCAAGCCAAAATGCCATTGGTATCTTCCTTGAAAATGTCTCGACTTTTGACTAGCGGAGATGAAGGTTATCTTATCTACGCTATTGATATTTCTAAGAAGAAGCCTTCTTTATCTGAGATTCCTGTTGTGAAAGATTTCGCGGATGTATTTCCCGATGAGATTCCTGATTTTCCTCCTCATCGAGAAGTTGAGTTTAGTATTGATCTTGTGCCGGAAACTGCTCCCATATCTAAAGCTCGTTATCGCATGGCACTTCTGAAATTGAAAGAATTGAAAGAACAATAACAGGATCTTCTCGATAAGGGATATATTCGACCGAGTGTATCACCTTGGGGAGCTCCAGTTTTATTTGTTCGAAAGAAATATGGTACTATGCGAATGTGTATTGACTATAGGCAACTGAATCGGGCTACTGTGAAAAATAAGTACCCACTTCCTCGTATTGATGATTTATTTGATCAGCTTCTGGGTACTTCTGTATACTCAAAAATTGATCTTCGTTCTGGTATCATCAAGTACATGTTTGAGAAGAAGATGTGCCTAAAACTGCTTTTCGTACGAGGTATGGCCATTATGAATTCTTGGTTATGCCTTTCGGTCTCACGAATGCTCCTGATGTTTTTATGGATCTAATGAATCGTGTCTTTCGAGATTATCTTGACCGATTCGTTATCGTGTTTATTGATGATATTCTTGTCTATTTGAAATCGAAAAAGGAGCATGCTGAACATCTGTGGCGCCCCAAACCTCGCCACGTAATCATACAACATGTGACGTCATATGCATAAAAATTTTCTTTTCGACGACGTAATAATATAATGCATATACTACAAAATAATGCAATCACCACACTATCTACGTCAGTGTAGCAGAAACAATATAATAAATACACACATACAACTCAAATAAGACAATAAGCTATACTGTCTCTATCTACTATCAACTACAGGACTGTTTGACTAGACACACCTAGTCCTTCACCACTATCTTGTCTCTTGCATAGTCTTGTAACCTGCCCCAACAGAAACAGCCCCCAAAGGGTGAGCATATACAACAATCATCATCGTAATACATAACAGTGATATTAACAACAACATAAGATATAACTGAAATGATAACAGAAATACCCCCTTTGTCGTTTCTGGACAATCAGCCATCAAAAACCTCAACAACATCACACTGCAACAATAACACCGACGATACGTCGCACCCCAACTCCGGCAACAGCAGTATCGTCGAACGAACAACAACATCGACGATACGTCGCACTCCAACACCGGCGACAGCAATATCGTCGAACGAACAACATCAACGTGACAACATCAACGAGACATCTCCCAACAACGTGTTAGAGTAGGTGCACGTCGAGCCAAGTGTTGGCCGAGTGTTCACGATGAAACTCTATGTATAAACGATCTTTATTTTAATAATATTTGAATTTATTAATTTGGCGCATCTTTATCTTTATACCCATGCTAGTTGCATAGATAAAGTCCTTGAATATACAAATAGTAGAAAGAATATGAGATGCTCATATGATGAGTATCATGAAACTCATATTTGGAATACTGTATATTCTAAACCGTTCCTAGTCGATTCAGCCGCCACTAAGAAGGATAAAGGCCGCTCGAGTTAGAGACTAGTATCTGCGATGTGAGTACCATGTTTCATTGGTAGGGGACATTGTGATGTCCGAGCATGCAGATAGGTGCTCCTGGTAGAGTGCACTGAACAACCCTCTATAAAGGACTTTCCAAGTGGTTCTCACTTATCGAGTGGAAAAGTCCTAGTTTATGGTTGTACACCATTAGTCCTTATGACCCGGGACAACATTGAGACTCGATGTGCTAGCGTTTCACTTTGACTTGTTTACCGACTCTTATGGGGTCATCAGGTGGCAAGGTTGGGTGTTACGGCGAAACATATAGGAGTCGATGCATTGTAGTCGGGGATTCACCGCTTACCTACGGGTATGGATATCCTATGTGTTTATCATGTATGTGTGGGTTGAAATCTCTGATCAGAGTATGGTGGTAATTATGAAAGGGGTTTCATAGATTACACCATCGATGCAACCACGACATGACACATAGTATCGATTCATTGACAACTCTCGATAAACCAATAGTTGTCGAATCGGTCGGGATATATGAGATGAAGGGACCGTACTGTACGCTAACCATAATTGAATGGTTCTTGCAGGCACTATCATGTGATACCTAGGGAATCACGTAAGCGATGCTGCTAGGCGTTTAACGTGATTGGTTGGGTACTATCAGACTTGAGTTCTGACGTTCTTACTATCAAGGAGTTGATAGGTAAGAATGGAGCAATTGGGGTATGCTTGAATAAGGACATGTTTAGTCCGAATCACATAGAGATGTGAACCCACGGCTAGTTGTATCAATGAACCATTGAGGGCCACACAAGTACTTGCTTTGTAAATCCCGAAGAGAAGTAAAATAGTTCAATGTGTTGAACGGCTTATAAATGTGTTTATAAGCGTAAAGAAAATTAGAAGTATGACTTCTATGAGAGAAATATAAATTTTAATTTATGGAAGTGTTCCTAAGATTAAAATTTGGCCAAGTAAATAATGTAGTTGAAAATTGTGATTTTCATAAACATTATTGTGGACTAAATTAAATTAATTCAAGTGTTGAATTAATTAAACACTAGTGGACCTAGTAGAGTCTAAATAATTAAATTAATTCAAGTGTTGAATTAATTATAAATATTGAGTCTTGTAGAGCTCAATTTAAATAATTATTTAACTAGTGGGACTTGAGTAAAATCAAGTAATATTTAATTAATCTCAAATGTGTTTGAGATAATAAAAGTTAGTCTATGGTTTTTTAATGTGTTAAAAAACCATATAATATATAAGTGAGACATGTAGGGATTGCATGCTTGGGAGGTGAAGAGCCTTGATTACTTTTTATTAAAATATTCAAAAGGCATGCAACTTTTGAGAGACAACTTTTCACAATACCTAGGCTATTCTCCCACTCTCCCTAACACTCACTTGGCCGAAAATTTAAAAAAATTTCTCTCCCATTTTCTTTTCTTTTGGTTCTTCATTTCTTGGAGAATAAAATCTTCTCTTTGAAAAATCCTCAAGTTTTTCTAGTGCAAAACTTTAGGGGATTTACATAGCTAAGTGGTGGGCCTAATTCTTGAAGAGGAAGAGGGTGTGCTTGTAGATTTGTCTACCAAAGAAGAGCTAAAGTATTCATACTTTAATTGGAGCCATTTCATCAACTCTAAGGAGTTGATAGGTAAATTTCTACAAACATCCTATGCATGTATTTTGAGTTTTGCAAATATTACACAAACATTTCATGGGGGCCGAAAATTTTGCTCCAAAAATTTTATTTTTCGCTTCCGTTGCGTTTCCGGCCTCCGTAACCGGTCCGCTTTCAAGTGGTATCCGAGCTATGGTTACGGTTTTTGTGTAATATTTGCATAATATTATGTTGAGATCAATTTCTAACCGTTTGAGATTTTTGGTGCAACAAAATGCAAGGACCGAAATTTTGAAGAAACAAAAAAAAAAAAAAACTGTTTTCGGGGCTGCCCGAGAGCTGCCCGAAGGGGCTGCCCGAAAATTTCGGGCAGCCGAGGGGCAGCCCAAGGGGCTGCCCGAAATGCTTCATTTTTAAAATTAAAAAAAAAAAAAAAAATTTTTGTTGCCGGAATCCGGCGACGGAGCTCCGGCGACGGCGATGACGGCTAGGGTTTCCAAAAGTGTTTTGGACAATCTTAGTGTCATGGGCCTTGAGATGTTGGGCCATTGGATGGCCAACATAATTTGTGAAATTTAAATGGGTCAAAATATTTTTGGTGAAAATTGATTTTTGGGCCCTTAAGTTTAAATTTACAATTGTTGCACATATTTTCTCATAAAATAAATAGTTGAAGTGGGACTTTAATTATTTATAGTAAATTGTGATTTACAAGAAATTCGATTATAAATAAATTAATTTGAAAGTAAACAAAGGTGTTTGTGTACTTTGTTAATTTAATTTATAATTGTGATGGTTAGTGATTGGATCAAGATATATAATATTGGATCAATTAATTATAGTGATAATTAATTGATGGTGTATGATATGTGATATTATGCATGAAGGATGATCAAAAGCCCAAGCCAAATTTGCTAGGTGTATGCTAGGATATTTGTGTTGAATGATTGTAATAATTATCAATTTATAAAGTGGGCTTGGTTTATGGCCCGTTCCCACCCCATGAGATGTATCCCTATGTGCCATGGATATTTAATTGTAAATATTAGAATAGGGGAAGATCAAGATTGGAAGATGGTGACCTTGGTGATTATGAAGATCGAAGACATGTAATATTGGATGCTAATGTAATAGTATAGTTGCATTGCATCCCATGCATTTACCCTAGGATTGGACCTAGGCCCGTGTTTGGCTCACACGGGCCATTAGTGTTGGGGCAATTGATCATCCTTGTACTGTTTTCTATTTATAATATATGCATGATATGTTATAAATAATGAGTATGTGCATTATTATTATTATAATAACAAAGTTGCATGAATCCGGCAAACATACGATCAAACATGGCGAGCTTTTAAAATAAAATTAATGATGAGACCTTTCAAAATTAAAAAACCCTCATTTTGAATAAGATTCAAAATTAATATCAAGTCCGAAAAGGGGAATTATAAATTTGTTTATAATTTCCTTGTCTTCCATCGACAATGGATGCATGATGAACGCTACCCGTACTCGGGGCTCGGCTCATATTATTGGGGGAGCCTTGGGTGCCGGAAAGCTGTGACATCCATTGACATTGTGATGTGAACTACGTGGAACTCCCATGATTTCGGCTCATATTATTGAGGGAACTCATGGCGACCGTCCATTAAGGTTCAATATCGATGGGTTAGGCTTGACACGTAAAGATGAACGACGTCATATTATTGGGTCCTAATCAAACGTGAGACAAAAGTATACGTAGAGGGTTGCATGGCGATGCAATTGGAAACTACCTTTTAGGAATTGTGATGGCCGATATTATTCGGGATCACAATTCGCTAATTGGACCTTACGTACCTTCTGAGGAAAGTGTTTCCCGTTTTCACTAGAGGGTAGTGAAAATGTCAAAACAGTGGGAGCGATTATTTATAAAGTAAAAGTCCAAACTTTATATCTTATTAAATATTTTAAAATAGTCATTAACATTTATCTGTTTTACTTTTCAGTACAATCTTTGACATGTCATCAATTCGCAACCCGTTTTCCGTCATTCTCGAAAAACACATTCTAACCGGACCAAACTATATCACTTGGCTAAGAAATTTAAAGATTGTCCTAAACTCGGAGAAAATCGCGTATACACTGACTGAGGCGCCCCCTGCTGAGGCTCCTATAGGCTGCACTCCTGAGGAATTGCAGACCTACAAGGAATGGTGTGACCATGACTTGAAGGCGAAGTGTTATATGCAGGCTTAGATGAACGATGAGCTGCAAAGGCGATTCGAGGATGCTAAGAATGCTGCTGACATTCATATGAACCTCAAGGAGCTCTTCGGTGAGCAGACTCGGCCTTTGAGGCATGCCACAGTAAAGGAGCTCATCACTTTACGCATGCGAGATGGGACTTCGGTCCATGAGCATGGCCTAAAGTTGATTGGGCTCGTGGATAAACTCGTAGGCATGGATTTGATCTTGCCATCGGAGTTGACCACGGATGTGTTGCTGTTGTCACTGCCCAGCTCTTTCGATCCTTTTGTCGTGAACTTCAATATGAACAAGCTCGAGCTCAGCCTTGAAGAGTTGGTGAACATGCTTGTGACCTTTGAGTCCACGATCAAGAAGGAAAAGCTGGTTCTTTATGTGGGCTCTTCATCTGGCACGAAGACTGGTCCACCTGGGAAAGGAAAGAAGTGTTCTTTCAAGTGCCCCAAGAAGAGCGAGCCCTTGAAGAGGCAGACTCCGAGTCCCGTAGTGGCAGCCGCGCCAGCCAAGGCTGAAAAGACTGTTGACATCTGTCACAACTGCAAGAAGCTTGGACATTGGAGGCGTAACTGCAGGGAATATCTTGCGCAGAAGGGTTCTGGCAAAGGTATGTTCTACATTGAAGTGAATATCTCTATTAACTCTACTTCTTGGGTATTGGATACCGGCTGTGGCTCACATCTCTGTAATGATTTGCAGGTGATGGGAAGAAGTAGGAAGCTCAGGGAAGGTGAGACCTTCTTGAGGTTAGGCAATGGAGCAAGGGTTGCTGCCAAGGCTGTGGGAGATGTTTATTTATGTTTGAACAATGATTTTAATTTGGTTTTGAGAGATGTTTTATTTGTACCAGACTTGATCAAAAACATTATTTCCATTCCTATGCTTGATATCGATGGATTTTCTTGTTTATTTGGCAAAGGTGTTTGCAATATTTACAAGAATGAATGTTTAGTTGGTACCGGTGAACTTGAAAACAATCTCTACACCTTAATATTAAAAGATATTCCACTTAACAATGTCCAAACGATAACAACAACAAATAAGCGCAAACAAGATACTCTTAATTCGGCACAATTATGGCATGCTCGATTAGGACATATTTCCTCAAGAAGGATGAACAAGCTAGTGGGAGTTGGCATGTTTGATATGTCCGATATTAATGCTCTCACGACTTGTGAATCCTGTCTAAAAGGAAAGATGACCAAAATTCCCTTTAAGGGCTATGCGGAGCGAGCCAAAGGGTTATTGGATTTGATCCATACCGATGTGTGCGGTCCGCTTAGCATCACCACTAAGCATGGACATGCCTACTTCATCACCTTTACCGATGACCATTCGAGGTATGGGTATGTGTATTTGATGAAATACAAGTCTGAAGCCTTTGAAAGGTTCAAAGAATTCAGAAGTGAAGTAGAGAAGCAATTGGGACGAAGCATCAAGACACTTCGATCGGATCGAGGTGGTGAGTACTTGAGTTCCGAGTTCCAAGAGTATCTTAGAGAGAATGGGATTCTCTCGCAGTGGACTCCGCCCGCTACACCACAGTTGAATGGTGTTTCGGAGCGTCGTAACCGGACTTTGATGGACATGGTTCGGTCTATGATGGGGTTCACGGAGTTGCCGCCATCCTTTTGGGGATATGCGCTTGAAACAGCGGCACTGTTGTTGAACAATGTCCATTCAAAGGCAGTTGACAAGACTCCATATGAGATATGGATGGGTAAGCCTCCCAAGTATTCTTATCTTAGAATATGGGGGTGCCCTGCTTACGTGAAGCAGACAGTGGGAGATAAATTGGATAGTCGATCCATTTTATGCTACTTTGTGGGATATCCAAGGAATTCCGTTGGATATTATTTCTATCATCCCCAAGAAACAAAGGTGTTTGTTTCTAGGAACGCGACCTTTTTGGAAAAGGAATTTCTATTGGATAGAAAAGGCGAGATGATAGAACTCGAAGAGGTTCGAGAGACACCCACAGTTGTAGAACCCACACCCGAGAAGCCGAGTGAGAAGATACAAGCTCCTAGAAGAACCGAGAGAGTCTCGAGACCACCTGTGAGGTATGGTCTGCTTCTTGAAGAGGGCCATGATGAGCCTAATCTTGGATGTGATCCAAGGACCTTCAAGGAAGCGTTATCGGTTGCCGATTCATCCAAATGGCTTGAAGCAATGGAATCTGAGATGAATTCCATGCATTCGAACCAAGTGTGGAATCTCGTGGATCCACCTGAGGGAATTGTTCCCATAGGGTGTAAATGGATTTACAAGAGGAAACTTGGGGCGGATGGGAATGTATTGACCTTCAAAGCGCGATTGGTAGCAAAAGGGTATACTCAAAGGCAAGGTGTTGACTATGAGGAAACCTTTTCTCCAGTTGCGATGTTCAAGTCCATTAGGATATTGCTAGCCATAGCTGCATGGTATGACTATGAGATATGGCAGATGGATGTGAAGACAGCCTTCCTTAATGGGGATATTAAGGAAGAGATTTACATGTCTCAACCTGAGGGGTTTACATCTATCGGAAGTGAGCATATGGTATGCAAACTTCAAAGATCTATTTATGGTCTTAAGCAGGCATCCAGGAGTTGGAACCTCAGATTCGATAGTACAATCAAAGAGTTTGGTTTTACTAAGAATCCTGAGGAACCCTGTGTGTATAAGAAGGTCAGTGGGAGTGCTGTGACATTCCTTGTTCTTTATGTTGATGACATTCTACTCATTGGGAATGATGTAGGAATGTTGCAATCAACAAAGATATGGTTAGCAAGTAAGTTCTCAATGCAGGACTTGGGTGAAGCATCTTTTGTATTGGGAATACAGATCTATAGAGATAGGTCAAAAAGATTGCTTGGTCTCACCCAGTCCACATACATTGATACCATCGTGAAGCGGTTCTCGATGGATGAATCCAAGAGAGGACATCTACCAATGTGTCATGGCGTGTCCCTATCCAAGTCCATGTCTCCCAAGACTGATGCAGAGATAGCGGCGATGACACGAATTCCGTATGCTTCGGCTATTGGTAGTATCATGTATGGGATGATATCTACACGTCCTGACGTGGCATTTGCACTAAGTGTAGTGAGTAGATATCAATCCAACCCTGGTCTTCCACACTGGAAAGCTGTAAAAGACATCCTCACGTATTTGAGAAGGACCAATAAGTTGTTTTTGGTCTATGGGGGTGGAGAACTGAAATTGGAAGGCTATACCGACTCTAGCTTCCAAAGCGATGTTGATGACTCGAAGTCAACCTCCGGATTCATATTCATGCTCAATGGTGGTGCTGTCTCTTGGAAGAGTTCCAAGCAAGACAGTACTGCGGATTCCACCACTGAGGCAGAATACATTGCTGCATCGGCTGCAGCGAAGGAGGCTGTTTGGATTAGGAATTTCGTCCAAGAGTTGGGCGTCATTCCAAATGGAGTTGCTCCTATCCCGGTGATGTGTGACAACACGGGAGCCATAGCTCAGGCGAAGGAGCCAAGGTCTCATCAGAAGTCCAAACATGTATTGAGAAAGTACCACATCCTCAGAGAGATCGTGGAAAGAGGAGATGTCGTGATTGACAAAGTCGGCTCCGCGGATAATGTTGCTGATCCACTAACCAAGCCTTTACCAGGACCATCATTCGAGAAGCATCGCGAATCAATGGGTCTAAAGCATATGGGTAGTTGGCTCTAGTACAAGTGGGAGATTGTTAGAGTAGGTGCACGTCGAGCCAAGTGTTGGCCGAGTGTTCACGATGAAACTCTATGTATAAACGATCTTTATTTTAATAATATTTGAATTTATTAATTTGGCGCATCTTTGTCTTTATACCCATGCTAGTTGCATAGATAAAGTCCTTGAATATACAAATAGTAGAAAGAATATGAGATGCTCATATGATGAGTATCATGAAACTCATATTTGGAATACTGTATATTCTAAACCGTTCCTAGTCGATTCAGCCGCCACTAAGAAGGATAAAGGCCGCTCGAGTTAGAGACTAGTATCTGCGATGTGAGTACCATGTTTCATTGGTAGGGGACATTGTGATGTCCGAGCATGCAGATAGGTGCTCCTGGTAGAGTGCACTGAACAACCCTCTATAAAGGACTTTCCAAGTGGTTCTCACTTATCGAGGGGAAAAGTCCTAGTTTATGGTTGTACACCATTAGTCCTTATGACCCGGGACAACATTGAGACTCTATGTGCTAGCGTTTCACTTTGACTTGTTTACCGACTCTTATGGGGTCATCAGGTGGCAAGGTTGGGTGTTACGGCAAAACATATAGGAGTCGATGCATTGTAGTCGGGGATTCACCGCTTACCTACGGGTATGGATATCCTATGTGTTTATCATGTATGTGTGGGTTGAAATCTCTGATCAGAGTATGGTGGTAATTATGAAAGGGGTTTCATAGATTACACCATCGATGCAACCACGACATGACACATAGTATCGATTCATTGACAACTCTCGATAAACCAATAGTTGTCGAATCGGTCGGGATATATGAGATGAAGGGACCGTACTGTACGCTAACCATAATTGAATGGTTCTTGCAGGCACTACCTAGGGAATCACGTAAGCGATACTGCTAGGCGTTTAACGTGATTGGTTGGGTACTATCAGACTTGAGTTCTGACGTTCTTACTATCAAGGAGTTGATAGGTAAGAATGGAGCAATTGGGGTATGCTTGAATAAGGACATGTTTAGTCCGAATCACATAGAGATGTGAACCCACGGCTAGTTGTATCAATGAACCATTGAGGGCCACACAAGTACTTGCTTTGTAAATCCCGAAGAGAAGTAAAATAGTTCAATGTGTTGAACGGCTTATAAATGTGTTTATAAGCGTAAAGAAAATTAGAAGTATGACTTCTATGAGAGAAATATAAATTTTAATTTATGGAAGTGTTCCTAAGATTAAAATTTGGCCAAGTAAATAATGTAGTTGAAAATTGTGATTTTCATAAACATTATTGTGGACTAAATTAAATTAATTCAAGTGTTGAATTAATTAAACACTAGTGGACCTAGTAGAGTCTAAATAATTAAATTAATTCAAGTGTTGAATTAATTATAAATATTGAGTCTTGTAGAGCTCAATTTAAATAATTATTTAACTAGTGGGACTTGAGTAAAATCAAGTAATATTTAATTAATCTCAAATGTGTTTGAGATAATAAAATTTAGTCTATGGTTTTTTAATGTGTTAAAAAACCATATAATATATAAGTGAGACATGTAGGGATTGCATGCTTGGGAGATGAAGAGCCTTGATTACTTTTTATTAAAATATTCAAAAGGCATGCAACTTTTGAGAGACAACTTTTCACAATACCTAGGCTATTCTCCCACTCTCCCTAACACTCACTTGGCCGAAAATTTAAAAAAATTTCTCTCCCATTTTCTTTTCTTTTGGTTCTTCATTTCTTGGAGAATAAAATCTTCTCTTTGAAAAATCCTCAAGTTTTTCTAGTGCAAAACTTGAGGGGATTTACATAGCTAAGTGGTGGGCCTAATTCTTGAAGAGGAAGAGGGTGTGCTTGTAGATTTGTCTACCAAAGAAGAGCTAAAGTATTCATACTTTAGTTGGAGCCATTTCATCAACTCTATGGAGTTGATAGGTAAATTTCTACAAACATCCTATGCATGTATTTTGAGTTTTGCAAATATTACACAAACATTTCATGGGGTCGAAAATTTTGCTCCAAAAATTTTATTTTTCGCTTCCGTTGCGTTTCCGGCCTCCGTAACCGGTCCGCTTTCACAACGATAGTCATCAATATCAACAATAATAAACAACAACAAATATAATATCAAATCACCCAATTCTGGTGATTTATTATCGTTCAACGCAATAGTATTCATCAATACTAAACAATAACAACATAAGCTCGTACGTCAACACGTACCTGATAATCGAGTATATATAAAATCTGGCTATTTCTTTGATCAAGAGGCTTGTGATGTATCTAAATAATTCAACGACAATATTAGATCATTGTCACCGTATCAACATAATCATAACAGCCTCAATATATCACATCAAATAGCCCAACAACAATTAATTCAACAAAATATAAAACTCGATTATAAATTCTTATTGTTCAACAATTTAATATTCTGGTGTATTTAATTCACAATACTATCATCAAATACACCATAATTAATTAACTTCAAATAATAGGCTATTTTACAACATCCGTCAAATTGCGAAAACTTTATATCAACGTGTAGCATATACTTCGTAGACTCCAAATATATATTCAGAATTAATAACAACTGAAAAACATCTCTCCAATCTCAATCCAACAATTAAAAATCCCTAATTATAATAAATTAGGAATAATTCAAAATAACACCACTATAATCTTCTCTACTTCGTTAAAATCATACACTATTCAACAATCTTCAATTTCAGTATGATTTAACAATTTAACAGATTTATTCCAAAAATCGACGAATTTCAAACACCACCAAAACTATAAAATTTATACCTCAAATCGAAGACCTCGTATCAACAATCCCAGAACTGAAGTCGGTTCATCGATTGGGTAAACCGATAAGTCGCACGATTAAAAAGAAAAATCGAAATCCTATTCTGTATTTTCTCTCACCTATATGTTGCTCACTGTAAGAACGAAAGATTCATTCCTTCATTTCACGTAAGTACATCTTTATCTTTTCTTTTTATTTATTTATTTTTTTTAATATTATATTATACTATATTAATAATATAATATAATATAATATAATATAATATATTTAAAATTTTAACACCGGTATATCTCTTTGGACTAGTCAAACGATCAAATTTCTCAAAACTCAAAACATAGAATTTCTATATCTTTGAGTTTTCTAAGTTATATCCAAATTTCAACTCATTTGGATTTCATATGACCAAAATATATCATATTTTCCTCTTTAAAAAGCGTTAATTATTTAGTAATATCACATTACTAAATCAACAAATTGTAATATTTACTCCGGGCATTACATTTCTACCCCCCTTAAATGAATTTCGACCCCGAAATTAATCAACAACAGTAATAACATGCATAACTAAAGATACGTCATACCATCAGAATGAGTAGGGGTAGAGCTCCCTCATATGCCGCTCTGTCTCCCAAGTGGCCTCTTTGACACCTCTATGCTCCCACTGAACCTTCACCATCGGTATAAGCTTACTACGAAGCTTCCGTTCAGATCGATCCAAAATACAAACTGGTCTCTCAACATAAGACACATCAGGATCTAACTGAACCTCAGAAATATTCAACACATGTGAAGGGTCTGGCTCATACTTCCGCAACATCGATACGTGAAACACATCATGAATACCAGATAAAGATGGAGGTAGAGCCAATCGATAAGCCAACGTGCCTATCCGCTGCAATATCTCATACGGACCAACATACCTCGGTGCCAACTTTCCTTTCATGCCAAATCGCACTGTACCACGAAAAGGAGAAACTTTAAAAAATACTCGATAGCCCTGCTGAAACTCTAAAGGTCTTCGTCTTTTATTAGCATAGGCGACCTGTCTATCTTGAGCTGCTTTCAATCGTTGTTGTATCAACTTTACTTTTTGTTCCATATCATGAATCATATCAGGACCGGTAACTGCAGCTCGATCAACATCATCCCAATATAACGGAGATCTACAACGTCTCCCATACAATGCCTCAAATGTAGCCATCTGAGTACTACTCTGATAACTATTGTTATACGCAAACTCTACCAATGGAATAGATGACTGCCAAGCAGATTTAAAATCCATAACATAAGCATGCAACATATCCTCAAGCGTCTGAATAGTACGCTCAGTCTGACCATCTGTCTGGGGATGATAAGCCGTACTCAATCTCAACTCCGTCCCCATCGCAGTCTGCGATCCTTCCCAAAAATGAGAAGTAAATCTAGGATCTCTATCAGATATAATAGACACTGGAATCCCATGCAACCGTACAATCTCTCGTATATATAACTGTGCCATCGTCAAGTACGTACTACTCATGCTACAGGGTATAAAATGTGCAACTTTCGTCAATCGATCAACAATCACCCAAATAGCATCAATAGTTCCAGTGCTTCTTGGCAAATGAGTCACAAAATCCATCGATATGTGCTCATATTTCCAAGTCGGTACTTCTAAACTCCTCAATTCACCACCCGGCCTTCTCCTCTCAGCTTTGATCTGTTGACAATTGAGACATCGACGTACAAAATCAATCACATCACGTTTCATTCCCTTCCACCAAAACTGAGAACGTAGATCCTTATACATCTTCTTGCCACCAGGATGAATAGAATATCGACTACAATGGGCACGCCGCAACAGACCCTGGCGCAACTCAGATGCATCAGGAACTACCCATCTATCCATCATCTTCAAACTGCCATCATCGGCCACTCTAAAAAGGGTATATTGTTTCCGAGAAACCAACTCCTTCCACCGCTGAACCCTCTCATCTGTTATCTGTGCATCACGAATATAACTATATATATCAGGTTCAGCTAATAAGGTAGATACCTAGATAGGAGTCGTCGAGATATAGAAATCATATCCTAAGGAACAACATGACAACAACATAGCTGATAAACGACCCACATCTTCTGCAGTACAGCTAACTTTACGACTCAATGAATCAGCAGTATGATTAGCTTGACCAGGATGATATTCAATTTCACAATCATAATCCTTCAGCAAATCTAACCATCGTCTTTGTCTCATATTCAACTCTGTCTGTGTAAACAGAAATCTCAAGCTTTTATGATCAGTATAAATCGTAAACGAGGTACCATATAAATAGTGTCGCCATATCTTCAAGGCAAAGATAATGGCTGCTAACTCCAAGTCATGCACAGGGTACCTTGTTTCGTGTGGTTTCAGTTGTCTCGAGGCATATGCCACAACATGTCGATCCTGCATCAAAACACATCCTAAACCATGTAATGATGCATCAGTATAAACAACAAACCTCTCGTTTTTTGTAGGAATTGATAACACCGGTGCAGTCGTCAGTCGGTGCTTCAACTCCTGAAAACTCCTCTCGCATGCTTCAGACCACTGAAATCGCACACCTTTCTGGGTCAACTGTGTCAAAGGTCTAGCAATCTTTGAAAACCCCTCGATAAATCGACGATAATAACCTGCTAAACCCAAGAAACTACGGATCTCTGGTACAGATGTAGGTGAAGACCACTGTAACACGGCTTCGACCTTCGTTGGATCAACAGAAATCACATCTCTCGATATAACATGACCCAAGAAGACCACTCGATCCAACCAAAACTCACATTTACTGAGTTTGGCATACAACTGTTTATCTCGCAGCACCTGTAACACTGAACGCAAATGCCCAACATGCTCAGCCTCACTCCTGGAATAATACATCAATAAACACAATAATAAATCGATCGAGATAAGGCTGAAATACCCTATTCATCAAACTCATGAACACAGCTGGAGCATTCGTCAACCCAAATGGCATAACCAAAAACTCGTAATGCCCATATCTGGTCCTGAATGCAGTCTTCTGAATATCCTCCACTCTAACTCGTATCTGATGATATCCTGACCTCAAATCAATCTTTGAATATACCGAGGTTCCCTGTAACTGATCAAACAAATAATCAATACGAGGGAGGGGATATTTATTCTTAATCGTTACCTTATTCAGCTGTCGATAGTCAATACAAAGCCGCATCGTTCCATCTTTCTTTCTTACAAATAAGACTGGTGCACCCCAAGGCGATACACTAGGGCGAATGTATCCCTTGTCCAGCAAGTCCTGCAACTGGGCTTTCAACTCTCTCAACTCTGCTGGTGCCATTCTGTAAGGAGTACGAGAAATAGGGGAAGTACCTGGCATCAACTTAATCCCAAACTCTACCTCACGAGCTGGTGGGAAGCCTGGAATCTCATCAAGAAATACATCGGCAAACTCAGCAACTACAGGTATCTCCTCTATTCCCACCTCCTTCTTCTTCTCTATCATATCTACAGCATAAATAAGATAACCCTCATGCCCATGCTCCAATAACCGAGACATCCGGATAGCAGATACCAACGGAACACGGGGACGAGAACCCTTCCCATAAAATGTCCAACGCTCTTTCTCATCTGTATAAAAATATACTACCCGCTGATAACAATCAACAGTCGCACAATATCTCTTTAGCACATTAATCCACACAATACAATCAAAATCAGTCATCTCTAGAATAATCATATCAGATCTGAGCTCATAGCCCTCATAAGAAATAATACCATCTGATATCATAGATACAACTGATATATCAACTCCAGAAGGTGTCGAAACAGAAAGAGGCATAGACAATGGAGATGAGCGCATATGATGCTCAACCACAAACCTCTTCGATATAAAAGTATGCGAGACACCAGTATCAATAAGAATATAAGCAGGATAAGAACATAAATAACACTTACCCGCTATCATCTCCTCTCGTGCCTCCTCTGCCTGCTCTCGTGTCAAAGCATACACCTGTGCCTGAGGCGGACCAGCTCCCTGCGTCTGCGGCTGTCTTCCAGAAGGTCGTGGTGTAAACTGCTGAGGTTGTCGTCCTCCTCTCCCTGAGGATCTACCTCTATCACTCCTGGGATCTCGCTGTCCCTCATGACTAGGACACTGTCTGGCTATATGGCCCACACCGCCACACTCAAAACAGGTGATCTCGGTCTGTGTACACTCTCTGATCAGATGGGGTCCTCCACAACGAAAACATCTCACTGCTCTGGACTCTCCTCTCTGCCCCTGAACAGACTGAGAACTGCCCCCACGACTCTCAACACGTCGTGAATCAAATCGACGCTTCCCAGATGATGCTGAAGAAGAAGATGAACCCTTCTGATATTTAAAAGACTGTCCCTGAGGTCGCAATGACTCCCTAGTCAGCTCTGATAATCGTCCCTGAGCCCCATACTCCTGCATAACCAACTCAGCCATCTCAGCCCTCGTCACTGCATCCTCAAATGATACCGGGTTGTTTGACTGAACATGATCAAACAACTCTAACTTCAACCCTTTCAAGAAGTGCCTCATCTTAGCATGAACATTCGTAGCAATATGTGGCACATATTTCAGCAATGCAGAATACCGAGACTCATACTCAGCAACAGACATACTGCCCTGTCTCAAATTCTCAAATTCTCTCTCTTTCTTCTGTCTGGCTGCTATAGAAAAATACTTATCAATAAAACGAGATCGGAACACATCCCAATCAACAGTGTGGCCCTGGGCACTCAATCTGGTCTCAGTCGTCTGCCACCACAATAATACATTCCGCGAAAGCTGAAATGTAGCCAATCGTAACCAAGCAGACCTAGCACACGGAGTGGTCACAAATATCTGCTCTATCCTCTCAATCCACTCCTCTGCTCGCTCACCAGTCTCAGAACTATCAAATCTCGGTGGAAGATAACTGCTAAACTGTGCCAAAGTCAACTCACCAGGCAATAAAGGCTGATCTGCAGGTGCCTGTCCCATAGGAGGAGGTGGCAATGGATTCATCTGCCCAAACCCACTGTCAACCTCTTCCGTTTCCTCGTGTGGATGTACCTGTTCTCTAGCTGCCATCACTGGAAATCAAATTGTTAATCATAACATTTAACAATTACAATCCAGTAATCATCATCACACCTTTCGCATTAAAGCACACGCAACTAAAGAACAATCAATCATACCAAGAAATCATCAATAACAAGTCAAATGCACAGACACACGCAGATAATATCGTCATCCAACTCCCTCAACACAAATCCAACTCCTAACCATCCCAGACATCTAACATATGCTCTGATACCACCAAATGTGGCGCCCCAAACCTCGCCACGTAATCATTCAACATGTGACGTCATATGCATAAAAATTTTCTTTTCGACGACGTAATAATATAATGCATATTGTAGTAGCCCGAATTCTAAATTGGGTAATTAACGGACTAATGGTGATTAATCATGATCGGACGGACCGAAGATGGTTCGGAAGCACCGAAGAGTTCGGAAGGTCCGAAGTGAATTCGGTGGATCCGATCATGAGGTGTCAAGAGCAGCTGGACACGTGCAAGTTCGGACGGTCCGAAGTGTATGTTCGGTGGATCCGAACATGAGCTGTCAAGAGCCGATGGACACGTGAGAGTTCGGACGTTCCGAAGAGGGTTCGGACGATCCGAACATGGCCTATAAATAGTGCTCGGATTTCCTCATTTTGACTTGCCAATTTCTTGAGTTTTCTCTCATTTTGGAGAGTTTGGAAGGTTTCTAGGGATTAGTTGTTGGTCGAGCGATAGCCGGGAGCTGCCAGGAGTGGTAGCGTAGCGACGTCTGAGTTACGAGGCAATCGACATCAAAGGGCTGTCGACGGACGAAGGTAAACCCTAAACCTTTGGTAATACTGGTTTTGCTAGTCAAGCATGGTAGAATTGATTGGGATATGCTTTTGATGCGTAGGCTTGTTCTAGACCTGTTGTCTGGTTGTTCCAGTGGATTAGGATTGCTGTGATAGAGGTACGAAAGTACTATCCGAGATATCCTGGTTGAGTATACATTCATATATGTGTTGCATGATTATGTGCTGCATTGTTACATGTCATATGATGCATGCTATTATGTCACGCTTTATGATGCATGTTGCATTGCACGTTGAGCCGTATCTCCTTCGAGATAGCCTTTACTGTTGAGCTGTATCTCTTTCGAGATAAGCTATATCTTGGGGCCGCTCAGCCCTATCTTGTGGACGCATGGACACCGAGAGTACACAGTGGCCGACGGGTCGGGAGGGCTTCGGTGATCCGGGACATTTTAGGTCCACGTCTGTTCTTGTAGTGGATGCAGTGACCCAGAGGTTGGACCGCGCGGCACTATCCACTTGGCGCCTCTAGACTGAGCATTGTTGAGATCCTTTTGTGACTCCTGTTTCTTGACTACCCCGGTATCATGATCATAGCATGTGCATTTCATATAGGTCTGTATACTCATGCTTTTGTGCTGAGCGTTCTTATCGCTCACGTCCTCAGTTTTGTTTATTCTTGGACACCCCATTTCCACGGGGCAGGCTTCAGGTTGGACGGCTCGGGAGGAGCAGGAGGAGGACAGTGAGTAGCTGGTTGGTTTAGTTTTCAGTACTTTTCTATTCGATATGGTTGTATAATTATAGTTGTTGATTTTTCCGCTGTTATCTCTGATTTTTATTAATTAGGTTAATTGCATGCTTAGTTCTTGCTTAGTAGGTGATTCTGGAACGGGTCACTACACATATACTACAAAATAATGCAATCACCGCACTATCTACGTCAGTGTAGCAGAAACAATATAATAAATACACACATACAACTCAAATAAGACAATAAGCTATACTGTCTCTATCTACTATCAACTACAGGACTGTTTGACTAGACACACCTAGTCCTTCACCACTATCTTGTCTCACGCATAGTCCTGTAACCTGCCCAACAGAAACAGCCCCCAAAGGGTGAGCATATACAACAATCATCATCGTAATACATAACAGTGATATTATCAACAACATAAGATATAACTGAAATGATAACAGAAATACCCCCTTTGCCGTTTCTGGACAATCAGCCATCAACAACCTCAACAACATCACATTGCAACAATAACACCGACGATACGTCGCAACCCAACTCCGGCGACAGCAATATCGTCGAACGAACAACATCAACGTGACAACATCAACGAGACATCTCCAAACAACGATAGTCATCAATATCAACAATAATAAACAACAACAAATATAATATCAAATCACCCAATTCTGGTGATTTATCATCGTTCAACGCAATAGTATTCATCAATACTAAACAATAACAACATATGCTCGTACGTCAACACGTACCTGATAATCGAGTATATATAAAATCTGGCTATTTCTTTGATCCCGAGGCTTGTGATGTATCTAAATAATTCAACGACAATATTAGATCATTGTCACCGTATCAACATAATCATAACAGCCTCAATATATCACATCAAATAGCCCAACAACAATTAATTCAACAAAATATAAAACTCGATTATAAATTCTTATTGTTCAACAATTTAATATTCTGGTGTATTTAATTCACAATACTATCATCAAATACACCCTAATTAATTAACTTCAAATAATAGGCTATTTTACAACATCCGTCAAATTGCGAAAACTTTATATCAACGTGTAGCATATACTTCGTAGACTCCAAATATATATTCAGAATTAATAACAACTGACAAACATCTCTCCAATCTCAATCCAACAATTAAAAATCCCTAATTATAATAAATTAGGAATAATTCAAAATAACACCACTATAATCTTCTCTACTTCGTTAAAAACATACACTATTCAACAATCTTCAATTTCAGTATGATTTAACAATTTAACAGATTTATTCCAAAAATCGACGAATTTCAAACACCACCAAAACTATAAAATTTATACCTCAAATCGAAGACCTCGTGTCAACGATCCCAGAACTGAAGTCGGTTCATCGATTGGGTAAACCGATAAGTCGCACGATTAAAAAGAAAAATCGAAATCATATTCTGTATTTTCTCTCACCTATACGTTGCTCACTATAAGAACGAAAGATTCATTCCTTCATTTCACGTAAGTACATCTTTATCTTTTCTTTTTTTTTATTTATTTTTTTTAATATTATATTATACTATATTAATAATATAATATAATATAATATAATATATTTAAAATTTTAACACCGGTATATCTCTTTGGACTAGTCAAACGATCAAATTTCTCAAAACTCAAAACATAGAATTTCTATATCTTTGAGTTTTCTAAGTTATATCCAAATTTCAACTCATTTGGATTTCATATGAGCAAAATATATCATATTTTCCTCTTTAAAAAGCGTTAATTATTTAGTAATATCACATTACTAAATCAACAAATTGTAATATTTACTCCGGGCATTACAACATCTGAGACTGGTACTTCAAACTCTTTGCAATGGCCATTTTTATGCTAAATTGTCCAAATGTGAATTTTGGATGGACAAAGTAGTATTTTTATGCCACGTCATTTCGAGACATGACATATCTGTTGATCCTGCTAAGGTCGAAGCTGTATTGAATTGGCCTAGTCCTACGAATGTTCCTGAGATTCGTAGTTTCATGGGTTTAGCTGGTTATTATCGTCGTTTTATTGAAAGATTTTCGAAAATAGCTAAACCTATTACTCAACTGACACAGAAGAATCAGAGATTCATTTGGTCAGATGAATGTGAAGCTAGTTTTCTTGAATTGAAGACGAGATTGACCACAATACCTGCACTTAATATTTCCTCAGGTACCGGAGGACTTGTAGTGTGTACAGATGCATCTGGTAAAGGTTTAGGCTGTGTTCTGATGCAACATGGCAAGGTGGTTGCTTATGCGTCTCGTCAATTGAAATCTCATGAAACATGTTATCCTGTTCATGATCTTGAATTGGCCGCCATTGTGTTTGCTTTGAAGATTTGGCGCCATTACTTGTATGGAGAGAATTTTGTTATCTATTCAGACCATAAGAGTCTGTAATATCTCTTTTCTCAATCTAATTGAATATGAGGCAACACGGATGGATGAATGTCTTGAAGGATTTTGATTGTGAGATTCAGTATCACCCTGGATCGATGAATGTTACTGCAGATGCCCTTAGCTGTAAAGTTCATGATTCTGTTTTAGCTTGTGTCAATGTCGCCAAGGTACATGAAGATATATGTACTTCTGGCTGGACTTTTCACTCGAATTGGAATTCTATCATTGTGTCAACATTGCAAATTGAGCCGAACTTGATATCGAAAATACGATAGGCCCAACGAAGCGATGCTCACATTCAGAAGTCGAAAGAACTTGTATATGCAGGACATCAGTCTGGATTTCAGATTTCTTCTGATGGTTCTTTACGACTTAATGGTCGGCTGGTAGTTCCTGATGATTTTGATTTGAAATTTGCCCTTCTTCGTGAAGAACATTGTAATGCCCGGAAATTAATCACTGTAATTGACGTTGATTGATTTATAATGTCATGTGATTATGAATGGACCAATCGGGATACCGAGAAGAGTATTTAAAATTAAAGTAGGGATTTTTGGTGCGAACCAAGACCGCACCCGCGGTCCCTACGACACAGCACCCGCGGTGTAGATGATGAAAAATGGATAGGATTGTCGTGGGGTGACCGCACCCGCGGTGCTTACGAGACCGCACCCGCGGTGCAGGACCGCACCTGCGGTGTTGCGTGTTGCGCGGAAATGCTGCCACTTCGTCGAATGCATGCAGGATATATATATGTTTGATAGCCATTCATTCCTTCGAAAATCATTCAGCAGAAATCGAGAAAGGGTCAGAGGAATTGGGTTGAAAATCCTTACGCCTTTTCGGAGAAATCCGTCCGTCCGATTTTGATTCCGACTTCGGTATTGAGTTCCTAGCGACGTAGGCTACAACTTGACGTAAGTTTTGCTACGTTTTGACATGTTTTAGAATTATGATATTGTCAGAATTGAATGGAATTCATATATGATGTTCTTGACATATTAGACATCGTAGAATCGAAGTCAGATTAAGAAACGGACTGATTATGAAATTGTTATGAATTTTCTAGGGTATATTGATTTATACCAGACAGATTTGGATTATGAATGAATTACAGATTGTAACGGATATGAGTTAAGATTTGTAATTAATATCTGGTGATATGGTATTGACGGGAATACTGAGATTGTACTGTTATACCGTTGATTTTGAATTAAATCCAGAATGATTAGATTGATAGTAATTTGGACGGTATATTGACATGAGATTGTTGGTATTGTCAGTATCAGACAGGCTGTGAGTTGAGGACTTCGACTGAGCCAGACACCGACGAAAGAAAGGTATAAGTCAATGTGGTATTGGGAGATGGACTTGAGTCGGTTTAGACTTGGGTTTCCCTAAATCACATACTTTACTTTATTGCATGGATATTTGCATTGATTTGATTCATATACTTGTTCTCTTGATATTTAGACAACAGGTATTGGTTGAATTGTCTTGTGACACACCGTGCCGGATAGTGGTGGTATCGCCATGGCACATTGCACAATGTCACAAGATAGGATGCTAGCGATAGAGCTACAGTCCATGACGGTTAGGTCAGGACACTGGATGTATGGTTATATCGAGTAATGGAATCCATTACGGAATTCGATATAGGAACACCATATTTGGTTATATCGAGTAAAGGGGTTGGAATTCTTCTATTACGGAATTCGATATGGGAATACCGGGGCACTGGTTATATCGAGTAATAGAGATTATGGTTCCATCCTTTACGGAATTCGATATAGGAATACCACATCTGGAAACCGGGATCCCTAGACTAGGATTGAGTCTAGTCTAAAACGTAGAGTCACAAGCTTGAGTGACAGGAATATTGACTTATATTCATTGATGTGGATTTAGGTTCCTGAATATGGTTCATGTCCTTTTATGTTCCTGATATTGGTACATGTTTAGAATAGAAGTTATTCTTGATATTGATTATGTTCCTGATATTGGTACATGTTTAGAATAGAAGTTATTCTTGATATTGAGTATGTGCCTGATATTGGTATATGTTTAGAATAGGAATTATTCTTGATATTGATTATGTTCCTGAATAGGATACATGTTTAGAACTTGATTTAGTATTGTATTGATTCATGTTCTGATTTGGTACATGTTAGAATTATCCGTTATATGCTTTTATATTGTTTATATGATTGCATGTATACATGATTTATACTGAGAATGTAATTCTCACCGGAGTTATCCGGCTGTTGTCTTGTCTGTATGTGTGCATGGCAACAGGTGGGATAGGAGCGAGGTCAGGACGAGAACGAGGCTGGATTAGATAGCGTGGAGATCCGGGCTTCAAAAGCAACTTAGGATTCAGCACTGACATGTAGTTGAACCTAGTTGGATTATTGTAGATAACATCAGATTTGTATGTTCATGTTTAACATGTAATTTGATTTTAATTACATTACGTTTCCGCTTTGCATTTAAAAAAAAAAATTTTAGACCCTGTTTATTATGAATGATTAAATATTCCTAAAGACGATTAAGGAATGGATTAGCGTCCGGGTCCCCACAAACATTGTAGCAAATATAATATTCACCCTGGAGGCCGAAAGATATATTTGACATTGAGACATCAATTCTGGTGGAAATTTATGAAGAAGGACATCGCTAAGTTTATTTCTAAATGTGTTGTCTGCCAGCAAGTGAAAGCCGAGAGAATGAAACCGGGAGGATTACTCCATAGTCTCGAAATCCAGAAATGGAATTGGGAACATATTGCTATGGATTTTGTGACTCATTACCTCGTTCGTCCAAGGGCTGTGATGCTATTTGTGTTATTATTGACCGGCTCTCGAAATCTGCACATTTTATTCCGTATGATCGGACTTATCTTTATAAGAGAATGACCCATTTATACATTGAGAATGTTGTGAGACTGCACGGTGTGCCAGTCTCAATTGTATCATATCGTGATCCCGGGTTTTCTTCTAAATTCTGGGGTAGTTTTCAAGAAGCTACGGGTACGCATTTGGCTATGATTACTGCTTATCATCCTCAAACTGATGGCCATACTGAGCGTACGATTCAAACGTTAGAATATATGTTACGTGCTGTGGTGATGGACTTCAGAATTGGATGACAAGATGCCTTACCATTGGTTTAAATTTCTTATAATAATAGCTTTCAGACGAGTATCGGTATGGCACCATTTGAAGCTCTATATGGGAGACGATGTAGATCACCGTTATTCTGGGATGGAATTGGTGACACACAATTGACTGGACCTAAAATGATACAGGAAATGAATGATAAGGTTCAGTTAATTCGGCAGCGGATGAAAGCTGCTCAGGACCGTCAAACGAGTTATGCGAATAAACGAAGACGACCCTTGGAATTTCAGAAAGGTGACAAAGTGTTTTTGAAAATATCTCTCTTTAGAGGCATTGTTCGTGTAGTAGCCCGAATTCCAAATTGGGTAATTAACGGACTAATGGTGATTAATCATGATCGGAAGGTCCGAAGATGGTTCGGAAGCACCGAAGAGTTCGGAAGGTCCGAATGGAGTTCGGTGGATCCGATCATGAGGTGTCAAGAGCAGCTGGACACGTGCATGTTCGGACGGTCCGAAGTGTATGATCGGAGGATCCGATCATGAGCTGTCAAGAGCCAATGGACACGTAGCGTTCGGACGTTCCGAAGTGATGTTCGGAGGATCCGAACATGGCCTATAAATAGTGCTCGGATTTCTCATTTGTGACTTGCCATTCCTTGAGTTAAGTCTCCTCTTTGAGAGTTTTGGAAGGATTTTAGGGCTAGTTGTTGTTCGAGCGATAGCCAAGAGCTGCCGGGATTGGTAGCATAGCAGCGCCGGAGTTTCGAGGCAATCGACATCAAAGGGCTGTCGACGGACGAAGGTAAACCCTAAACCTTTGGTAGTACTAGGGAGTACTGGTTTTGCTAGCCGAGCATGGTAGTATTGTTCATTGGGTATGCTTGTGATGAATAGGCTTGGATTAGACCTGTTGTCTGGTTGTTCCAGTGGATTAGGATTGCTGTGATAGAGGTACGAAAGTACTATCCGAGATATCCTGGTTGAGTATACATTCTTATATGTGTTGCATGATTATGTGGTGCATTGATATATGTCATATGATGCATGCTATTATGTCACGTTTATTACTGCACATTGCATTTCACGTTGAGCCGTATTCTCCTTCGAGATAGCCTTTGCTGTTGAGCTGTATCTCTTTCGAGATAAGCTATATCTTGGGACCGCTCAGCCCTGTCTTGTGGACGCATGGACACCGAGAGTACACAGTGGCCGACGGGTCGGGAGGGCTTCGGTGGTCCGGGACATTTTAGGTCCACGTCTGTCTTGTAGTGGATGCAGTGACCCAGAGGTTGGACCGCGCGGCACTATCCACTTGGCGCCTCTAGACTGAGCATTGTTGAGATCCTTTTGTGATTCCTGTTTCTTGACTACCCCGGTATCATGATCATAGCATGTGCATTTCATATAGGTCTGTATACTCATACTTTTGTACTGGGCGTTCTTATCGCTCACGTCCTCGGTTTTGTTTATTCTTGGACACCCCATTCCCACGGGGCAGGTCTCAGGTTGGACAGCTCAGGAGGAGCAGGAGGAGGACGTTGAGTAGCTGGTTGGTTTAGTTTATCGGTATTGTTCTATTCGATTTGGTTGTACTTGTATATTTTTAGTTGAGTTATTCTAGACTTCGATTGGATTGTATATTTATAGTTTGTTGACTATTTCCGCTGTTATCTCTGATTACTGTTATTAAGTAAAGTGCATGCTTAAGTTCTTGCTTAGTAGGTGATCCTGGAACGGGTCACTACATTTATGGTATCAGAGCATGCAAAGATTTTTGGGACATTAGTAATTCTGTTTTGAGGATTTAGGAGTTGATTTTAGTTTCCTTTCAGATGTCAGGAGATGGAAGCAGTCATGGTAGTGTGGGACATGGCCGTTATGGCGACGATGAGGCTGGCCGAGAACATCGTCGTAGAGATCGTGACGGAAGACGTCACCGAGATCATGATGAAAGGAGACGTAGGAACCGTGTCAACATTATAGATTTAATGAAGATTGGCACCAACAGAGACGAAAGAGTTGAAACAACAGTTAGCAAGGTTAGCTAACGGAGACAACACATCTGGTTTTGCATTCCAAACAGATGGAACCTTGTGTCTGTCAGGAAGAATCGTAGTTCCAGAAGATTCTAAATTGAGAGACGAGATTTTATCTCAAGCTCATAGGAGTAAGTTGAGTATCCACCCTGGAAGCATGGAAATGTATAAGGATTTGAAAACCAAGTTTTGGTGGAAAGGTATGAAGAGAAGTGTTTACCAGTTTGTAGCCAAGTGTTTGGTGTGTCTGAGATGTAATAACAATGTTGTTATTTCATTTTGTTCATTCTCTAAGCCTGATTTCGAGGACGAAATCGTTTTAAGAGGGGGAGAATGTAGTAGCCCGAATTCCAAATTGGGTAATTAACGGACTAATGGTGATTAATCATGATCGGAAGGTCCGAAGATGGTTCGGAAGCACCGAAGAGTTCGGAAGGTCCGAATGGAGTTCGGTGGATCCGATCATGAGGTGTCAAGAGCAGCTGGACACGTGCATGTTCGGACGGTCCGAAGTGTATGATCGGAGGATCCGATCATGAGCTGTCAAGAGCCAATGGACACGTAGCGTTCGGACGTTCCGAAGTGATGTTCGGAGGATCCGAACATGGCCTATAAATAGTGCTCGGATTTCTCATTTGTGACTTGCCATTCCTTGAGTTAAGTCTCCTCTTTGAGAGTTTTGGAAGGATTTTAGGGCTAGTTGTTGTTCGAGCGATAGCCAAGAGCTGCCGGGATTGGTAGCATAGCAGCGCCGGAGTTTCGAGGCAATCGACATCAAAGGGCTGTCGACGGACGAAGGTAAACCCTAAACCTTTGGTAGTACTAGGGAGTACTGGTTTTGCTAGCCGAGCATGGTAGTATTGTTCATTGGGTATGCTTGTGATGAATAGGCTTGGATTAGACCTGTTGTCTGGTTGTTCCAGTGGATTAGGATTGCTGTGATAGAGGTACGAAAGTACTATCCGAGATATCCTGGTTGAGTATACATTCTTATATGTGTTGCATGATTATGTGGTGCATTGATATATGTCATATGATGCATGCTATTATGTCACGTTTATTACTGCACATTGCATTTCACGTTGAGCCGTATTCTCCTTCGAGATAGCCTTTGCTGTTGAGCTGTATCTCTTTCGAGATAAGCTATATCTTGGGACCGCTCAGCCCTGTCTTGTGGACGCATGGACACCGAGAGTACACAGTGGCCGACGGGTCGGGAGGGCTTCGGTGGTCCGGGACATTTTAGGTCCACGTCTGTCTTGTAGTGGATGCAGTGACCCAGAGGTTGGACCGCGCGGCACTATCCACTTGGCGCCTCTAGACTGAGCATTGTTGAGATCCTTTTGTGATTCCTGTTTCTTGACTACCCCGGTATCATGATCATAGCATGTGCATTTCATATAGGTCTGTATACTCATACTTTTGTACTGGGCGTTCTTATCGCTCACGTCCTCGGTTTTGTTTATTCTTGGACACCCCATTCCCACGGGGCAGGTCTCAGGTTGGACAGCTCAGGAGGAGCAGGAGGAGGACGTTGAGTAGCTGGTTGGTTTAGTTTATCGGTATTGTTCTATTCGTCGATTTGGCATGCCATGGAAATTATCTCCTCGATATGTTGGTCCATACGGGATCCTTGATCGAGTTGGGGATCTTGCTTATCGGTTGGCATTGCTACCAGCTTTATCTGTCATTCATGATGTATTTAATGTTTCTATGTTGAGAAAGTATGAACCAGATCCATCACATATACTTGCACCTGATGAGGTTGAACTTGATCCATCTCTTTCCTATATTGAACAACCTGTTTGCATTATGGATCAGAAGGAGAAAGTATTGCGTAATAAATCGATTCTGCTAGTTCGAATGCAATGGACACGACATGGTATGGAGGAGTCAACGTGGGAATTGGAAAGCAAGATGCGAGAATCATATCCACACTTGTTTGATTCTATTCCACCTGTTCCATTGTATTCAATGTTTAGTGATCCATTTACTGATTCTAGTTTTGATATGTACTATAACTCGTGACATATATATATTTGCCAATGTTATGTATAAAGAGATGTTTGAGATTTCGAGGATGAAATCTTTTAAATTGGGGAGAAATGTGAGACCCCGAAAATAAAATAGTATTGATGGCATTTTTGTAAATAAATTGAAAAATACTCAATTTATTTTGATGGCAAATTGGTAAATAAACTGAAAAATATTACATTAAAATTTGATGGCAATTCTTCAAATAATTTGAAATATACTTGAATTAAATTTAAAGGTAAAATGGTAATTTTGTAAAGAAACTCAATGGGAGCCTTGCTTGAATGTTGGTTACGTGTCCTTTCATCTCCTTGCTTCTTCATATATATTATACTATTATATGAAATCAGATTTAACTGGATAGCACAACCGCCTTATTCCTTCTTATTGCATTTACGTGTGTCTATCTGGTTTTCTTACTGTTTCTCCTTCGATTATGAAGTTCCAACGTGAGCGAAGATTTTGACAAAAAGTAAGTTCAGACTTCTTGAATTTGCTAGTTTTCAATTTAAGTATAGTGTGTTGAATTATTGTCATTCGAGGTAAGATTCTTTTAGTTCCAGAAGCTTTAATTATTGAAGTGCTGGAATATCATATATTTGAAGTCGAGATTCCTATATGTGGTAGAATAACTGACAAGAAAATCGTATTCGAAGTCGAATTGAATTATGTTATGATTTTGATTTGATATGAATTTTTTATGTTTCAAAAGATATTGGAAACTCATGTTAATGATTTTGGATTATGTTATTGATTGGAATGAGTATGTTATTGATGTAGATAAAGTATTATACCGATATCTTCAAGTTACATCATTTGGAACGAAGAATTGAGGCATGTTGCGATCGGGTAACATACGACAGGTATCTGTATCATATGATATATGTTGGATTGATTTGATTGATTGGATTAAGAATATGTGTCTATATGCCTTATTTGTTGAGTTTATGTGGCATACATGACATGGAGATTTGAATATCGATGTATAAAATAAATTTTTTGTTAACACACATCATTTGATGCATACATCGATACATGACATGCACGTGGAGCTATGATCCTTGGATATCCTGATATGATTTGATTGGATTCTGGGTTTTGTGAACACAATGCTATGTTTGGTATTACATGACTCTTAAAACATAGACATTTGTAGCCCCGACGATTGATTCGAGATTTGGGATTTGATGGCGCTTCGTCGACGCTATCATACGAGTATCCCTTATTGAGACTGGTGTGCCAGCTGGAGCATTGGTTTGATAGCGATTCTTTTGATTCTGACATGTGCTCAGTGGATGGGCATGTTACCTGATACCTCCACGACATACATGCATTACATACAATATATCATTGTTTAGATACTTGTGGTATATATGATGGTTGTTCCATACGGATCTTTGCTCACCCCCAAGGGGGGCTGTTGTTGTCTTTGTGTGTGGACAATGGTAGGTACTCCAGGATATCAGGAGGACGAAGAGAGTACTTCTGGAGGGAGTCACAGTTTGGGATGAGGTTTTATGTTTTGTTTCCAAATATATATGTATATGTATCTATATACCGGGTGTAATGCCCGAGAATTTAATTACCGTAATCTGAAACGATTTGGGTATAATTACCGTAAATTGGAATTAATCTGAAATGATTTATTGAATTAATTGCGGTAAATATAGACGGAACAGACTAGCCGGAAAAGACGGAAAAATACACGAAAGGTGTGCGAGGGAGCTACCATGCGCGCACATGCGCGATATAGTGCGCGAGCAGGCGCGCATCGGGCAGAAGACCCCGCGCATATGCACGGCGAGAGGGCGCGCATATGCGCGAGGTGTCCAGTAGCATGAGTTCCGAGACTGTAAGTCTCGCGCATATGCGCGAGGTAGTGCGCGCATATGCGCGAGCACTCCAGTAGGTCTCGCGCATATGCGCGACTTGTGTTCGCGCATATGCGCGAGCAGTCGAGTGTGCGGATAAGGCTCTCGGTGCATATGCGCGGAATTGTGCGCGCATATGCGCCAGGCATGCAGCACGAAAATATGCCACTTGTTGCTTGTGTACGAGGTGTGTATATATATATATACATGTAAACGTAAACCCTCAGCAAAAATCAGAAAAGGGTCGAGGAATTGCCAGAAATCCTTACGCCTTTTTGTTTTGATCCGTCCGTCAGATTTTGAATCCGACTTCAGTACCGAGTTCCTATCAACGTAGGCTACAACTGGACGTAAGTTTTGCTACGTTTAGACATGTTTTGAATTTGTGATATTGTCTAAATTGAATAGGAGTTAGATATGATGTTCTTGACACAGTAGACATCGTATATCTGAAGTCAGATTGAAGATCGGACTATGTATGGAATTATGATGAATTTTCAGAGTTTATTCGATTGAAATATACTGAATTGATATCAGAATCATGGTATTATTGATTTTGTGATACTGGGATTGATATCTGAGTTGTACTGTATCACTGGATATATTGATACTAACCAGATTGGGATCAGATGAGTTATTGACTTGTTGTATCAAAATTGTATTGTCGGGATTGCAGGATTGTACAGAATTGATATAGAACTTGGTATTAATATTGATATTGACTATGAGTTTCCGTATTATATCTGTGATGTTGGGATTGACGGGGTTACTGAGATGGTATTATTATACCGTCGAAACATCAGTGAATTGATATTGATCAGACTCAATATTGATGGTGATTATATCGTGATATTATCGATATGAATTGGATTGTGTCTTGATTCGATATTGGTCAGAATGGGCTTTGAATTGAGCTGTAGATTGACACAGTCTATTTGATATTGTGAATTCAGATTGACATGGACAGACGTGAAATGGAGTCTTCGTCTTCGTCAGATCATGAAGACAAAGGTATAAGTCAATGTGGTATTGGGAGATGGACTTGAGTCAGCTGAGACTTGAGTTTCCCTAAATCACATACTTTACTTTATTGCATTGATACTTGCATTGATTGATTGAGATACTTGTTTTCTTGAGTTATAGATTACAGGTATTAGAAGAGTAATCTTATGACAGAAGTGCCGTTAGTGGTGGGATCGCCACGGGCACATTGCACGATGTCGTAAGATGGTGTATTGGCGGTAGTGCCAAAGTCTGTCATTAGATGATGGATTATCGATGTGGGTAGACTGATAACTTCTTCTATTACTGTTAGTTGATATTATATCGATGTGGATAGATGTATAGCTTATTCTATTACTGGTTATTGATATTATATCGATATGGATAGATTCATCGTTCCTTCTATTACTGTTAATCGATGTTATATCGATGTGGATAGAATCGGACTTTGTTCTATTACTGGTAATCGATATCATATCAATGTGAATAGAATCAGGGCTTGCTCTATTACTGATAATCGATAATATATCAATGTGAATAGAATCAGGGTTTCGTCTATTACTGTTAATCGATACTGTATCGGTGTGGATAGAACTGGAGTCTTTTCTATTACTGATAATCGATACTATATCGGCGTGGATAGAACTGGAGTATTTTCTATTACTGTCAGTCGATATATGCAGACCGACGTCTGGAACCGGGATCCCTAGACTAGGATTGAGTCTAGTCTGAATTTAGTAGCTACGAGTATTGTTGACTGTGTGTTATTGATTATGTTTCAGATTTGTTACATATTGTTGATACCTGATTACATGCTTTATATTTGTTTATATGATTGCATGTTTCATTGATTTATACTGGGAGTTATTCTCACCGGTTTATCCGGCTGTTTTCTTGTCTGTATGTATACTTGATAACAGGTGGGACAGGTTCAGGGTCGAGGAGATGAGGAGAGATCGAGTTAGAGTGGAGACTTCGGACTTTGATCTGAGATAGGGTTTGAACACTTGACATTAGTTGTTAAACTCTAGTTTGAATAAATGTTTTGTAATACAGGATTTGTATTTTATATACTAAGATGTATATATGTTTTATTTCACTACGTTCCGCAATTTAAAAAGAAAAATTTTTAGACCCTGTTTTATAATTGATTAATTAGTCCCAATGATGATTAAGAACTTGATTAGCGTCCGGGTCCCCACAACAGGTGGTATCAGAGCTGTAGGTCCTTGAATTGTAGGTTCCTTAGCACTGAGATAAAAGTTAGTGAGCGGGGTAGATTGAGTTTTCTTTCCCTGCATGTGATTGCTAGCATGTGATTTCATATACTGATGATTTATATGTAGGCTAGCATGATATTATGTTTTATTGCCTGGATTTATATGTCCTAGAAATGCATATAATGTTGACATAACATTGTATCTGCTAAGATTTCAGTATGTTGTTACTGTGTATTAAACTACATGTTACCTGGATATCGGAGATGATTTGGTAATATGTATTATATGAAAGGGGATCAGAACCAATTCTTGATCAGAGGTAAGCTGATCAGGATTGGGATTGAGACGGATTTGTCTCCTGTTATTACTAATACCTGTGATTATCAGATATTTCTCCTAGACGAATTCAAGAACGGGGTAGTACATCGTATGATCAGATGGATGTGTCTGAAACTCTGATGGAAACACAGATGATAAGATTTCAGTCATTTCAACCACCGATTTTGAGGGGTGTTGAGACACCAGCTGATTGTGAGACTTGGTTGGAGGAGATCGAAATGCTGTTTGAATTTCTGGGATTCACAGACGAGTGCAAAATTAAACTAGTTGGGAATCAGCTACGGGAAGTCGCTAGGAGTTGGTGGCTGGTAAACCGGGAAGCCATAGTACAGCGTGGTTTCACGATTACGTGGAAACTTTTCAAAGTTGAATTTTATCAAAGGTTTGTACCTCTATCATATCGAGAGGACAAAAGTGCAGAATTTGCAAATTTGAGGCAGGGTCCATTGAAGATCGATGAATATTTGGCCCATTTCTTCACCTTGCTACAGTTTGGTCCGCAAGTGGCTAGAAATGATACAGCTGTAGCTGATCAATTTATCAAAGGCTTGAATCCGGAAATACGCATCTTGGTGACTGTAAAACAACCGAGTAATTTTACTGATACTCTGAATCGAGCCAGAAGAGCAGAAACCGTTCTAATGAGACAAAAAGAAGCTTCATATGTTCTTCCAACACCGATACCACAACAACTGCCTTCCAGAATCGAGATGGGCAGCGGTAGTGGAGGAAAGAAAGAGATGTTGAAAGTTCAAAAGAAGCAATTCAAGAAATTTGGGAGCGGTTCATCTAGCTCTAGCGGTTCTAGTCCGAATTATACTGGCATCTATTGCAGAAATTACGGGGGAAGACATTCCACGGAACAATGTCATGGGGTGACCGGTAGATGCCGTGTTTGTAAACAACAAGGACATTTTGCTAGAATGTGTCCGCAGAAAAGCTTCCGGAGATCTTATGGAGCAGAACCATCTGGTTGTAAGGACCAGGAGACAGACCCAGGATAGACTTGAAGAGATTATAACAGGTAACTGTTTTTTTTATGATTATGTTGAAAATGTATTGTGAAGTATTCATACATGATATACATGATTTTGTATGAACAACATTGATATATGTTGTATCTGTTGGGTCTGTGTATACTGTAGTATTGAGTTTTGTTTTAATCTTTTGGAGGAAAATATTTTTATCAGTGAATTCTGTAAATATCATATACTGCAGTAAAATGAGAATGAGATGGAATTAGATGATGTTGTACTTGTGTTGTTTGATTTTAACTATATTATTGATATATAATAACAAGTACAGAGTGAGTATAGATTCTTGCCAGGAGATGGTAAGATTTTGACCTGAAATGGCCAAAGAATAAATAATGTACGGTAAGAATTCTCGATTTTGAATTCCTTGATATCCGTACTATATGACTTGATGATTATCGAAAGGAATGGAGTAATTTCTTATATATTCAGTTGATTACTGAAATTGAACATATCAGGAGCTGATTTGTCGATAGCAGGAGATTTGCTATAGTCTCGCAGATTTAGATTTTAGATTTGCTTTGTATCAGGGAAATGGATTACAGCCTTGATTCTATACCAGGTGCTGGTGCTATTTTAGAATTATGTATAGAATAATATTGAATGAATTAAAAGAATTGAGATATCAGTTTGATGATTTATGGCTTGAGAGTTAGAATTATATCTGAATATGTATTTCTCTATGAGATGTCTCAGTTCTGTTATGGGCTGATGAATCCTGTATTCAGAGGTATTCTGATGATTTTATACCGGGTAACTATGATGCGTTGATATACTCGTGATATAGGATTGATTGAATTAAATATTTTGTATGGAATAATCTGGGAGTTCAGATTATTGTATACAAAATGGTTTGGATATAAAGATAGTTGAGGACAGTGATTACTGACTGAAACAACAGCAATCTCAGATAGTTATAATTGCTGGAGTTTGGTAGATTATTATATCCGATTATTGTTTTGAAATTGCTTGCGAATTGTTATTGTTCTAAAACAGTATTGAGACATATTATGTTGTTTGGGGGACATTACATTCGAAGAAGATATAGCAGTTGATCTAAACGACTTGAAGATGTGATCAGTTAGTCAGCATTATCAGATATTAATGTATATTCGAATCGGAGCCGATATTGATATTATTCGGAATCCGTATATAATACCGATTATGATATATTATTGTGATTATATACAGTGCAACCGAATCTGAGCGTTGATCAGAGCATCAGGTAGGTATTATTGTTATATATATATATCTTGTTTGTGCCGAATATTCCGAATCTGGAATGACAGACAAGGTCAGAAGTGCACAGTGATCAATTCAGTATTCTTTTCGGTAACAGGACAAGTATGAAATTTGAAAGTATGGTTTTGATATAAACAAATGCGATCAGTTGTGGCAGAATATGTATTGAAATATCTGAATTGCCAACAGTTGAAGACAGAAAGATAGAGACAAAGAGATTAATTATCTTGATTGTCGATTCTCGAATAGAAATGGGAGTGCATTTCTATAAATTATGTGATAACACTACTGAATTCTTGTTTTGATTGTACGGTGATGTGATTATGAATGACAGATTGTTCGAATCTGCCTCTATTATTGTAGTAGCCGAATTCCAAATTGGGTAATTAACGGATTAATGGTGATTAAGAAGGTTTAATGTGTAATTTTGACCGTGGTCATGATCGGACGGACCGAAGATGGTTCGGAAGCACCGAAGAGTTCGGACGATACGAAGTGAGTTCGGTGGATCCGATCATGAGGTGTCAAGAGCAGCTGGACACGTGCAAGTTCGGACGGTCCGAAGTGTGGGTTCGGTGGATCCGAACATGAGCTGTCAAGAGCCAATGGACACGTAGCGTTCGGACGTTCCGAAGTGTTGTTCGGAGGATCCGAACATGGCCTATAAATAGTGCTCGGATTTCTCATTTGTGACTTGCCAATTCATGATTTTGCCTCATAGTTGAGAGGATTTGGAAGGTTTCTAGGGTTAGTTGTTGGTCGAGCGATAGCCAAGAGCTGCCAGGAGTAGTAGCGTAGCGACGCCTGAGTTTCAAGGCAATCGACATCAAAGGGCTGTCGACGGACGAAGGTAAACCCTAAACCTTTGGTAGTACTAGGGAGTACTGGTTTTGCTAGTCGAGCATGGTAGTATTGATTGAGTATGCTTTTGATGCGTAGGCTTGTGCTAGACCTGATTAGCGGTGTTGCGTAAGGCTAGGCTTGCTGTGATAGAGGTACGAAAGTACTATCCGAGATATCCTGGTTGAGTATACATTCATATATGTGTTGCATGATTATGTGGTGCATTGTTATATGTCATATGATGCATGCTATTATGTCACGTTTATTACTGCACGTTGCATTTCACGTTTAGCCGTATCTCCTTCGAGATAGCCTTTACTGTTGAGCTGTATCTCTTTCGAGATAAGCTATATCTTGGGGCCGCTCAGCCCTGTCTTGTGGACGCATGGACACCGAGAGTACACAGTGGCCGACGGGTCGGGAGGGCTTCGGTGGTCCGGGACATTTTAGGTCCACGTCTGTCTTGTAGTGGATGCAGTGACCCAGAGGTTGGACCGCGCGGCACTATCCACTTGGCGCCTCTAGACTGAGCATTGTTGAGATCCTTTTGTGACTCCTGTTTCTTGACTACCCTGGTATCATATCATAGCATGTGCATTTCATATAAGTCTGTATACTCATACTTTTGTGCTGGGCGTTCTTATCGCTCACGTCCTCGGTTTTGTTCTTGGACACCCCATTTCCACGGGGCAGGCTTCAGGTTGGACGGCTCGAGAGGAGCAGGAGGAGGACAGTGAGTAGCTGGTTGGTTTAGTTTTCAGTACTATTTTTGATTCGATATGGTTGTACCGAATACTTTTATTCTGAGTTATTTTGGACTTCAGTTGGGATGTATAATTATAGTTGTTGACTTTTCCGCTGTTATCTCTGATTAGTATTATTAAGTTAATTGCATGCTTAGTTCTTGCTTAGTAGGTGATTCTGGAAAGGGTCACTACATTTATGGTATCAGAGCATGCGTATGATTTTGGGATATAGATTCTGTTTTGGGATTTCCGTTGACCAATTTACTAGTTTCCTCATTCTATGTTGTAGCGATGGCTGACCACTTTGGTGACGAGAGTAGTCAGGGGAGTGTAGGTCATTGGGGCGATCAGGACGGTAGTAGGCGTCATCGTAACCGTGAACATCGTCATCGTCGGGATGGTCCTAGGCGTTTTGAGTTGCACCGTTTCATGCAGATGGGACCTAAGCCTTTGGTCGGTGGTGAGACTCCTGAGGATGCTAAGGATTGGATAGAGCGCATGGAGAGTTGTTTCCGTGCATTTCAGTGCACCGAGGAGCAGAAGATAGAGACCCTTAGTTTTCTTCTTGAGGGCCGTGCTCGCAAGTGGTGGCGATCGACTTCTGCGCCGATAGTCCAGTCCCAGGGTAGGGTGACGTGGGCCGATTTCCGTGCAGCTTTCTTGCAGCTGTATTTTCCTCCAGCCCTTCGCCAGGCAAAGACGATTGAGCTCCTGAATCTGAAGCAGGGTAGTATGTCTGTTGATGAGTATCAGCAGAAGTTCTTCGAGTTGTTACCCTTCGCTCCTCATATCAGTGGCAGTTCTGAGGCCAAGTATGATCATTTCCTCCAGGGTCTTAACCAGGAGATCTTTGACCGAGTCACTGTCTGTGATAATCCTACTTCGTACGATGGGTTAGTGAATCGGTGTCGCCAGGCAGAGATCAGTCTCCAGCGTGGTAGGGCTATTCTTTCTTCTAGACCTTCGCATACTTTGAGGCCTCGATCTCAGTCATTCAAGAAGTCTGGTTCGTCTTCTTCTGGATCTGGATCTCGATCTAGTGGTGTTTTCCGCTTTGGTAAGAAGAAGGAGTCTTGTGCGCATTGTGGGAAGAACCATCCATCGGAGCAATGCCGAGTAGCCGCAGGAGCTTGTTATCAGTGCGGAGAGATGGGGCATATTAAGAAGAATTGTCCTCAGTTGCGAGGTGGAGCAGGATCCGGTTCTGGATCTCAGACGACTGTTCAGCAGAGGAGGCAGGGTCAGGCAGTGGGTAGTTCGAATCTTCGACCTCGTACCCAAGGTCAGGTTTTTGCGCTGAACCAGGATCAGGCTGCAGATGACTGAGAGAGTCATAGCAGGTACTTTTTGTTTATGCGGTATTTCTACTTTTGTTCTTATTGATACCGGAGCATCGCATTCATTCATTTCTGCACGATTCATTAAGCATCATAAGTTACCGTTTGTTTCCCTAGACGTCATTCTTTCTGTTTCTACCCCGATGGGTCATTCGGTGTTAGTTAAGCGTCTAGTGGTGGGTTGTCCCTTAGATTTTGAGGGTAACGATGTGTGATTTCGTTTTGTTCATCCTCTAAGCTTGATTTCGAGGACGAAATCTTTTTTTAGGGGGGGAGAATGTAGTAGCCGAATTCCAAATTGGGTAATTAACGGATTAATGGTGATTAAGAAGGTTTAATGTGTAATTTTGACCGTGGTCATGATCGGACGGACCGAAGATGGTTCGGAAGCACCGAAGAGTTCGGACGATACGAAGTGAGTTCGGTGGATCCGATCATGAGGTGTCAAGAGCAGCTGGACACGTGCAAGTTCGGACGGTCCGAAGTGTGGGTTCGGTGGATCCGAACATGAGCTGTCAAGAGCCAATGGACACGTAGCGTTCGGACGTTCCGAAGTGTTGTTCGGAGGATCCGAACATGGCCTATAAATAGTGCTCGGATTTCTCATTTGTGACTTGCCAATTCATGATTTTGCCTCATAGTTGAGAGGATTTGGAAGGTTTCTAGGGTTAGTTATTGGTCGAGCGATAGCCAAGAGCTGCCAGGAGTAGTAGCGTAGCGACGCCTGAGTTTCAAGGCAATCGACATCAAAGGGCTGTCGACGGACGAAGGTAAACCCTAAACCTTTGGTAGTACTAGGGAGTACTGGTTTTGCTAGTCGAGCATGGTAGTATTGATTGAGTATGCTTTTGATGCGTAGGCTTGTGCTAGACCTGATTAGCGGTGTTGCGTAAGGCTAGGCTTGCTGTGATAGAGGTACGAAAGTACTATCCGAGATATCCTGGTTGAGTATACATTCATATATGTGTTGCATGATTATGTGGTGCATTGTTATATGTCATATGATGCATGCTATTATGTCACGTTTATTACTGCACGTTGCATTTCACGTTGAGCCGTATCTCCTTCGAGATAGCCTTTACTGTTGAGCTGTATCTCTTTCGAGATAAGCTATATCTTGGGGCCGCTCAGCCCTGTCTTGTGGACGCATGGACACCGAGAGTACACAGTGGCCGACGGGTCGGGAGGGCTTCGGTGGTCCGGGACATTTTAGGTCCACGTCTGTCTTGTAGTGGATGCAGTGACCCAGAGGTTGGACCGCGCGGCACTATCCACTTGGCGCCTCTAGACTGAGCATTGTTGAGATCCTTTTGTGACTCCTGTTTCTTGACTACCCTGGTATCATATCATAGCATGTGCATTTCATATAGGTCTGTATACTCATACTTTTGTGCTGGGCGTTCTTATCGCTCACGTCCTCGGTTTTGTTCTTGGACACCCCATTTCCACGGGGCAGGCTTCAGGTTGGACGGCTCGAGAGGAGCAGGAGGAGGACAGTGAGTAGCTGGTTGGTTTAGTTTTCAGTACTATTTTTGATTCGATATGGTTGTACCGAATACTTTTATTCTGAGTTATTTTGGACTTCAGTTGGGATGTATAATTATAGTTGTTGACTTTTCCGCTGTTATCTCTGATTAGTATTATTAAGTTAATTGCATGCTTAGTTCTTGCTTAGTAGGTGATTCTGGAACGGGTCACTACAATTATGTTGTACAGGACGATGTACAGATACTATTAGACGACTGAAATTGTGCTAGAACAGAGGATCATCGGAGTGAACTATCCTGATACTGGAGGATATTCAGTAGTTGTAGTGTGTGATTTTAGAGCTAGTTGAAATAACTGAGTGTTATTTATGAATTTTCATATGACGATAGCTATCAAATGCGTATTGAGATAGCATTATTAGAAATTTTGGTACAGTGAGAACTGTTAATTTCCGTTGTATGAAGGATCTCTGAGATTTGATTTGATCGAATCAGGAGTATGATTCAGAAGAAAAAAATGAAAACAGCTCGGAATTTACTTTGACATAGGCCAATGTCGGATGATGACGATTGGTAATTGGAGCTAGAAATTTAATATGTCCTTGACTAGGATTGATAAATGAGGATACTGATTTGTTATAGAACTATTGATTGGCATATATGGATGCAGTATAGCCAATATTTTACGATTGATCATGTCACGAATCATTTCAAGTAGTATTATGACATTATACTTCTTGAATGAGTGTTTTCTGTTTGAAGTCAAGATCTGGGGAAGAAAGATACCTCAGATTGATGTTAATGAAATGAGTTTGGATGTTAAACTCTATTATACATTTCTTCTGATAGATTTGAATTAATTTAGTGAGAGTTCGAGGACGAACTCAGATCTAAGAGGGGGAGAAATGTAATGCCCGAGAATTTAATTACCGTAATCTGAAACGATTTGGGTATAATTACCGTAATCTGGAATTAATCTGAAATGATTTATTGAATTAATTGCGGTAAATATAGACGGAACAGACTAGCCGGAAAAGACGGAAAAATACACTAAAGGTGTGCGAGGGAGCTACCATGCGCGCACATGCGCGATATAGTGCGCGAGCAGGCACGCATAGGGCAGAAGACCCCGCGCATATGCGCGGCGAGAGGACGCGCATATGCGCGAGGTGTCCAGTAGCATGAGTGCCGAGACTGTAAGTCTCGCGCATATGCGCGAGGTAGTGCGCGCATATGCGCGAGCACTCCAGTAGGTCTCGCGCATATGCGCGACTTGTGTTCGCGCATATGCGCGAGCAGTCGAGTGTGCGGATAAGGCTCTCGGCGCATATGCGCGGAATTGTGCGCGCATATGCGCCAGGAATGCAGCACGAAAATATGCCACTTGTTGCTTGTGTACGAGGTGTGTATATATATATATATATATACATGTAAACGTAAACCCTCAGCAAAAATCAGAAAAGGGTCGAGGAATTGCCAGAAATCCTTACGCCTTTTTGTTTTGATCCGTCCGTCAGATTTTGAATCCGACTTCAGTACCGAGTTCCTATCAACGTAGGCTACAACTGGACGTAAGTTTTGCTACGTTTAGACATGTTTTGAATTTGTGATATTGTCTAAATTGAATAGGAGTTAGATATGATGTTCTTGACACAGTAGACATCGTATATCTGAAGTCAGATTGAAGAACGGACTATGTATGGAATTATGATGAATTTTCAGAGTTTATTCGATTGAAATATACTGAATTGATATCAGAATCATGGTATTATTGATTTTGTGATACTGAGATTGATATCTGAGTTGTACTGTATCACTGGATATATTGATACTAACCAGATTGGGATCAGATGAGTTATTGACTTGTTGTATCAAAATTGTATTGCCGGGATTGCGGGATTGTACAGAATTGATATAGAACTTGGTATTAATATTGATATTGACTATGAGTTTCCGTATTATATCTGTGATGTTGGGATTGACGGGGTTACTGAGATGGTATTATTATACCGTCGAAACATCAGTGAATTGATATTGATCAGACTCAATATTGATGGTGATTATATCGTGATATTGTCGATATGAATTGGATTGTGTCTTGATTCGATATTGGTCAGAATGGGCTTTGAATTGAGCTGTAGATTGACACAGTCTATTTGATATTGTGAATTCAGATTGACATGGACAGACGTGAAATGGAGTCTTCGTCTTCGTCAGATCATGAAGACAAAGGTATAAGTCAATGTGGTATTGGGAGATGGACTTGAGTCAGCTGAGACTTGAGTTTCCCTAAATCACATACTTTACTTTATTGCATTGATACTTGCATTGATTGATTGAGATACTTGTTTTCTTGAGTTATAGATTACAGGTATTAGAAGAGTAATCTTATGACAGAAGTGCCGTTAGTGGTGGGATCGCCAAGGGCACATTGCACGATGTCATAAGATGGTGTATTGACGGTAGTGCCAAAGTCTGTCATTAGATGATGGATTATCGATGTGGGTAGACTGATAACTTCTTCTATTACTGTTAGTTGATATTATATCGATGTGGATAGATGTATAGCTTATTCTATTACTGTTGATTGATATTATATCGATGTGGATAGATTCATCGTTCCTTCTATTACTGTTAATCGATGTTATATCGATGTGGATAGAATCGGACTTTGTTCTATTACTGGTAATCGATATCATATCAATGTGAATAGAATCAGGGCTTGCTCTATTACTGATAATCGATAATATATCAATGTGAATAGAATCAGGGTTTCGTCTATTACTGTTAATCGATACTGTATCGGTGTGTATAGAACTGGAGTCTTTTCTATTACTGGTAATCGATACTATATCGGCGTGGATAGAACTGGAGTCTTTTCTATTACTGTTAGTCGATATATGCAGACCGACGTCTGGAACCAGGATCCCTAGACTAGGATTGAGTCTAGTCTGAATTTAGTAGCTACGAGTATTGTTGACAGTGTGTTATTGATTATGTTTCAGATTTGTTACATATTGTTGATACCTGATTACATGCTTTATATTTGTTTATATGATTGCATGTTTCATTGATTTATACTGGGAGTTATTCTCACCGGTTTATCCGGCTATTGTCTTGTCTGTATGTGTACTTGACAACAGGTGGGACAGGTTCAGGGTCGAGGAGATGAGGAGAGATCGAGTTAGAGTGGAGACTTCGGACTTTGATCTGAGATAGGGTTTGAACACTTGACATTAGTTGTTAAACTCTAGTTTGAATAAATGTTTTGTAATACGGGATTTGTATTTTTTATATACTGAGATGTTTATATGTTTTATTTCACTACGTTCCGCAATTTAAAAAGAAAAATTTTTAGACTCTGTTTTATAATTGATTAATGAGTCCCAATGATGATTAAGAACTTGATTAGCGTCCGAGTCCCCACACCGGGGCATGTCCCGAGGATATGAGTTGTTTGTATATTAAAGTCTTGAGTTTTGATTTCCTAAACTTACACGCTTAAATTCAAAATTTGGAATTAAATTTGAGAGATGTCTTCTAATTTTGAGCTTTTTAAGCATTTGCGCTTGAATCCAAGTTTTGTAAGATTTAAAATCTTGAAATTAGATTTTTAAATTTAACACTTAGAATTCTAAACTAGAAATTTTGCACATCATATTGACCGCTTTCTAAACATTTCAAGTTCGTGTGGCTTTAAAATTTATAATGCTACTATATTAAAACCGTAGTCATTGTATCTTGAGAAACGAATTGCCAACAACCGTGAGTACCGAGGCGGGGCAATATTGTTTTAAGGAAAAAGAGCCAAACTCTTGCCTCGACTATTTTCTCCTAGCCATTTGGTTCACTCATTTCTATCTCCAAATTTCCGAAGACAAAACAAAAGAATATCATACCAACAAAATTTACTAACTTAAGCATTGTCGGAATGTTTACGCCGAGCAACCCCCGACATCTCTAACATTTTGTAGTAGCCCGAATTCCAAATTGGGTAATTAACGGATTAATGGTGATTAAGAAGGTTTAATGTGTAATTTTGACCGTGGTCATGATCGGACGAACCGAATATGGTTCGGAAGCACCGAAGAGTTCGGACGATCCGAAGTAGGTTCGGTGGATCCGATCATGAGGTGTCAAGAGTTGATCGACACGTCAGTTTACATGCAAGTTCGGAAGGTCCGAAGTGTAGGTTCGGTGGATCCGATCATGAGGTGTCAAGAGCCGGTGGACACGTAGGAGTTCGGACGTTCCGAAGTGTGTTCGGTGGATCCGAACATAGCCTATAAATAGTGCTCGGATTTCCTCATTTTGTATTGTCAATTCTTGAAGTGTGCCTCCTATTTGAGAGATTTGGAAGGTTTCTAGGGTTAGTTTTTCGGTCGAGCGTTAGCCAAGAGCTGCCAGGATTGGTAGCGTAGCGACGCCTGAGTTTCGAGGCAATCGACATCAAAGGGCTGTCGACGGACGAAGGTAAACCCTAAACCTTTGGTAGTACTGGTTTTGCTAGTCGAGCATGGTAGCATTGTTCATTGGGTATGCTTTTGATGCGTAGGCCTGTTCTAGACCTGATTAGCAGTGTTGCGTAAGGCTAGGCTTGCTGTGATAGAGGTACGAAAGTACTATCCGAGATATCCTGGTTGAGTATACATTCATATATGTGTTGCATGATTATTTGCTGCATTGTTATATGTCATATGATGCATGCTATTATGTCACGAGTTATGATGCACGTTGCATTTCATGTTGAGCCGTATCTCCTTCGAGATAGCCTTTATTATTGAGCTGTATCTCTTTCGAGATAAGCTATATCTTGTGGGGCCGCTCAGCCCTGTCTTGTCTTGTGGACGCATGGACACTGAGAGTACACAGTGGCCGACGGGTCGGGAGGGCTTCGGTGATCCGGGACATTTTAGGTCCACGTCTGTTCTTGTAGTGGATGCAGTGACCCAGAGGAGTACCGCGCGGCACTATCCACTTGGCGCCTCTAGACTGAGCATTTTGAGATCCTTTGTGACTCCTGTTTCTTGACTACCCTGGTATCATATCATAGCATGTGCATTTCATATAGGTCTGTATACTCATGCTTTTGTACTGGGCGTTCTTATCGCTCACGTCCTCGGTTTTGTTTATCTTGGACACCCCATTCCCACGGGGCAGGCCTCAGGTTGGACAGCTCAGGAGGAGGAGGAGGAGGACGTTGAGTAGCTGGTTGGTTTAGTTTATCGGTACTATTTTGTTTCGTTATGGTTGTACTGGATATTTTAGTTTGAGTTATTCTAGACTTCGATTGGGTTGTATAACCATTATTTGTTGACTGTTTCCGCAATTATCTCTGATTGTTGTTAATTAGGTTAATTGCATGCTTAGTTCTTGATTAGTAGGTGATTCTGGAACGGGTCACTACATTTATGGTATCAGAGCATGCATACGATTTTGGGATATAGATTTCTGTTTTGGGATTTTTGTTTACCATTTTCCTCATTCTTATAGCGATGGCTGACCACTTTGGTGACGAGAGTAGTCAGGGGAGTGTAGGTCGTTGGGGTGACCAGGACGATCGTAGGCGGCATCGTGACCATCGTCATCGACGGGATGGTCCTAGGCGTTTTGATTTGCACCGTTTCATTCAGATGGGGCATAAGCCTTTAGTCGGCGGTGAGACTCCCGATGATGCTGAGGATTGGTTAGAGCGCATGGAGAGTTGTTTCCGTGCATTCCAGTGCACCGAGGAGCAGAAGATAGAGACCCTTAGTTTTCTTCTTGAGGGCCGTGCGCGCAAGTGGTGGCGATCGACTTCTGCGCCGATAGTCCAGTCCCAGGGTAGGGTGACTTGGGCCGATTTCCGTGCAGCTTTCATGCAGCTGTATTTTCCTCCCGCCCTTCGCCAGGCAAAGACGATTGAGCTCCTGAACCTTAAGCAGGGTAGTATGTCTGTTGACGAATATCAGCAGAAGTTCTTCGAGTTGTTACCCTTTGCTCCTCATATTAGTGGCAGTTCTGAGGCCAAGTACGACCATTTCCTTCAGGGTCTTAACCAGGAGATTTTTGATCGAGTCACTGTCTGTGATAATCCTACTTCGTATGATGGATTAGTGAACCGGTGTCGCCAGGCCGAGATCAGTCTTCAGCGTGGTAGGTCTATTCTTTCTTCCAGACCTCCGAGTACTTTGGGTCCTCGATCTCAGTCTTTCAAGAAATCTGGTTCTTCTTCTTCTGGATCTGGATCACGGTCTAGCGGTGTTTTTCGCTTTGATAAGAAGAAGGATTCTTGTGTGCATTGCGGGAAGAACCATCCATCGGAGCAGTGCCGATCAGCCGCGGGAGCTTGTTTTCAGTGCGGAGAGATGGGGCATATCAAGAAGAATTGTCCTCAGTTGCGAGGTGGAGCAGGATCTGGTTCCGGATCTCAGGCGACTGTTCAGCAGAGGAGGCAGGGTCAAGCAGTGGGTAGTTTGAATCTTCGACCTCGTGCCCAAGGTCAGGTTTTTGCGCTGAACCAGGATCAGGCTGCAGATGAGACAGAGAGAGTCATAGCAGGTACTTTTCGTTTATGCGGTATTCCTGCTTTTGTTCTTATTGATACCGGAGCATCGCATTCATTCATTTCTGCACGATTTGTTAAGCGTCATAAGTTACCGTATGTTTCCCTAGACGTCATTCTTTCTGTTTCTACCCCGATGGGTCATTCGGTGTTAGCTAAGCGTCTAGTGATGGGTTGTCCCTTAGATTTTGAGGGTAACGAGTTGACTGCGAATCTTATGATCCTGGAGATGGAAGATTTTGATTGTATTTTAGGTATAGACCTATTGACTACTTACCGAGCTACTGTGGATTGTTACCAGAAGCTTGTTCAGTTTCGTACGACTGAGAGCTCTAGTTGGTTTTTCTATGGTGAGGGAGCGTGACCTCCGATGCCAGTGGTATCTGCTGTGGAAGCCTGTCGTGCTTTAGAGGCGGGCGGGGAAGGCTACCTCATCTATGCGATTGATTCGTCCACAGGTAGTGTTGATCTAGATGATATTCCAGTGGTTTGTGAATTTCCTGATGTTTTTCCAGATGAGATTCCTGGTTTTCCTCCGGTTAGAGAGGTGGAATTTGGCATTGAGTTAATGCCAGGGACTGCACCGATTTTTCGTGCCCCTATCGTCTGGCTCCGTCAGAGATGAGAGAATTGAAGCAGCAATTGCAGGATCTTCTTGATAAAGGTTATATTCGCCCGAGTGTTTCACCTTGGGGAGCTCCAGTTTTGTTTGTCAAGAAAAAGGATGGATCAATGAGATTGTGTATTGATTATCGCCAGCTGAATCGTGTGACGATCAAAAACAAGTATCCATTACCTCGTATCGATGACTTGTTCGATCAGCTTCAGGGTACCTCTGTTTACTCCAAGATTGACTTGCGATCGGGTTATCATTAGATGAGAGTCAGAGATGATGATATTTCCAAGACTGCATTTCGTACTCGATATGGGCATTACGAGTTTCTAGTTATGCCATTCGGATTGACGAATGCGCCAGCGGTGTTCATGGATTTGATGAACCGAGTATTTTGAGATTATGTTTTTGTTTCGTTTTGTTCATACTCTAAGCTTGATTTCGAGGACGAAATCTTTTAAGGGGGGGAGAATGTAGTAGCCCGAATTCCAAATTGGGTAATTAACGGATTAATGGTGATTAAGAAGGTTTAATGTGTAATTTTGACCGTGGTCATGATCGGACGGACCGAAGATGGTTCGGAAGCACCGAAGAGTTCGGACGATCCGAAGTAGGTTCGGTGGATCCGATCATGAGGTGTCAAGAGTTGATCGACACGTCAGTTTACATGCAAGTTCGGAAGGTCCGAAGTGTAGGTTCGGTGGATCCGATCATGAGGTGTCAAGAGCCGGTGGACACGTAGGAGTTCGGACGTTCCGAAGTGTGTTCGGTGGATCCGAACATAGCCTATAAATAGTGCTCGGATTTCCTCATTTTGTATTGTCAATTCTTGAAGTGTGCCTCCTATTTGAGAGATTTGGAAGGTTTCTAGGGTTAGTTTGTCGGTCGAGCGTTAGCCAAGAGCTGCCAGGATTGGTAGCGTAGCGACGCCTGAGTTTCGAGGCAATCGACATCAAAGGGCTGTCGACGGACGAAGGTAAACCCTAAACCTTTGGTAGTACTGGTTTTGCTAGTCGAGCATGGTAGCATTGTTCATTGGGTATGCTTTTGATGCGTAGGCTTGTTCTAGACCTGATTAGCAGTGTTGCGTAAGGCTAGGCTTGCTGTGATAGAGGTACGAAAGTACTATCCGAGATATCCTGGTTGAGTATACATTCATATATGTGTTGCATGATTATTTGCTGCATTGTTATATGCCATATGATGCATGCTATTATGTCACGAGTTATGATGCACGTTGCATTTCATGTTGAGCCGTATCTCCTTCGAGATAGCCTTTATTATTGAGCTGTATCTCTTTCGAGATAAGCTATATCTTGTGGGGCCGCTCAGCCCTGTCTTGTCTTGTGGACGCATGGACACCGAGAGTACACAGTGGCCGACGGGTCGGGAGGGCTTCGGTGATCCGGGACATTTTAGGTCCACGTCTGTTCTTGTAGTGGATGCAGTGACCCAGAGGAGTACCGCGCGGCACTATCCACTTGGCGCCTCTAGACTGAGCATTTTGAGATCCTTTGTGACTCCTGTTTCTTGACTACCCTGGTATCATATCATAGCATGTGCATTTCATATAGGTCTGTATACTCATGCTTTTGTACTGGGCGTTCTTATCGCTCACGTCCTCGGTTTTGTTTATCTTGGACACCCCATTCCCACGGGGCAGGCCTCAGGTTGGACAGCTCAGGAGGAGGAGGAGGAGGACGTTGAGTAGCTGGTTGGTTTAGTTTATCGGTACTATTTTGTTTCGTTATGGTTGTACTGGATATTTTAGTTTGAGTTATTCTAGACTTCGATTGGGTTGTATAACCATTATTTGTTGACTGTTTCCGCAATTATCTCTGATTGTTGTTAATTAGGTTAATTGCATGCTTAGTTCTTGATTAGTAGGTGATTCTGGAACGGGTCACTACACATTTATTTGTGACAAAAGTGCCCAACCCATGATGTTTGTTGTTTACCGGTCTATGGCCACATGGACACTCTTATGAGCCAATCGTTTATGACTATTTGGATTCATTTTCGAGCCAGTCTGATCTTCAATGAGGTATTTTGAGTAAAGTCCAAAAACAAATCCATGAGTGTTTAGACCTAAAGTGGACAATATTATATCATTACGGAGATAAGTGAATTTCATTGCACAACGTATGCATTTTTTAAAATGATTAAATTTACCAATCCAAATATTAAATTTTAAATGCATAATTTTATAAAATTCAGTTGGAAATCATTTTTCGACTAATTACATTACACACAAGTAAATTTGTCATCCTGCTTGCTGGTATACATAAAAATTGGGACGCAAAAGCGTATTATCTTGCATAAATTTAAACTCAAATATAATGTATTCTCTTTGAAAGTTTCAAGAATTTAATGTACATTCAAAAGCAAAATGTTCTTGAAAAAATGAGCAAGAAGCAATACAAGCATTGCCATTTCTAACAAATCGCTAAAGGCATTGGTCAATCATACAAATTATTGATGCTAAAAGAATGGTAAAATTTCTTGAATTGTCTTCTTCTTACCTCATAAATAGATTGTGAGGAGTCTCCCTCCATACACCCCTGTAGTATATTGTTTACAGTTTACCACCCACCACCTACACTATACACCGGAAAACATGTTATATATCAGCACATTTAGAAGGCGCGAATCCAAGCCTCGACTTTTTGACATCATACAAGATATGGAAATTCTGCTGCTGATAGTTGCCGATGATTGACAAAGCCGAACGAGGGGTCCCCAAGATCGCTAGGCAAACTACATCATCCGGCTCGAGCTTAATGAAATAGTTCTCGACCGGGAAATTCCACATGGCACCGTCCCCGAACAAAATCCCAAAACTGGGCAACTCCTGTTTAGCCACCCCCGACACGTTGTAACAAGGATCGAGAATTGGGAAATCTTTCACAACCGGATAGCCCTCCACCTTCTTTTCGAAAGCCTCCTTAATAATTTGATAGGCCGGATCAGCAAAATAACTGAGTGTCGTACCCGAGTCGATGATTGTCCCACCAGCACCTTCTGGAGATAAACTCCATGTCTCCTCCGGTATGCTTAGCACCTCCCCTCCAACAAGAATTGACTTTATTTGCACATAATAGAATGTATCCACTGGATTTTCTTTCCCCTTGACAAAAGACGTGAAATTTAAATTAGGGCGGCTGAGGAGGTCTTTATCCTCCCCAAAAATAAGCTTGCTGCTAACACTAGTATTGCTATTTCTATCCACCAGACAATACGAAAACGAGTGGCCATATAAAGCTTGAAGCTGCGACGAAAAGGATAAAGGCCCTCTCCCAAGGCCTAATAGCCCAGCAGCACCATGAAAGAGCCCTCTATTCCAATGTCCACAACCAAACATCACATTTTCCACTTTCCTGAACTCAGATTTCCCACTCGGGGTTGTAAGATTAACTGTAAAGGCCTCAAGCGCAAAATCACCGGTGGTATTCGAGCTATCTCCATACCAATAATAATAAGGGCAGCTCTGATTCTCAGCCATGCAGGGCTGTGGCGGGTCGGGGGACGAAACAAGGTGACACCGGGGATCACTACAGCTAATATTTCTATATGAACTCGATTCTTTCGGAGTATAATATTGACCAGTTTGTTCAAAACAATCATAACAAGGTACACATTGAATCCAATTCAAATCACTGCCAGTATCAAGAATCAAAGAGAAGTGTTTAGGAGGTGTACCCACAAAAACATCCATGAAGTACTCACCGGAGCCGAGACTCACCCCCGACTCCAAAGTCGCCATAAGCTGGCCGGAGAAACCGGCGGAATAAGCTCCCGGCAAGTCGTCCTGTCCGACAACTGGCTTCGTGAGCTGTTGATCACCGTCTTTCTTCAATCTTGAAAAGGCGTTCTGATTTTTTCTCTCGATGATCCTTGTTTGGAGGGTTTGAATTCGTTTTAAATCCTTCGCCGTGGAATCCGCCACAGAATCCGAGGGCTTAAGCTTTAGATTGAGCTTCACCGTTGGCTGGCCGGACTGTGGCTTCGAGTCTTCTCCAACATCATCTTCTTCATGAACCAAAATCTGATGGGTCGCTGTTTTCCTGGATTTCGAAAAGCTGCAATCCGAATCCACCAAAGAAGATACAGCATTGAAGCTAGAACGATCGGGCAACTCTATGGCCGAAAAATTCAAATATCTGAGACCTACCACCTCTCCATCCCCGCTGGCTAGAAAACCACAGAAGAACAAGCAAAAGCATCCAAGAACGCAGAAAGATTTCGCCACCATCAGAAGATAAGATGGAAGAAATTCTAAAAATCTTGCAGAAACAAGACTATAAATTAACAACCACCCAGAACACAGAAAACAAAATAAAATCTTGAATTTTGCAGAAATCCAAGCCAAAGATTAGAACATGAAACTTTTAACAAGTAAAAACAAAGAGCTTCAAACTCAAGGTCCAGAAATCCTGATTTTTTGGGCAGAAATCGAGAGAGAGAGGAGAAGAGAAGAGAAGAGAAGAGAAGAGAAGAGAGAGAAAATCAAAACAAACAACGCAATTGAAGATGGAATTTGGAAATGGGAACAATTAAATTTGGAGGAGGCGTGAAAAGTTGAAGAATTTAGAAAGAATGAATGCTGGGAAGTAAGACTTTGAATGTCGCACCTTTTCTTTTCAATCAATAAACTTTTACGCGGTTTCACATTTCATTACTGTCACGTGTTTATTTATTTTTCATTTTCTTAGCTCAAAAATAGAAATTTAATTTTATTATCTCAATAAAAAAAAGTTTATTTAATTTTTAATTTTAAACTGTAAATTAATCAATGTATATAGTTTCCTAGAAAATATTGTCACAAGAGTTTATTTAATTTTACATTTACGTTATTAGTAGGTCTCTTGTAAGACGGTTTCACGAATCTTTTTATTTGTGAGACAGATCAACCCTACCGATATTCACTATAAAAAGTAATAATTTTATCATAAAAATTAATAGTTTTTCATGGATAAATGTAACGTCACGAAAATTTAAAAGTTCACTCGAACCACATGTATTTGAATTATTAAATTCTCATGTATTTTAATTAAATGTTTTAATTGCATGAATTAATTATGTTGTGCATATTTGCATGTTTAAAATATATTTTTCTACATTGTTGCATTAAAATATATTTTTAAAGATTATTCGAGTTGCGATCGAGAACAGAGACTGGTGTCTGAAAAATAGAAGTTTTTTTATTAAATAATTGTTTTTAATTATTTAAAATATGAGTGATGTTTTTTATTATTTTTGAAAATATGGGGTTTTTGAGGTGATTTTATACGTCGGGATGTAATTTTTATCGATATTCGATTTTTAACAAAAATACGAACGTTTTAGCAACCTGACTAATAAATTCACAAACTTATTTAAACCAAATTATTTTTAATATCTTAATTAAACACTAATGAACCTAATTACCCTCCTTAGTGGGCCTAAGCCTTGTTAGTGATTTAATTAGTATATAATATACAAAAAACCCACCCCTAACCCTCAAAGTTACACGCCTCAATCCCCTACAACAATCAAATTATTCTCCCCAATTTTATTCACGAGACACACACACAAGTGAAGGGAAAAGAATCAAAAGTTGCAAGGATTTTCAAGCCGTCGTTTCCTCATCGTCGTTCTTCAATCGTGAACGTAAAATCGTGCGTTAAATACGCAAAGGCACGTCATTTTCTTCTTTTACTCATCATCGCACCATATTACGTAATTGTTTATGAATTTTCATGGAATCAAGTCACACATTTCACAATTTTTGTAACTATGCATATGCTTGTGTTTAACCCTTGATATTTGATTCAAAAACATGGTTATTTCGTTGCTAAAGAAGCTGTCATGATAGGATAGGATTAAGGATCATTTACACAAATTTTAGAGTCAGAAATCAACCAAAAATTCTACACATGAAAATTACAGAAGCTGGAACAAACTTTCTGTCATATTAATCAAGGGGCTCGGTTGATGGGGAGTTTGTGGCTTGGCTTGGCTGGGGCTGGACCAGGCTGGGCTAGGGTCATGTGTGAGTCAAGGGAAGAGTGATCGAGCAAAACTTGCACAGTAAAATCCCCAATAAAATATGATTTTGTATGCTCAAAATTAATCGCAAGTGCACAATGTCAAGTAATAATATAGTGTACAAGAGTACGAGTATCGTTCCACTGAAGACTGTGTTTAACAATTATTATTTTCAGTTATTTAACATTTAGCAACGAAAATTGAATTGTGCGATTATTCCTACTATACTCAAATAAATATTCACTTAAAATGATTCAACAAGTAATGAATGAGAATTTAATCTAAAATTTTGAGTTAAAATTCAATGAGAAATGGATTTGTTGGGAATCTCGGTTCACCTACCCCTCGTTAATTTATTAATTCGTTCAATCGTGTTTATATACTTCCGACAGGATCTCCTATTCTATTGAACACTCTCTCTCTCTCGCTGTGCCAAACTAATTCTACCCAATGAAGTAATTAAATGTCTTTAATTATTTATCAAGGGTGAACCGCATTTCGATTTATGAAATCCCCTAATTTTCGACCCTTAGGACTATGATTATCGGAACGTATCCAATTTCATATATCTATGTAAATTGTAGATCCGCGGATTATACTACTCGATCCTATCACTCGTTATTCTCTCAAACTCACTCGTGATATGAAAACGTCGTTAAAGTTAGCTACGCTTTAACAACACGATAAAACAGTAGTAAAATCAAGAATAACGCACAACCGAAATATAAATTAATTCAAATCAACGTTCGGGATAGGATCCCATTTAATCTCAACAAATAATAAAGTTTAGCTACTAAAATTCATAATCAAAATAAACAAAACAAAGTTTAAAAGATGCAAACAAAGTTAGAAATACGAGAATTGACGAAAAACGCGAAGACGACGCCCGGAAAACTTCGATTCTTCAATCCAAGCGCAAAAGTGCTCTCCAAACTTGTGGCGGCTCAAGAATAATCCCTCAATCTGTCTGAATGCCCCTACCATATCTTCCCTCTTCAGAATTAAGGGAAGAAATCGTCCATTATTTTTTCCAAAAATAAGAATGCGCCCGGGCGGATGTAAGTTTCCGCCCGGGCGGATAACTCTCGCAGATCTTGCCTTTATATATTTCTTTGGCGCGCCCGAGCGGATGTAAGTTTCCGCCCGGGCAGAGGGTCTTCGCAAATTCATCTTTTTTCTTTTCTTTGACGCGCCCGGGCGGACATCCCGGGCGGACATAAATATCCGCCCGGGCGGATGGCTCTCGCAAAAATTCTTTCTCCAAGCTTGAACGCGCCCGAGCGGATGCTAATGTGCGCCCGGGCGGAGGTCTCTCGACTTTCTTCCTATTTTTTTTAGTTTCTTCGCAAATCTCCTGCATTTTCGCCACTAAACACATGAGCGACACAAAGACATAGATTATGCTAAAACAACACAAAATGCACGAAATCTAAGTGATAAATGCAACACAATGCAACATAACACGATATGAAAAACAAGTAAAATCCACCTCTATCAACCCCCCAATACTAACCTTTTGCTCGCCCTCGAGCAAAACAGGTGACAAGACAAAACTGGAACGTGACACAAAGTAACCCGACAGTGAACTCATAATCATCAACTAGCCTCAGCGAAACTCAACATATTCCCTTGTCGATCAATACAAACATAAAATCTTCGCACTTCCTTAGGTCTAGACATGGTTTCCAATACAGCATGAACGTGTGTGTGTGTCATGTTAGTCCTAGCAGCGCACATGACAGAGAGATCCATTTCCAACCATTGTAAGAGAATTAAATCAGCCTGTTAGTGTAAATCTTACTCTCCTTTATTCCTCTGCACTCGGTATCCATCAGCATGCAACTATTTTCCTAATTTTTTTCTGAATAGGAATGCAGCAATGAAAGGACTATATTAGAACTTTTCATCTCAGATTCAAATCCATGTTTTACATTTGTAGCCAGGAATAGGATTTCATTCCTTTATTCGGCTCGCCCAACAACTTACATCTCCAACTTTAGCCAGGAATGGGATTTCATTCCTTTATTCGGCTCCCCCACACCTTACATCTCCAACTTTCTCTTTTTTTTTTTGTTGCTGATAGATACCTCGATTCAAGAGAATATAGTCAAGCTCAATTCACACCGTCAAACATCTTTGTTCCCCACTTTAGTTTAAAATTTTCACCATCTTATCATGCATGCTTTTAGTTTTAACATTCGTGTAAAGAGAGTTCAATACTCGAAATAAAACTTCATGTCTCTACCACAGTAAGTGCTAAAGAAATGCGAGTAGACGATCAACATGGCATGTCTCATCACTTCTTAATCATCCTTGGCTAACAAGTACTATATCGAATACTGTCGGCTGACACACAAACATATGCAAAACAACTAAAACTACATGCCAACGAACAATACGAACACAACACAAAACGACAAAAACGACACAACACCCATCCACCCCCCAATACTAAAGTCAAGCATTGTCCCCAATGCAACAGACGATAGAACAGCGACAGATAGTGCATAACAAAACCGATGCAATAAGACTGAAACATGCAACAAAAATAGAAATATACAAAATGATCGAAATGAAATGCGCGAAAGAAAGGGAGGGGACAGAAATAACTCCCCTCTCAAAGATCATCCTCCTCATGTGCCTTGGGGGGAATGACACCAGCCTCCGGCTCTGGGACATCGGAAAATTGGAACTGGAATGGTGGCGGGAACGCTGGCATGGGTGGTGGTAGAAGGGCTGGGTCGACACCACTGTGACTCAGCGAGAGGCGAAGCATGGCATCAGTAGCCGTCTGGTACGTCTGACTCACGGCCTGCCACTGTAGCTGATGGTCTGCAAAGGCAGCGAATTCGTCCATCCGGTCCTGCAGTAGGCGACGGCGAGGTCGCGGGGCCGGTGGTGGGGGCTGCTGTGGCACGAGATCAAAAGTGTAGCTGTCCCAGATGGGGCCAAACTGCGGTAAATCCTTCCGCCGCACTGCTAATTTCTGTAACCAGCTGGCTTCATCGAGGGCCTTGGTCGGTGGTAGCCACTAATCGTCATCCTGAAAAATGACTCCAGCGCTCACACATAGCTCTGTGATAATGTGGGGGAAGAACAATGCCACATTCGGATTATGAATTCTCAGCTGGATCTGCGAATGGATTATCCTGCCCACATTGAGTGGCAATTGAGTGATCAAAGCATAAAGCAGTAGCCCTCGCTCCCTCTGGACTTCGCTCGTGTGCCCGACTGGCATCAAACGTGTGGCCAGGAATGCATACCACAACGAAGCCGGGATCAGCAGATATTTTTCGGCAAAACAGGTGTGTGAGCCCGGTGTCTTCCACGGAGACCCCGGATAACATATTCGCTGCATCATCAAGTCCAAATCCGGTTCGGCCGCCCATGCCACATAAACTGAGTCGTCTACAGCCGGTGTCTCAAGCACCCTATTAAGCTCCGCTGAACTAAAATCAACCAACCTCCCTCTCACAAAAGCCTTACCGTCACTCCTCTCAGCAGCATTGGCATAGAATTCCCTCACCACTGGCACCACCGCGGCTTGCGGTTGACGGCAAAATTTACCCCAACTTCTTTTCCCCAATTTGATTGTTGATATCTATATATTGCTCAAATTGGAAACCTCGTTCACGAAGCGGAGCTCTATGTATTTTTGCATGCTCATATCGTTCCCTAGCCGCAGGATTCACAAATAATTGAGCATTATGAGATGACGAAGAAGAAGCACCGTGACTTACCCGAGCCTTTTTAGATGCCATTGTGGAAGATTGGAGAAGAGCACAAGTAGTCCGTAGTAGGGGAATGTTTTCCGGAACTTGGTGGCGGTCGGGAACGGAAGGGGCGGCCGGAAAAGAGGCGGCGGCGGCCGGAAATCGCTTGGGTTCGCCGGAGATTTGAGTTCTTGAACGGAAAAATTGCGTCTTGACACTCGGTGAAGGTGCACGATTGTACCTGAAATTGGGTGAGAATAGATGAATTGAGTGAGATGGAGAGGGTAGGGGCGAACAAAATCGGAAAGGGGGCGAGGGTTTGGAATGGGGAGAGGAGAAAAAAGAACAACAGATTTTAAATCTGCGCGATCCTCCCGGGCGGATGGTCCTCGAATTTTTTTTGAAAAGGGTGCGCTCAGGCGGATATTAATTCCCGCCCGGGCGGAAGCTTCACGACATTTTTTTAAAAAAAGTTGCGCCCGGGCGGATGTAAATTCCCGCCCGGGCGGAAGCTTCACGGCTTTTTTTATATATATATATATAAAACAGAACAAGATTGACTGTCGGTCCGTCTCAGTTCGGCATGTCTTGGAACCGGGTGATTCCAAGTTGGGGCTCAATTGTGCCATCCATGTAGTGCTTTAGGCGCTGGGCATTGACCGTAAATGTCCCATCCTTCCCATCTTTCAATTCTACAGCTCCCGATGGATAAACTTTCGAGATCACGAATGGACCGGACCATCATGAGTTCAATTTTCCGGGAAAAAGTCGCAACCGGGAGTTGTAGAGTAGGACACTTTCACCTTCTTTGAATTCTCTCTCAATGATCCGCTTGTCATGGGCTTTCTTCGTCTTTTCCTTGTAGGTCAGTGCGAGATCATATGCTAGATTTCGGAACTCCTCAAACTGATCTAGTTGAAGCAAACTTCGTTCACCTGCATCAGTAAAATTAAAGTTTAGTGCTTTTGTTGCCCAATATGCCCGATGCTCTAATTCGACAGGTAAGTGACATGCTTTACCAAACAATAATCTGTACGGTGTCGTGCCTATTGGTGTTTTGAAAGCAGTCCTATATGCCCAAAGAGCATCATCTAACCTCACCGACCAATCTTTCCGACTCACACCCACCACTTTTTCCAGAATCCGCTTAATTTCTCGGTTGGACACTTCCACTTGACCACTTGTCTGGGGGTGATAAGGGGTAGATATCTTATGTGTGACACCGTATTTGCTCAAAAGTTTTTCAAAGAGTTTGTTTCAAAAATGAGTGCCACCATCACTAATGATTGCTCAGGGTGTTCCAAATCGGTTAAAAATGTTTTTCTTCAAAAAATTTAAGACCACTTGAGCATCATTAGTGGCGTACGCTTCCGCCTCTACCCACTTAGACACATAATCCACAGCAACCAAGATGTATTTTTCGTGAAAGAACTAGGAAACGGTCTCATGAAGTCTATCCCCCACACATCAAAAACCTCACACTCAATGATATTATTTAAAGGCATTTCATGACGGTTAGAGATGTTACCTGACCGCTGGCATTTATCACAATGTAGCACATAAGAACGAGCATCTTTAAAGAGAGTTGGCCAATAAAAGCCACATTCAAGTACCTTGGATGCCGTCCTTGTTGGTCCGAAATGACCACCTACCTCACGGTCATGGCAATGGTTGAGAATTTGATCAAACTCTTCCTCCGTAACACACCGTCTTATCATGGAATCTGCACAAATTTTAAACAAAAACGGTTCCTCCCAAAAATAGTATTTCACGTCAGAAAAGAATTTCTTTCGTTGGTGAAATGATAGGTTCGGTGGAGGTGTGTCTGTGACAAGAAAGTTAGCGAAATTTGCATACCATGGACAATATTTCATCTCAAATAGTTGCTCGTCAGGAACCAATCATTAATAGCTTGATCTACACAGTCATTACTAACAAGCTCTAGTCTAGATAAATGATCCGCCACCACATTCTCAACACCTTTCTTATCTTTTATTTCCAAATCAAACTCTTGTAACAGTAAGATCCACCGAAGTAAGCGTGGCTTTGCATCTGTTTTAGCAAGTAAGTATTTAAGGGCAGAATGATCAGTGAATACAATTACTTTGGACAAAACAAGGTATGAATGAAATTTGTCAAGTGCGAAAACTACTGCAAGTAATTCCTTTTCAGTTGTTGCATAATTCAATTGAGCCTCATCTAAGGTCTTACTTGCTTAGTAAATTGTGTGAAATACCTTGTTTCGCCGCTGGCCAAGTACGGCCCACTGCAGTGTCACTGGCGTCACACATGATCTCGAAAGGTGGATCCCAATCCGGTGCTACCAAGACAGGAGCCGTCACCAAGCGCTCCTTCAGATTCTTGTATGCCTGTAAACAGTCAGAATTGAAATCAAATGGCACATTTTTCATAAGTAAGGAAGATAGAGGTTTGGCAATTTTTGAAAAATCTTTTATAAAACGCCGATAAAAACCGGCATGGCCTAGAAAACTTCTAACTCCCTTTATGGACGCCGGAGGTGGCAAGTTCTTGATGACTTCAACTTTCGCCTTATCCACCTCTATTCCGTGCTCCGAAATCTTGTGCCCTAGGACAATTCCCTCTTGTACCATGAAGTGACACTTTTCCCAATTCAGCACCAAATTCGTCTCCTCACATGTCACTAACACCACTCTCAAGTTCTGCAAACAGTCATCAAAAGAAGGGCCGAAAATAGAAAAGTCATCCATAAAAATTTCAAGAAAAGTTTCTATCATATCATGGAATATAGCGGTCATGCAACGTTGAAATGTGGCAGGAGCATTACAAAGACCAAACGGCATGCGGCGAAAAGAGAAAGTTCCATAAGGACAAGTGAAAGTGGTTTTCTTTTGGTCCTCAGGTGCAATGGTGATTTGATTATACCCCGAATACCCATCTAGAAAACAATAAAACTCATGACCCGCTAAACTCTCAAGCATTTGATCAATAAAGGGAAGGGGAAAGTGATCTTTTCGGGTGGCATCATTCAATTTTCTATAATCAATGCACACACGCCATCCCGTAACTGTTCTGGTGGGTATTAGTTCATTATTATCATTTGCAATCACAGTAATCCCACCCTTCTTTGGCACACACTGAACCGGACTTACCCATGCACTATCAGATATAGGATAGATAATACCTGCATCGAGAAGCTTAATCGTTTCAGCTTTCACTACCTCTTGCATCTTTGGATTTAATCTTCTCTGAGGTTGCACAAGAGGTGAGTACTTGTCTTCCATAAAGATTTTGTGCATACAGACTGATGGATTGATCCCTTTGATATCCGCCACCTTCCACGCAAACGCACCCTTGTGCGCTTTCAAGACTTTCAACAGTTTTTCCTCCATCACATCTGTCAAAGCAGCAGAAATAATGACAGGTAAAGTGTTATGCTCACCTAGGTATACGTACTTTAGGTGTGGGGCCCTTAGCTCCTAATCGTTATTACAATGCAATCTGATTAGGGTTAATTAATCACAGCGGAAAACGAGTTTAAATTTTCTTTACAATGAGCCCAAGTCATTTTATTTTAATACTAAAAATAGTATCTCATCTCACGTCATAATCATGCCCACACGTAATCACAACCAATCACATACAAACATCTCATATCCTCGGGACATGCCCCGGTATATAGATACATATACATATATACTGGGAACAAGACATAAACATAAAACCTCAGCCCAAGCTGTGGCTCTCTCCAGATGTACCCTCTCCGGTCTCCTGATATCCTGGAGTACCTGCCATTGTCCACACACAAAGACAACAACAGCCCCCCTTGGGGGTGAGCAAAGCTCCGTATGGAACAACCAATCATATATACCACAGATATCTAAACAATGATATATGATATGCAATGCATGTATGTCGTGGAGGTATCAGGTCAAATGCCCATCCACTGAGCACATGTCAGAATCAATCGAATCGCTATCAAATCAAATCAATGCTCGAGCTGGCACACCGGCCGATATGGGAATACACGTATGATAGCGTCGACGAAGCGCCATCAATCCCACATCTCATATCCAATCATATGGGGCCACAAATGTCTATGTTTTAAGGGTCATGTAATACCAAACATAGCATTGTGTTCACAAACCCCGGAATCCAATCAAATCATATCAGGGTATCCAAGAATCATAGCTCAACGTGCATGTCATGTATCGATGTATGCATAAAATGATGTGTGTTAACAAAATATTTATTTTATACATCGATATCTCCATCTCAATGTCATGTATGCCACATAAATCAACAAACAAGGCATATAGACACATATTCTCATTCCAATCAATCCAACATATATCATATAATACAGATACCTGTCGTATGTTACCCGGTCGCAACATACCTCAATTCTTTGTTTCCAGTTGATGTAGCCTGAAGATATTGATATTACACTTTATCTACATCAATAACATACTCATTCCAATCAATAACATACTCCAAAACCATTAATATGAGTTTCAAATATCATTTGAAACTTCAAAAATTCATATCAAATCCAAATCATATTATAATTCAATTCCGACTTCAAAACTCAGTTTCTTGTCAGTTATTCTACCGCATATATAACCGGCAAATAATTCTTCAATCTTAATCCAACAATTAAAATTCTCTAATTATAATAAATTAGGAATAATTCAAAATAAAATCACTATAATCATCTCTTCTTCGTTAAAATCATACACAATTCAACAATCTTCAATTCCAGTCTGATTTAACAATTTATCGGATTTATTCCAAAAATCGACGAATTTTAAACATCACCAAAACTATGAAATTTATACCTCAAATCGAAGACCTCGTGTCAACGATCCTAGATCTGAAGTCGGTTCGTCGATTGGATAAACCGATAAATCGCACGACCGAAAATAAAAATCGAAAAGTTTATTCCTCTCGCCTTTTTCTTCAAACTTTTGTGAATGAATTACGTTCATTCACTGAAAGTTTGCATTTATCCTTTTTTTTATTTTTTTTAATTTTTTTTAATATTATATTATATTATATTATTATATTTGACTTTCGCACACATGGAGGTTATTGGTTTCCAGCCTATATACCATCTTCAACTCAAATTGAGCTAAGAAAAGGAGAAATTTAAACTCCAGAATAATAATAAATATAAAATTCTTGCTTGGAATTTTACAAAACATAAAAGGATTTACGAAAGATATACCAGAGAAATTAAACAACAAAGGATTTATCGAGGGCCCAAAGAATCATAAATTCATAAAAATCACCCATAAACGCCTTAAACGCCATTTCTCGGCTAAGCAGGCTGAAGGGCTACAACATGAATTTATTTTTCCCGGATAAACTCGAACCTTGTGTTCACCATTTCCTGGTTCATCTTCTTACCTTATGTTCTAACCAAAGACTCTTATATTACATTAGATTCCAGAAATTTAAATAAATCTTTTATTATATCAATCTGATTCCAAGTTTCACATAAATATAGATCATGTCATAGTAAGGAAAATAATTTAGCACGAATACTTTAGCCTGTCATTCAGGCTAATCTCTGAAATATTTAAATTAAAAACAAAAAATAAAAACAAAAAATAAAAACAGTATACTTAGAAGGTTGTAAACAGAAACTTCAAACTTTTATTGATTAACTTCAGAAGGGTTGTATACAAAAGAGAGTAGAGAGGGGAGCAAACTCAACCGTGTCCTCCTAAGAACACAGAAGTAACCTATATATAGATAGAAGAGCCGGACATCAAACCCCGGATTCCATCTTAAAATAAAAATAGTACCTGCTTTATTAAAGCAAAAGCAACTTTTGTTACAAAATTCAAAAAGTAAATAGTGATATGCCACCCACTTTTTGTCATGATATTCCATGATGTGGTATGCCACCAACTCTTGAATAGTGAGATTCCACTTTCAACGAATCTAATCATCTTTGATATTATCTTTTAGAGATTTTTTCAAACTTTCAAATATATCCTCAATTTGAGATAATTGAGGAATATCCTCATCTGGATCCTGTGCATTCTGCATCTTCATTAGATGTATGAATTGATTTTCTCTTGATTCAGACGCCATTGATTTATCTGATTTTGAATCTGAGCCTCCAATGTTGGAGTATAAATCTTTTTCAATTTCCTCGATATAAACTTCAATCATCTTCTCTTTGGAATAAATATCAGAATATTTCTGAGTCAGAATCTTGAAAGGACTCATAGAGTCTTTCTCTTTTTCCTGTTGATTATGGAATTCTTTCTGATATAAAGAAATTTTTTCCTCCATAGTTAGAAGAGTTTCATGACCATGAAGTTTTCCAGTTGCTGGATCTTCTCTTAACATTTTATCCCAGAATTTAGTATAACTAACTCTTTTTAAACAAGGGATTCCTTCCTCAGTATAATCACATTCTGGTTGCCATCTCCAGATCCATGGAATCCAAATTCCATGAAGAATAGACATAAAGTCTTGCCATCAATCCAATGATGAGAAAAGGATTTCTTTATGCATGGGGCCACATTTAACCATGTATTCATAGGTTTTATAAAAACCTCTGGCAAAATCTTTGCAGATGGACCAAATATTTTCCACCACATGTAAAACCAATTTGGAATAGGATGGTGAAAAATGTTTTCACAAATCTTCAGAAACCAAGTATGTTTCTTCTTTTCATTTTCATAAAATAAAGTTTTATTAAAACTTTCAACGTAATCCCAAAAATTGAATTTGAAACTCATTTTATGAGGTTCAGAATAAAATTATTTTTCAACTAATGGAGATATACCACATTCCTCAATAGATATAATCTTTTTGATAATGAATTTTGAGAAGTTATAACTTCCTTTTTGTTGAGTGTTACTGAAAAAGTGAGTTATATCAACACTTTTTGTAGAAATGAGAAGATTTTCATAAAATCTTCTTTGCTTATAAGCACCATATACATATGATGTATTGGTTAAATATCTGTCCATGATAGTCCATGGAGTTTTTTCCCATTGGAGATCTTTTTCTTCTATAAGAAGAATTAATTCACGATGTTTAGTCTCTGTATAAAGAGCTGAATCATTATCATCTTCTTTGATGATATTAGCATATGATGTTGAAGACTGAGAATCTGTATTATTCTTCTGCTTTTGTTTCAAGAATTCTTGAAATTCATTGTATAACTCATTCTGCTCAGTATTACTGGCTGATGAACTTGATAAGTTCTGGGCTATGAGCCTGTGTTTATCATGCTGGGCAATAATATTAGGGGATTTTTCCCTACCACCTCGCCCTCTATAAGAGGACTCTCCTCTGCCTCGAGAGTACATATCTGTAAATGAAAACATTAAGATAAATATTCTCGAGTTAAGAAATCAGGAAGATGATTATCTTCACCTTTTTCATAAGTAATCTCAAAATCAAAAAGAGCTAAATGAGCCTGCCATCTTGCAAACATTTGTTTAGATACATCATGTTTGAAATCTTTATTAAACATAAATTTTGCAGATTTGCACTCAGTTTTTATAATAAACTTTTGATTGTATAAATCATCTTGAAATTTTAAGATACATCTAACAATAACTAAAACTTCTTTTGCTACTGTGGAGTAATTTTTCTGGGCATTATTCCATTTCCCAGAATAAAATCTTATAAGATATTCTTGTTTAGTTTGGGGATCTTTTTGTTTCAAAATTCCACCAAAACCTATATCCGAGGCATCTGTTTCTACAATTTTATCCCATAAAGGATTTGCCAGCATAAGACAAGGAAGATTCTTAACTTTATCTTTAATAATCTGAACAACTTTAGTATGCTTATCTGTCCAAGGTAAAGGATTTTTCTTTAGTCTATCATATAAGATAGCAGAATCTTTAGTAAGATTTTGAATATAAGGATAAATATAATTTAGACTTCCTAAAAATCTTTGTAACTGAGTTTTATCAGTTATTATATCAGGAAATTTTGAACCAAATTCAATACTTCTTTGAATAGGAATTATTTTTCCTTTTTCAATCATATGACCAAGAAAACGAATATTATTTTGAAATAAAATCATTTTAGATTTTGAAATAACTAATCCATTTTGTATAACAATATTTTTAAACATTTCTAAATGTTTAAAATGTGTTTCAATGTCATTAGAAAATACTAAAATATCATCTATGTAAACAATTATAAAATTGCTATAAGTATAAAAAATATCATTCATAATTTGTTGAAATTCTGAAGGGGCATTTTTAAGGCCAAATGGCATTACTGTCCATTCATAATGTCCTATTGGAACATTAAAAGCAGTTTTATATCTATCAGATTCTTTTATTTGAATCTGCCAAAATCCTGATTTTAAATCAAATTTTGAAAATATAATTGCATGAACTAATCTGTCTAATAATCTTTTTTTATTAGGAATAGGATGCCTAATCCATTTTAAAACCTTATTAAGGGGTTTATAGTTTATGACTAATCTAGGAACACCTCTTTCTTGTTCAGAATGTTTATTAACATAGAAAGCAGTACATGACCAAGGAGATTGAGAAGGTTTTATTAAACCTTTATCTAACAAAGAATGAATTTCATTCTTGCATAATTCTAAATATTCAGAACTCATTTGACAAGGACGAGCCTTAGTTGGAATATTTTTTTCATCAAAATTCTCTTCATATGGAAGAGAGATAATATGCTTTTTACGATTCCAAAAAGCATTTGGTAAATCATTACATATTTCTAATGAAAATTTATTATAAATAATTTTTAGTTTTTCCTGTAATTTAGGATTCTGTAATTTTTCATCAATTGTAAGAAATTTTATTTCTTCTTTTAAAGGTTTATTTGAAAGGTTTTTCTTTCAATCTGTTCTTGTAATTCATTTAAAATTCTATGAACAGGTTTAGTTATAAACTTAAAGGAAATAGGATTACCTTGAAAAGTTCCTATAATAGCTGTTTCATCAACATAAGTTAAAGGATATATTTGTTAAATAAAAGGAAGACCAAGTATAAGTTGGCTAGAAATATCTTTCGCTAGTAAAAAACTGGTTTGAATACAGTTTTTATCTTTGCAAATATAAGCTTTAGGTAATTTATAATTTATTTCTAAAGGTTCTCCTCCTGCATGAGAAAGAGAATGAGTAGTTTTATGAAAATATTTTGTAGGAATTAATCCTTCCTGTATAACATTTAAATCTGCGCCACTATCTATCATAGCAATGAAATTCTTTTTATAAGAATTATCAATTAATAAAGTAATATTAGTATACCATTTTTGAGATATTATCATACTCAAAACAGATAAATATTTCTGATTATTATCAGGAAAGGAAATATCTTGAATATTTTCAAAACTTTCAGAAATTGAATTATTATTATTTCAATAACTGAAATACGATAATTCAAACTATTATTGTTATTGTGTAAAATTTTTACTTGTTCTTTTAGATTATCAATCTTTTTAACTAAATCCTGTATAGTAACTGGATTTTGTTGACTATATTTTTTCTGTAAAAGATTTTTAACTTCTTTCATAGAATAAGCTTGTTCTTGTTTAACAAGAATGTTATTATCATTGTTACTTGTTGAAGCAGTATTTTTCATTTGATCAATAATTGTAGATTTTAATATTGGATCCTTAATCATTTTAAGGAATTCTAAAATATTATTGTTAGTTAAAACATTAATATTTAAATATTGAAATTGAGACATAAGTTTATAAAATCATCTTTTTTATTATTATCCTCTATAGGATTAATACAAGATTTTCCTAGTATACAATTATTGCATTCTTCTAAATCTGAAATATCAGATTCATTATCTAAAATTTCTTCTGAATTGTAGGATTCTGAAGAATTTTCAGTTTCACTGTCAGAATTATTATTTGAATCCATTATTATTTTAAATAATGTTTCTTTTAGATTTTCATCTATATCTAAATTATTAATTTTGTTTTTAGCCCAACATTGATTAGCATAATGTCCTGGCTTTTTATATTTTCTACAAATTATTAATTTATTTTTAGCTTTATCAGCTTTTCTATCAGCTTTCCATGATTCACGGTTTTCTTTTCTTTTTCTTTTTCTATCTTTTTGTCTATCAGACAAATGTCTTTTCTTATAAATTTTTTCATCCTTATCTTTAATTTTATTCTTACCTTTATTAGGTAATTCCATACCAAATTGATCACAAAATTTACCTAGTTGTTTTTTCTCTAGTAAATTCTGTCTTTTAATTTGATTATTTAATTTTAATTTATTACAGAGAGCTAAACTCTCTTGAATACAAGTATTTATTAAATTACCATAAGTGTAATTATCATAAGAAATATTTATGTCATCTTTTCTTAATACTTTTATAACCCTTTCAGCAAATAAGAAAGGTAAGCCATCTATGAATTTAGCTTTCCAAAGACTATTATTACAGTCTGGAATCTCATAAATACGAGATAAGAAAGTATCTTTATACCATCTAAAATCAGTAAGTGTTTTACATTTTAGATTACTTAATAAAGTTCTAATTTGTTCACTATTATCAGTGAATTTTCCAGTGAAATGTTCAATCATAGTTAATATTAATGTATAAACTACATTTTCTGATTGAATATTATTCTCTATTTTTATAGAATTAAAGATTTCATCTTTTTGAGAATAATGTAAATAATTATCCCACCAACCTTTAAGTTGGCCAGTAAATCCTGCTGTTATCATTTTAGCAATATTTTTATCAGTATTACCTGATGATTTACACACAGTACTATACATAAGCATTCTGTGAGCAGTATTATAAATTTGTCTATCACTAAAACCATCAATATTCCATTCATAAATGTTTTTTCCATTATAACTATTAGCTAAAATATATTCATTTTCTTCAATAAGAACATCCATGAGAGTAGGTTTATTATAATAGTATTTAGATGTAGTAGGTCTATCAGCCCATTTAATTTTATTAATTTCTTCATCAGAATTATTTATTTTTTCTAATTTCTCAAACTCTTCATTAAGAGTATTTAAATTAAGATTTCTAAATTTTTCTTCTAATAATTTTTCTATATCAGAAACAGAAGATTTAAATTTAAAATCCTTAATATCAGGAGGGGATTGTATTGATGAAGTAGCAACAGAAACAATATTATTTTCTGGTTCTTCTATATGAACATCTGGTTTGATTTTATTGATAGCTAAAATAATTTTATCAATTCGATCCTTAAGAGAATTTATTTTTTCTCCTATAATCGTAAGATATAAATTTGTATATTTTGTTTTTCAATTATCTGATTAATATGTTTAACAGTAATTTGTAACATATCATTTTCAAATAATTTTGAAAAAGCAGTAAAATTTAAAATTTTATTATTCTTTTCTATTATAAAAGATTGTTGAGGAGGATAAACAGATTTTTGAATCTGTCCTGAAGAAAGTTTATAATTTCTTTCAAGAATAGAAATATAATCTATAATAAATGTTTTAAAAAACCAAGGAACAAAATGTATTAATTTATTCTGGTTTTCACAATATTTATAAAATGTTGAAACTATATATTCAAACTCTTCTTCAGAAAAACTTTTAAAGTACCAATATCTGAAAGATTCTCATTTGGGTAAATAAAATTCTGCATTGATCTTTGCTCTAGCAGAAGATCCTTTAGTAAAATCAATCTTTGGTTTACTATCCATTAAATACTAAAATTCATTTCTGAAACTGTATCAGTTTCTTTAACTTTTTGAAAATTACTTTTATGCACAATATTATTTTGATTTATAATTAAATCATCTACTGTATTAGTAGATTCTAATTCTTCTCTAACTTGAGAAGTAGATGCTCTAGAAGTTTGTGGTATATCAACCATATTGTAATGCCCGGAAAATTAATCCTGGTAATATGTAATTATTGAATTATAAGTTGATATGATTACGAAAGGATTAATCGGGACACGAAATAAGATGTTATCGGATGGGCGCAATGTTTGGACAGAATTAGTGGCGCCCGAGCGGTAAGAAGTAACCGCCCGAGCGCCAAAGTCCAATGGAGAAATGTTCGGGCAGAAGTGATGGCGCCCGGGCGGTAGTTTTTGACCGCCCGAGCGCCAAGGAAGAATGGTGAGGACAGAACACCTTGCGCCCGGGCGGTTTAACCGCCCGAGCGCCGAGCCAGCGCCCGAGCGGTAGATTGCCACCGCCCGAGCGCCAGTGCGTGTCATGCCGAGTGCTTGGGACAGAATGTTCGGCACCCGAGCGGTAAGATTCGACCGCTCGAGCGCCGCCTAAATTGTATGGAATGATGACACGTTTCTTTAACCAAGCAAGTGGATATATATGTATATATCAAGTTATTCCTCATAATTCACAAAGGAGAAAACCGAGAAAAGGGTCAGGGAGATTTGGTTGAAAATCCTTACGCCTTTTCTGAGAAATCCGTCCGTCTGAATTGTAATCTGACTTCAGTATTGCAATCCTATCAGCGTAGGCTACACTTTGACGTAAGTTTTGCTACGTTTTGACATGCTTTGAAATTATGCTATTGTCAGAATTGAATAGGATTCATATATGATGTTCTTGACATATTAGACATCGTAGAATCGAAGTCAGATTAAGAAATAGACTGATTATAGAATTGTTATGAATTTCTGATTATAATCGGTTGATACCGGACAGATTTGAATTGTGGCGGGATTACGGATTGTATTGGATATGAGTTATAGATTGTAACGGTTATCTGGTGAATTGGTATGGACGGGGATATTAAAATTGTACCGTTATACCGTTGATTTTGAATTAAATCCAGATTGATTAGATTGTTATGGAATTGACTCGTATATTGATATGAGATTATTGATATTGTCAGTACCAGACAGATTGCGAGTTCAGGATATCGACTGAGTCAGGAATCGACGAAAGAAAGGTATAAGTCAATGTGGTATTGGGAGATGGACTTGAGTCGGTTTAGACTTGGGTTTCCCTAAATCACATACTTTACTTTATTGCATTGATTGATGATATACTTGTTTTCTGGAGTTATAGATTACAGGTATTAGACGAGTAGTCTTATGACAGAAGTGTCGTTAGTGGTGGGATCACCACGGGCACATTGCACGATGTCATAAGATGGTGTATTGGCGGATGTGCCAAAGACTGTCACTGGATGTTTGTCTAACGATGTGGATAGGATGGTGGCTTTTTCTATTACTGTTAATCAGTATTGTATCGATGTGAATAGATTAGTAGCTCTTCTATTACTGTTAATCGATGTCATATCGATGTGGATAGAATTAGAGTTGCTTCTATTACTGGTAATCGGTACTATATTGATGTGGATAGAATAATAGCTTCTTCTATTACTGGTAATCGATACCGTATCGATGTGAATAGAACTGGAGTCTTTTCTATTACTGTTGATCGATACCATATCGGCGTGGATAGAACTGGAGTCTTTTCTATTACTGCTAGTCGATATACGCACGCCAACTTCTGGAATCGGGATCCCTAGACTAGGATTGAGTCTAGTCTGAATGATGTAGCTACGAGTATTGTCGACAGTTTGATATTGATTATGTTTCAGACTTTGTTACATATATCTGTTACCTGATTACATGCTTTACATTGTTTATATGATTGCATGTTTCGTTGATTTATACTGGGAGTATATTCTCACCGGTTTATCCGGCTGTTGTCTTGTCTGTATGTGTACTTGACAACAGGTGGGACAGGATCAGGGTCCAGGAGATGAAGAGAGAGATCGTGATTAGAGTGGTGGCACCGGACTTGGACTAGAGATAGGGTTGAGCACTTGATAGTAGTTGTCAAACCCTAGTTTGAATAAATGTGTTGTAATACAAGACGTGTATTTTATATACTGATATGTATATATGTTTTAATTTCACTACGTTCCGCACTTTAAAAAAAAAAAAAATTTAGACCCTGTTTTTAAATTAATTAATTAGTCCCAATGATGATTAAGAATTTGATTAGCGTCCGGGTCCCCACAACAGGTGGTATCAGAGCGATAGATCCCTTAGACTGAGATAGAAGCTAGTGAGCGGGGTAGATTGATTTTCTTTCCTGCTTTTGATTGCTAGCATGATTCCTGTTTTAATATATGCTACCTGAATTATCTGATATTGATATGGTATTGTATATTATTGGAATGGATCAGCTGTAAGATGATCCGAGGAGGATTGAACTGGTAAGTGGTATTTGGAATTACTAACCTCTTCGATTATCAGATATGCCTCCGAGAAGGATACCAGAACAGGGAAGTACATCGAATCCTCCTATGGATGTGACCCCTACTCCAATGGAGCAATTGTTGAAAAGATTTCAGTCATTCCATCCACCGACTTTGAAAGGGACGGAGAATTCCGTGGAATGTGAAAGTTGGTTGGACGATATTGAATCGTTGTTCGAATCTTTGGAATATACTGAGGAAAGAGGGTGAAACTGATAGGACACCAGATGCATGACGTTGCTAAACACTGGTGGAACACGACAAAACGGGCTTTGGAATTACGAGGTACGGCCATTACCTGGAATGTGTTTAAGACTGAATTTTATCTACGGTTCTTTCCAGTTTCATATAGGAAGGACAAGGGAGCCGAGTTTGCAAACTTGAGACAGGGCCAGTTAAACATTGAGGATTATGTGGCTAAGTTCTCTACTCTGCTCCGATTTGCCCCTCATGTGGCTGGGAGTGATGAGGCCGTTGCAGACCAGTTCATAAATGGTCTAAATCCTGAAATATTTACCCTGGTGAATATCGGAAGGCCAAACAATTTCACTGATGCACTGAATCGAGCTAAGGGAGCTGAAGCCGGATTGATAAGACAGAAAGAGGCTTCGTTTGTGCCTTCAGTACCGAGTTCACAGATGCCTCCACCATTTCCTCGATTTGAGAGCGGCGGTGGAAGTGGGAAGAAAGACTTCCTGAAGGCTAAGGGGAAGAAATTCAAGAAAGCTGGGGGTAGCTCCTCTAGTTCGAGTGGCTCTAGACAGACTAGTCAGGGCCAGAATTATACAGGACCATACTGTAGCACCTGTGGAGGGAGGCATTCCACAGAGCAGTGCAGAGGAGTGTTCGGCAACTGCCGCATCTGTAAACATCATGGACACTTTGCTCGAGTGTGTCCACAGAGAGGTGCACAGGGATCACAGGCAACTGAGTCATCTGGATCAGTTGCTCAGACTGGGAGACGACCCTCTGCCGTGCATTCCTTTCAGCCAGCACCGTCTACTCTGTCACAGCAGAGGCCAGGAGGGGGACAGACAGCGAGCCAGCCTCCTAGATAGCAGGCCCGATTGTTTGCTTTGACTGAGGAGCAAGTTCAGGATGCACCTGATGATGTCGTGGCAGGTAACTGTTTTATTTCTGGTTATCCTGCATATGTATTGATTGATACTGGTGCATCTCATACTTTCATATCTGAGCGATTTGCTTTGATGCATTCTTTGCCTATTGAGTCTTTAGCTACTGTAGTATCTGTCTCGTCTCCGTTAGGGACAGGTTTGATATCAGTGTCTGTGAAATTTTGTATACTGCAGTACGATGGGCATAAGATTGAGTTAGACTGTATTGTGCTTGGAATATCTGACTTTGATTGTATTATTGGTATTGATACATTAACCAAGTACAGAGCTACAGTTGATTGTTTCCACAAGATAGTTCGATTCAGACCTGGGATGGCTGAGGAGTGGAAATTTTACGGTAAGGGTTCTCGAGCCAGAATTCCTTTGATATCTGCAATGAATATGACACGATTGTTGCAGAAAGGAGCGGATGGATTCCTGGTGTATTCAGTAGATTTACTGAAACCGAGCCCATCATTGGCGGATATGCCTGTGGTGTGTGAATTTGCGGATGTCTTTCCAGACGAGATTCCTGGATTGCCTCCGATTCGAGAGATAGACTTCAGCATTGAGTTGATGCCAGGAACAGTTCCGATTTCGAGAGCTCCTTACAGGATGGCACCGATCGAGTTGAAAGAGTTGAAAGAACAGTTGGAGGATTTGCTGGCCAAGGGATATATCAGACCGAGTGTATCTCCTTGGGGTGCTCCAGTACTGTTCGTGAGGAAGAAAGATGGGTCGATGAGACTTTGTATCGACTACAGGCAACTGAATAAGGCAACGGTAAAGAACAAATATCCATTGCCTCGTATTGATGATTTGTTTGATCAGTTGCAGGGTTCATCAGTGTATTCCAAGATCGACTTGAGATATGGATACCATCAATTGAGAGTCAGGGATTCTGATATCTCAAAGACAGCATTCAGAACCAGGTATGGACACTATGAGTTTATTGTCATGCCATTTGGTTTGACGAATGCACCGGCGGTGTTTATGGGATTGATGAACCGCGTCTTTCAGAAATATTTGGATGATTTTGTTATCATATTCATTGATGATATCTTGATTTATTCAAAGAATATGATTGAGCATGCTAATCATCTGAGGATTGTGTTGCGAATTTTAAGAGCTGAGAAACTGTATGCTAAACTGTCGAAATGCGAGTTCTGGTTGAAACAAGTGGTATTTCTGGGACATATTATATCGGGAGACGGTATATCAGTTGATCCCAGTAAGGTTGAGGCAGTGATTTCTTGGCCGAGACCGACATCTGTACCAGAGATTCGTAACTTTATGGGTTTGGCAGGATATTATCGACGTTTTATTAAAGATTTCTCGAGCATTGCCAAACCTATTACACAGTTGACTCAGAAAAATGCTCCATTTGTTTGGTCTGAGGAATGTGAGACCAGTTTCCTCGAATTGAGGAAGAGATTGACCAGTGCGCCTGTATTAACGATTCCTTCAGGTACTGGTGATTTTGTAGTCTATTGTGATGCATCTCACCGAGGATTGGGTTGTGTTTTGATGCAGCGAGGGCATGTGATTGCTTATGCCTCGAGACAGCTGAAATCCCACGAATCTCGTTACCCAATTCATGATCTTGAATTGGCAGCCATAGTCTTTGCACTGAAGATATGGCGACATTATTTATACGGTTAGAAATTTGAAATCTATTCTGATCATAAGAGCTTGAAATATCTATTTTCGCAATCAGAGTTGAATATGAGACAGCGGAGATGGCTAGATTTATTGAAAGACTTTGATTGTGAGATTAAATACTATCCGGGAAAGTCAAATGCAGCAGCTGATGCACTAAGTCGAAAGGTATGTGCACTATCCTTGTCGACTATTGGTGTTTCGAATTTGATTGAAGACTGCTGTTTGTCTGGATTAGTATTTGAGACAGATCGGAGACCAATAAGATTATATACTATTCAAGCTGAACCAGAGCTGATTTTGAGAATTAAAGCAGCTCAGAAAGGTGATCAGAATATACAGAAGTCGATTGTTATGGTCAGAGCTGGACATCAATCGGAATATCAGGTGAGAAATGGCATTTTGTATGTGAATAATCGTCTGGTTGTGCCGAATGTTTCGGATTTGAGACAACAAATACTGACAGAAGCGCACAACAGTCGTTTTAGCGTTCATCCTGGTGGCAGGAAAATGTATAATGACTTGAAGACACAGTACTGGTGGAAGCAAATGAAAGCGGACATTGCTACATTTGTATCAAAGTGTCTCAATTGCCAATAGGTGAAAGCTGAGAGGAAGAAACCAGGAGGATTGTTACAGAGTTTGTCCATTCCTGAATGGAAATGGGATCACATTTCCATGGATTTTGTGACACAGTTACCGAGATCCTCCCGAGGTTGTGATGCGATTTGGGTAGTGATTGATCGATTGACCAAATCAGCATGTTTTATTCCATACAAAATGACATACCGATATGACCAGATGGCTGATGTCTATGTCCGGGAAGTGGTTAGACTGCACGGAGTGCCGAAGTCGATTGTTTCAGACCGTGATCCTCGGTTTACTTCGCACTTCTGGCAGAGTTTACAGCAAGCTCTTGGTACGAAGATACATCTTAGTACCGCATATCATCCACAGACTGACGGACAGTCAGAGCGTACGATACAGACATTGGAAGATATGCTGAGAGCTGTAGTGCTTGATTTTAGCACTGGATGGTAAGATGCATTACCACTTTGTGAATTTTCGTACAACAACAGCTATCAGACGAGTATTGAGATGGCTCCATTCGAAGCGTTGTACGGAAAGAAATGCAGATCCCCTCTCTATTGGGATGATATCTCTGAAGTTCCTGAAACTGGACCTGATATGATCAGAGAGATGACTGAGAAAGTAAAGTTGATTCAAAAGAAAATGAAGGCAGCGCAGGACAGACAAGCCAAATACGCCGACCTTCGACGACGACCGTTGGTATTTGAGGCTGGAGATCGAGTATTTTTGAAAATTTCACCTTTCAGAGGAGTTGTCAGATTTGGCAAGAAAGGGAAATTGTCTCCTCGATACGTTGGTCCTTATGAGATTCTCGAGAAGGTAGGAGATCGTGCCTATCGACTTGCCTTGCCGCCTTCATTATCTGGAATACATGATGTCTTTCATGTATCTATGCTGCGGAAGTATCTCCCTGATGGTTCTCACGTGATTCAACCAGACGAGACTGAGCTGGACGAGACATTGAGTTATGTCGAGAAACCGATTCGGATTATCGATCGTAAAGAAAAACAGCTCAGAACGAAAATGATTCCATTAGTGAAAGTTCAATGGACTCGTCACGGCGTTGAAGAAGCCACTTGGGAGACTGAATCAGATATGAGACAGGAATTCCCAGCATTATTTCACTGATGTAAATATCTATTACATTTCTGTGCAGTTCTGTATATACTCCTTGTTGATATGATAGATTGCCTGTGATTTCGAGGACGAAATCGTATCTTAGGGGGGGAGAAATGTAATGCCCGGAAAATTAATCCTGGTAATATGTAATTATTGAATTATAAGTTGATATGATTACAAAAGGATTAATCGGGACACGAAATAAGATGTTATCGGATGGGCGCAATGTTTGGACAGAATTAGTGGCGCCCGAGCGGTAAGAAGTAACCGCCCGAGCGCCAAAGTCCAATGGAGAAATGTTCGGGCAGAAGTGATGGCGCCCGGGCGGTAGTTTTTGACCGTCCGCGCGCCAAGGAAGAATGGTGAGGACAGAACACCTTGCGCCCGGGAGGTAGGTTTTAACCGCCCGAGCGCCGAGCCAGCGCCCGAGCGGTAGATTGCCACCGCCCGAGCGCCAGTGCGTGTCATGCCGAGTGCTTGGGACAGAATGTTCGGCGCCCGAGCGGTAAGATTCGACCGCTCGAGCGCCGCCTAAATTGTATGGAATGATGACACGTTTCTTTAACCAAGCAAGTGGATATATATATATATATATGTATATATCAAGTTATTTCTCATAATTCACAAAGGAGAAAACCGAGAAAAGGGTCAGAGAGATTTGGTTGAAAATCCTTACGCCTTTTCTGAGAAATCCGTCCGTCTGAATTGTAATCTGACTTCAGTATTGCAATCCTATCAGCGTAGGCTACACTTTGACGTAAGTTTTGCTACGTTTTGACATGCTTTGAAATTATGCTATTGTCAGAATTGAATAGGATTCATATACGATGTTCTTGACATATTAGACATCGTAGAATCGAAGTCAGATTAAGAAATAGACTGATTATAGAATTAGTTTTAAATTTCTGATTATAATCGGTTGATACCGGACAGATTTGAATTGTGGCGGGATTACGGATTGTATTGGATATGAGTTATAGATTGTAACGGTTATCTGGTGAATTGGTATGGACGGGGATATTAAAATTGTACCGTTATACCGTTGATTTTGAATTAAATCCAGATTGATTAGATTGTTATGGAATTGACTCGTATATTGAAATGAGATTATTGATATTGTCAGTACCAGACAGATTGTGAGTTCAGGATATCGACTGAGTCAGGAACCGACGAAAGAAAGGTATAAGTCAATGTGGTATTGGGAGATGGACTTGAGTCGGTTTAGACTTGGGTTTCCCTAAATCACATACTTTACTTTATTGCATTGATTGATGATATACTTGTTTTCTGGAGTTATAGATTACAGGTATTAGACGAGTAGTCTTATGACAGAAGTGCCGTTAGTGGTGGGATCACCACGGGCACATTGCACGATGTCATAAGATGGTGTATTGGCGGATGTGCCAAAGACTGTCACTGGATGTTTGGCTATCGATGTGGATAGGATGGTGGCTTTTTCTATTACTGTTAATCAGTATTGTATCATTGTGAATAGATTAGTATCTCTTCTATTACTGTTAATCGATGTCATATCGATGTGGATAGAATTAGAGTTGCTTCTATTACTGGTAATCGGTACTATATTGATATGGATAGAATAATAGCTTATTCTATTACTGGTAATCGATACCGTATCGATGTGAATAGAACTGGAGTCTTTTCTATTACTGTTGATCGATACCATATCGGCGTGGATAGAACTGGAGTCTTTTCTATTACTGCTAGTCGATATACGCACGCCAACTTCTGGAATCGGGATCCCTAGACTAGGATTGAGTCTAGTCTGAATGATGTAGCTACGAGTATTGTCGACAGTTTGATATTGAATATGTTTCAGACTTTGTTACATATATATGTTACCTGATTACATGCTTTACATTGTTTATATGATTGCATGTTTCGTTGATTTATACTGGGAGTATATTCTCACCGGTTTATCCGGCTGTTGTCTTGTCTGTATGTGTACTTGACAACAGGTGGGACAAGATCAGGGTCCAGGAGATGAAGAGAGAGATCGTGATTAGAGTGGTGGCACCGGACTTGGACTAGAGATAGGGTTGAGCACTTGATAGTAGTTGTCAAACCCTAGTTTGAATAAATGTGTTGTAATACAGGACGTGTATTTTATATACTGATATATATATATGTTTTAATTTCACTACGTTCCGCACTTTAAAAAAAAAAAAAAATTTAGACCCTGTTTTAAAATTAATTAATTAGTCCCAATGATGATTAAGAATTTGATTAGCGTCCGGGTCCCCACACATATAATCTAGAGGAGAAATAAAAGAATGACTAGATTGAATTATTCCCATAAGGGATTGTTTCCAATTCAAATTTCTACCATCTCTTAAAGCTGCTATGAAGCTTTCTGGTAAACCTTCTAAAGTTAAAGGTCTAAAAGCAATTTGACTTAAACCTATATGAATAAATTTATAATTTTTCCTATAAGGCATAATATCTTTATTGTTTAACAATCTGATAACCATCTCTTCATTATGAAGAGGTACTGATGATTCTGTAGTTTTAACTACTTGTTTAAAACCAATTCTTTCAAAGGTTCCTAACTTATAGATCATTTTAGATTCTATCTTAGGAATAGTCCATTTATTCAATAAATCTAAATTTTCAGGTAAATCATATTCTTCATTTAAACAGTTATGAACAGTTTCTTTCATACTGAAAATATTCATTTGAATAAAGAGTGCTAAATTATTAACCATTGTTTTACCAAACTTTTCCTTAGTGGCTTTCGCACACATGGAGGTTTATTGGTTTCCAGCCTATATACCATTTTCAACTCAAATTGAGCTAAGAAAAGGAGAAATATAAACTTCAATCATCTTCTCTTTGGAATAAATCTCAGAATATTTTTGAGTCGGAATCTTATATTCATTATTATTCTTTTCTATTATAAAAGATTGTTGAGGAGGATAAACAGATTTTTGAATCTGTCCTGAAGAAAGTTTATAATTTCTTTCAAGAATTGAAATATAATCTATAATAAATGTTTTAAAAAACCAAGGAACAAAATGTATTAATTTATTCTGGTTTTCACAATATTTATAAAATGTTGAAACTATATATTCAAACTCTTCTTCAGAAAAACTTTTAAAGTACCAATCTCTGAAAGATTCCCATTTGGTTAAATAAAATTCTGCATTGATCTTTGCTCTAGCAGAAGATCCTTTAGTAAAATCAATCTTTGGTTTACTATCCATTATATACTAAAATTCATTTCTGAAACTGTATCAGTTTCTCTAACTTTTTGAAAATTACTTTTATGCACAATATTATTTTGATTTATAATTAAATCATCTACTGTATTAGTAGATTCTAATTCTTCTCTAACTTGAGAAGTAGATGCTCTAGAAGTTTGTGGTATATCAACCATATAATCTAGAGGAGAAATAAAAGAATGACTAGATTGAATTATTCCCATAAGGGATTGTTTCCAATTCAAATTTCTATCATGTCTTAAAGCTGCTATGAAGCTTTCTGGTAAACCTTCTAAAGTTAAAGGTCTAAAAGCAATTTGAATTAAACCTATATGAATAAATTTATAATTTTTCCTATAAGGCATAATATCTTTATTGTTTAACAATCTGATAACCATTTCTTCATTATGAAGAGGTACTGATGATTCTGTAGTTTTAACTACTTGTTTAAAACCAATTCTTTCAAAGGTTCCTAACTTATAGATCATTTTAGATTCTATCTTAGGAATAGTCCATTTATTCAATAAATCTAAATTTTCAGGTAAATCATATTCTTCATTTAAACTGTTATGAACAGTTTCTTTCATACTGAAAATATTCATTTGAATAAAGAGTGCTAAATTATGAACCAGACTATTTCCATGGCTCTGATACCATCTGAGGCTTGGAATCAAAGAGGAATCTGATACGTGGCATTGTTTTACCAAACTTGAAGAACCTAAAGGGGGGGTGAATAGGTTCTTTTAGGCCCTTTAGCGTTTTTAAAACGAGTTTGCAAAAATTGCAAGCGGAAGACTTGAGGGACAATCACAAATAAAAATGAATGCGTAAAGTAAGTGCGTAAAATAAATGCGTAGTAAAGTCAATGCGTAAGGTAAAGAGGGATAGAGATGTTTATGGAAGTTCGACGAAGAATCGTCTACGTCTCCCCTTCTCGATGAGGATCGAGGTATCACTATAACGACTTGGCTTTAGGAGCTCCAAGCTAGCTTTTACAACCACGCCTCGATGCGTCTACTTGGCCTTGAGGGCTCCAAGGATAGCCACGAACTTTACAACCCACTCGAGAGTATTAATTTCACTCTTTTTCTACAACTCTTTTGATATTACAACTCTTTTAATCAACGCACACAAGAGATAGTAGAAAGCTTTGTAAGAGACAAGAGAGAGTGGAGTGGGATGATTGAAAATGCATCCTCAAAGGCCTATTTATACTAGACTTGGACGCCAAGGTTCGGATCTTCTGTTTATGCTTCGGAACGTCCGATCTGATTGAAATCAATTTGCGTAAATCTGGGATGACTTCGGATCGTCCGTTCATGACTTCGTAGGGTCCGAACATATGCTTCGGAGGGACCGATCAAACTTCGTTTCTTCCGAACAGTTCTTTCAAACAGTGTATGCACAGCTTCGGAAGGTCCGAACTCAAGTTCGTACCGTCCGAACATTCCCGCGTTTCCGGAGATTTGAAATCATCAACACTTCGTAGCGTCCGATCATGTACTTCGTAGCGTCCGAAATCTAACTCAATCAACAGTCAGATCAATTTGTCTCCGCATTGAAGTGATTTGATTGCTTGAGTTCGGAACGTCCGATCACGTCTTCGGAACGTCCGAACTGGCTCTTCGCAGCTTCCGAACAGCTTTTACTTTGCTTCTGATTTGCACAAATTCGGAACGTCCGAACCACATTTCGGATCTTCCGAACTTAACTTTGTTCTTAATTTCCTGCATGCCTCAATATAAAACATTAGTACATTTTTAAGCCAAGTTTTGGTATCATCAAAACAAAAACTTTGGGATATGTTACAGCATTAAAAACATTAATCTCATCCTCGAGATTTGTATGCGTTTAAGGCGTAACAATCTCCCCCTTTTTGATGATCACAAAACTTGGTTAAAAATTGAGAAACAATAATCAACATAATCTGAATGTTATAACTGTAGTAGCCCGAATCCCAAATTGGGTAATTAACGGATTAATGGTGATTAAGAAGGTTTAATGTGTAAGTTTGACCGAGTCATGATCGGACGGACCGAAGATGGTTCGGAAGCACCGAAGAGTTCGGACGGTCCGAAGTGAGTTCGGTGGATCCGAACATGAGGTGTCAAGAGTCGATGGACACGTGGGAGTTCGGACGATCCGAAGTGTAGGTTCGGAGGATCCGAACATGAGGTGTCAAGAGCTGATGGACACGTAAGAGTTCGGACGTTTCGGAGAGTTCGGACGGTCCGAAGTGACTTCGGTGGATCCGAACATGAGGTGTCAAGAGTCGATGGACACGTGGGAGTTCGGACGATCCGAAGTATAGGTTCGGAGGATCCGAACATGAGGTGTCAAGAGCTGATGGACACGTAAGAGTTCGGACGTTCCGAAGAGGGTTCGGACGATCCGAACATGGCCTATAAATAGTGGTCGGATTTCCTCATTTTGACTCGCCAATTCAGAGAGTTCCATAGCATTTCAGTCGTTTCTGACAGGTTCTAGTCTTGTTCCGAGATTTGGGCACTAGCGGGGAGCTGCTGGTCTTGTAGCAGAGCTGTGCTCTAGTTGGGAGCTAGCGGCATCAGCGGGCTAGCGACGGACGAAGGTTTGGAATTTTATCAGTATTTATCTCAGGATTATCTAGTTAAGTCTGGTAGATAAGTTTAGTGATGGTTTTCACTTGATGAATAGGCTTGGATTAGACCTGTTGTCTGGTGGTTCCAGTGGATTAGGATTGCTGTGATAGAGGTACGAAAGTACTATCCGAGATATCCTGGTTGAGTATACATTCTTATATGTGTTGCATGATTATGTGGTGCATTGATATATGTCATATGATGCATGCTATTATGTCACGTTTATTACTGCACGTTGCATTTCATGTTGAGCCGTATTCTCCTTCGAGATAGCCTTTACTGTTGAGCTGTATCTCTTTCGAGATAAGCTATATCTTGGGGCCGCTCAGCCCTGTTTTGTGGACGCATGGACACCGAGAGTACACAGTGGCCGACGGGTCGGGAGGGCTTCGGTGGTCCGGGACATTTTAGGTCCACGTCTGTCTTGTAGTGGATGCAGTGACCCAGAGGTGTACCGCGCGGCACTATCCACTTGGCGCCTCTAGACTGAGCATTGTTGAGATCCTTTTGTGACTCCTGTTTCTTGACTACCCCGGTATCATGATCATAGCATGTGCATTTCATATAGGTCTGTATACTCATACTTTTGTACTGGGCGTTCTTATCGCTCACGTCCTCGGTTTTGTTTATTCTTGGACACCCCATTCCCACGGGGCAGGCCTCAGGTTGGACAGCTCAGGAGGAGCAGGAGGAGGACGTTGAGTAGCTGGTTGGTTTAGTTTATCGGTATTATTTTGATTCGATATGGTTGTATTGGATATTTTATTTTGAGTTATTCTAGACTTCGATTGGGTTGTATAACCATTATATTGTTGGCTTTTCCGCTGTTATCTCTGATTATTGTTAATTAGGTTAATTGCATGCTTAGTTCTTGATTAGTAGGTGATTCTGGAACGGGTCACTACAATAACTCCCCCTTAATCAAATAACAAGTCTAATAGGTTTAATTAAGGCGAATTTATTTAATAACCATTTAATAGCAATTTTAACCATATAAATTCTCCCCCTTTTTGTGATAAGCAAAAAGACATAACATAAAGAGAGACAAATAAACAGGTAAAATATCCACTAATAAATTACAAGTCTTTTATACAACGATACATCAAGATAAAATAAACAAAAATAACAAAAAAAAAAGCTAAGAATCCGCATCCCGCGACTCTCTATAGCTCCTCATCTCAGCCTCGATGGAATCAAGACGCGAGGAAGTCTCAGTATGATGACGCTCTAAGGTAGACTCCAAAAGGGAGAAACGAGTATCGAAACGAGTCTCCAATCTCTCGAGATACTCGAAAATCCGATCGTAGGGTCCAGAAGGAGCAGGCGGAGTGAAGCCATGAGGAAGGTCATCCATGGTCATCAAAGGAGTGCTAATAGGGTCGGGAACACGCTGATGAGATGGAGAGGGAATATCAAACGAAGTGGTAGGAGTGGTACCCGTAGTAGGGGGACCAGCGGGAAATCCTCTCGTCTGAACGTGAGGAGGAAGAAGACCGAAGGGAACATGAAAGTGGTCGGTCGGACGATAGGACGAAAAGATGCGATCCTTGTCGACGACCCAAGAGGATAAGACGGGATTCCAAGAGAGTCCCATCTTAACAACAGTATCATGGTCGATAGTCTCGCGGGGAGAAATAGATAAGGATTCTTCATCTACAAAGTCAATGTCAAAATGGGCAAGAATCCGGTTTATGAACCGGCCAAACGGAAAAGAGACGCGAGTAGAAGAAGCCGCGTACTCCATGGCGTACATAAGAAAACGGGGAAGGTTAAAAGAACGCTGGGAGACTAAATAATAGAGAATGTACAGATCAAGATACTTGCAAGTGGAGAGGTCTCCACTGCGAGGAACAATGGAAGAAGTGATGAGCTTCAGAACAAGCTGAAGCTGAGGAGGAAGGTCCTTCGCATGAGGACGGTCATCGGCAGGAGTAGGCGGACGACCGAAGATGGTGGTCAAAGCAGTGACTCGATCAAAAGTAGGGTCATTCTCAGTCCAAGACTGAGAAAAGAACTCACTCGGTCCGTCTCGAGGAAGATCGAACCAAGTAGAGAGATCGGCGGTAGAAAAAGAAATGAACCGACCCTGAACAATGGTAACAACACGAGTGTCATCACCACCAAGAACTAAGGAAAAGTTCGCGTAGAACTGATGAATGAGAGAGGGGTAGATGAGATCGGGTACGGAAGGTAGGAAAAAATTTTCCCAATGTTGAGACTCAATAAGAGTAATCAACGTAAAGGAATTCGCACGGAGGTAATCGGTGTGAAGGGTACGACCGGGCAGAATGTTACGGGTTTCGAATTCAGGTGGGATAGGACGAGGGTTGGGTGGTTGGGTAAGATCATGGTGAAAGGCACCGTGACGAGGGCGAACATTTCGGCCTGCTGCGTTACGGCGCGGAGGCATAGTGAGTAGTGAGTGTTTTGTGTGAGGAGAGAAAGAAGGAGTGAATGAGCAAATAAATCAGAAGATCCGAACGCCTATTTATAGGCCATGTTCGGACGGTCCGAACATGCGTTCGGAAGGTCCGGAATTTGAACGGAACGGTTATCTTGCAAGACGTTCGGACGATCCGATTAACAATCGGACGGTCCGATACTGGAACGGAGGCTACGATGAGTGAACGGAGGGTCCGAAGTCTGACAAACAGGCATGGGAAAGGCGCGAACAGTAAATGACATCGGAAGGAGGTTCGGACGATCCGATGTATGTTCGGAAGGTCCGAAGAGTGAATCGGAGGTTCTGGAACCTATGGTCAGGTTCGGACGATCCGAACACGTTCGGTGGATCCGAAGTGAAACGTAGCATCCGAATAGGAACGGTGATTCCGAAGTGGTCAAGATGAGGAACACCTAAAATTTAAAAAATTTAACACATAAATGAATGTTGAGCCATAATTATGGATAAATACAATTAATTTGTATTATCCGACATTATAATGCTCACATTAATAATACTCCCCCTCAATTTAACAAATATGTACGAGAATATTCGACTAGTGTTTACAACTCAATCATGCCAAGTTCACCACGCAAACGAGTAAAAGTAGATTCATCTAGTGGTTTTGTAAAAATATCAGCAATTTGATTCTTGGTGTCAACATAGTGAAGTTCAACATCATTTTGCTCAATGTGATCACGAATGAAATGATGTCGAATGTCAATGTGTTTAGTACGAGAATGTTGAACTGGATTCTTTGTTAGACATATGGTGCTTGTATTATCACAAAAGATTGGAATTTTTGAAAAAGTAACACCATAGTCGAGTAATTGATACTTCATCCAAAGAATTTGTGCACAACAACTACCGGCAGCCATATACTCGGCCTCGGTCGTTGAAAGTGCAACACAGTTTTGCTTTTTAGAAAACCATGACACCAAGCAATTTCCCAAAAAGAAACAAGTACCACTAGTGCTCTTTCTATCCACCTTATATCCTCCAAAGTCGGCATCACAGTAAGCTTTTAAATCGAAAAATGAGTTCTTAGAATACCATAATCCGATATTTGGAGTATTTGAAAGATATTTGAAAATGCGTTTTAAGGCGAATAAGTGTGATTCCTTTGGACATGATTGAAATCGTGCACACAAGCAAACACTAAACATAATGTCAGGTCTACTAGCAGTCGCATAGAGTAGGGAGCCAATCATGCTACGAAATAACTTTTGGTCAACAGGTTTACCTCCCTCATCTTTGTCGAGTCTGACTGTCGTGCTCATAGGTGTGGATGAGGCTTTGGAAGACTCCATCCCAAACTTTTTGAGCATCTCCTTGATGTACTTCCCTTGGTTGACAAAGAAACCATCCTTGCATTGCTTGATTTGGAGACCAAGGAAGTAGTTGAGCTCGCCCATCATGCTCATCTCAAAGTGATCCTGCATAAGCTTTAGAAAAATCTCTACACAAATGTTCATTAGTAGCACCAAAAATAATATCATCTACATATATTTGTACTATCAGTAAATCATTATTTTTAGTCAAGGTAAACAAGGTAATATCAACTTTACCCCTACAAAAACCATTAGACAACAAAAAGGTAGATAATTTCTCATACCAAGCTCTAGGAGCTTGTTTCAAACCATACAAAGCCTTATCAAGCTTATACACATAATCAGATAAGTGCACATCTTCAAAACCAACAGGTTGCTCAACATACACTTCTTCTTTCAAATCACCATTAAGAAAAGCACTTTTTACATCCATTTGAAACAATTTAAAGTCTCTAGAGCAAGCAAAAGCAAGTAGCATGCGAATGGATTCTAGTCTAGCAACAGGGGCATAAGTCTCATCATAATCAATTCCCTCTTCTTGACTATATCCTTTAGCTACTAGCCTAGCTTTATTTCTAGTGATTGTACCATGCTCATCTAACTTGTTCCTAAATACCCATTTAGTTCCTATGACAGGTCTATCAGTGGGTCTAGGTACAAGATTCCAAACTTTATTCCTTCTAAATTCATTTAGTTCATCTTGCATAGCAATAATCCAAGAATCATCAAGTAAAGCTTCTTCTATGTTCTTAGGCTCTATGTGAGAAAGAAAAGCAAGATAATTGCACATATTAGAAGAGCGAGTAGATACTCCCTTCGATGGGCTACCAATGATGAGGTCCATGGGATGATCCTTGTGCGTAGTCCACTCCTTCGGAAGAGGTGCGTCCTCTTGATCTTTAGGAACATCATCTAGGCTTGTGGACTCCAACTTTTCGCCAAGGATATCTATATCATCATCATCAGAAACAACAGGTCTAGGCAAGCAAGGGTTAGTTTCATCAAATATGACATGAATAGATTCTTCAACTAGTAAAGTGCGTTTATTAAAGACTCTATATGCTTTGCTAGAAGTAGAGTAACCAAGAAAGATACCTTTGTCTGATTTAGCGTCGAACTTACCCAGGTTGTCCTTACCATTGTTGTGGATGAAGCATTTTGATCCAAAAGCGCGAAAGTAAGAAATGTTAGGCTTTCTCCCTCTCCATAGTTCGTATGGAGTTTTCTTGAGAATTGGCCTTATTGATACGCGATTGATGATGTAACAAGCAGAACTCATCGCTTCAGCCCAAAAATATTTTGGTAGAGAATGCTCACATAGCATGGTCCTTGCAATCTCTACTAGGATCCTATTCTTCCTCTCAACGACACCGTTTTGTTGAGGAGTTCTAGGACAAGAAAAGTTGTGACCAATGCCTTTGCTTTGACAAAAAATTGAAAAATTTTCATTTTGAAATTCCGTTCCGTGGTCACTACGGATTTGTTTGATCAAAAGATTTTTCTCATTTTCAACCTTTTTGACAAAAATTTTGAAATGATCAAAGGCATCATTTTTGTGGGCTAAAAACAATGTCCAAGTAAAACGTGAAAAATCATCCACAATGACAAAAGCATAGGATTTACCTCCTAGACTAGTTGTCCTCGAGGGACCACATAAATCTAGGTGAAGTAATTCAAGGGGCATAGAAGTGGATACAAAATTTTTATTTTTGAAAGATTCCTTTGTGTGTTTACCAAGTTGACAAGCATCACAAAAAGAATCTAATTTTAAATTCAGCTTCGGCATTCCGGAAACTAGGTCAAGTTTTAAAAGTTTTTCTATGGTGCTCATCCCAACATGACCAAGTCGTCTATGCCAAAGAATGTTGTCATCAACATTTAATGTTACAAGGCTTTTTATTTTTGAAAAAGATGAAATCTTTAAATCGACCTTGTAAACATTTTCACTTCTATAACCTTTGAAACTAATGGATTTGTCAGTTGTGAGTGATACAGTGCAATCGTGTGGTGTGAATTTGACTTCATAACCCCTATCGCACAATTGACTAATGCTTAGAAGGTTATGTTTAAGTCCTTTCACAAGAAGTACATCATCAATAATAGTAGAGTTAGATATACCTATTGAGCCGATGCCTTCTATGATCCCTTTGCTGTTGTCTCCAAAGGTCACCGATCCTTTTTCTTTTGGTCGAATGGCTTGTAGCAGCTTCTTTTCTCCTGTCATGTGTCGAGAGCATCCACTGTCAAGATACCAAGTGCTCGATGACTTGTCTCCCCTTTGTCCCTACAAGGTTGAGATACAGTTTGATAGTTGGTACCCGTTTCTTTGGGTCCTTTGAGGTTAGTAGTAGTTGGGGATTTGGGGATCCATTTCCAATAACTATTCTTGTTATGTTGGTGTCTAAGTTTCTTGCATTTAGGTCTTATGTGGCCTATCTTACAACAGTAAGTGCATGTTGGTGGTGTTCTTGGTTTTGCCTTTGCGATAAGACTAGCGAAGTTGACTGATTTCTTTTCATATCCTAGACCTCCTTTGTCGAAGTTACACATTTGCATGCTCAAGAGGTTTTCTAGTTTACCGCTACTCACATTGAACTTGTTGAAGGCTTTCTCTAAGTCTCTTAGGTTTGTCTTGAGCTTAGTGTTGTCATGCATCCTAGCTTCTAGTTCAGTTTTAAGTTGCTTATTCTCATTTCTAAGTGACTTAGCCTTATTGTACATACTAGTGTAAGCGGAGAGTAATTCATCGTAAGAGGGTACCTCGTCGTCATCCGAGTCGGTCAGATGATCTTCCTTCGCCATGAAGCATAGGGTAGACTCCTCTTCGTTGTCGCTGTCGCTCCACGTGGCTAGAAGGGCCTTCTTCTTGTCTTTGCCGGCCTTCTTCTTGGAGGGACACTCGTTTGCATAGTGACCTTTTTGTTGACAGTTGTAGCAGGTCACTTCCCTCTCAATCTTTTTGTCCTTCTTGTTGAAGTTGGAACTCCGCATGAATCTTTTGAACTTTCTAGTGAGGAGTGCCATTTCTTCATCGTTGCTATCTTCAAGTTGACTGGTCAAGGCGATCCCTTTCGCCTTTACTTTGTCGTCATCTTTCTTTGTCTCCTTCCGGGTAGATACTTCAAGTTCATGGGTCTTTAGGGTCCCATGAAGTTGATCAAGGTCGTAGGATGCCGCATCTCCCTTGTTGGATTCAATGATAGCCGTGCGCTTTGCATCCCATTCCGCCGGTAGTGCTCGAAGGGCTCTCCTCCACACTTGTTTAGTTGGGTAGTTCTCACCAAGTTGGGCAAGCTCATTGATGATTTGGGTGAGCCGCCGGAACATGGTCGACATCCTCCTTGGGTTCCATCTCAAAGGTCTCGTACTTGAGTTGGAGTAGGTCTATCTTCGTTTCTTTGACTTGATTGGTTCCCTCGTGGAAAATCTCCAATTTGTCCCAAATCTCTTTGGCGGAGGTGCAAGCCGAGATTCGGTTGTATTCATTCATATCTAGGGAACAATGAAGAATATTCATAGCTTTAGCATTTTGAGAGATAAGTTTCATATCGTCCTTGGTGAAGTCATCCATTCCCTTAGGAATTTCCTTATTATCCACCGTTTTCATGGGGATATAGGGACCTTTCACCGTTATTTTCCAAAGGTCGTAATCGACGGATTGGATGTATAGAGATATTCTATTTTTCCAATATCCGTAATTAGTACCATTGAAAAGAGGGGGACGATTTGTGGATTGTCCTTGGGCATACTCGCTTGCTAGATTGGCCATTTAAAAGATTTTGAAAAATCTGGCTCTGATACCACTTGAAGAACCTAAAGGGGGGGTGAATAGGTTCTTTTAGGCCCTTTAGCGTTTTTAAAACGAGTTTGCAAAAATTGCAAGCGGAAGACTTGAGGGACAATCACAAATAAAAATGAATGCGTAAAGTAAGTGCGTAAAATAAATGCGTAGTAAAGTAAATGCGTAAGGTAAAGAGGGATAGAGATGTTTATGGAAGTTCGACGAAGAATCGTCTACGTCTCCCCTTCTCGATGAGGATCGAGGTATCACTATAACGACTTGGCTTTAGGAGCTCCAAGCTAGCTTTTACAACCACGCCTCGATGCGTCTACTTGGCCTTGAGGGCTCCAAGGATAGCCACGAACTTTACAACCCACTCGAGAGTATTAATTTCACTCTTTTTCTACAACTCTTTTGATATTACAACTCTTTTAATCAACGCACACAAGAGATAGTAGAAAGCTTTGTAAGAGACAAGAGAGAGTGGAGTGGGATGATTGAAAATGCATCCTCAAAGGCCTATTTATACTAGACTTGGACGCCAAGGTTCGGATCTTCTGTTTATGCTTCGGAACGTCCGATCTGATTGAAATCAATTTGCGTAAATCTGGGATGACTTCGGATCGTCCGTTCATGACTTCGTAGGGTCCGAACATATGCTTCGGAGGGACCGATCAAACTTCGTTTCTTCCGAATAGTTCTTTCAAACAGTGTATGCACAGCTTCGGAAGGTCCGAACTCAAGTTCGTACCGTCCGAACATTCCCGCGTTTCTGGAGATTTGAAATCATCAACACTTCGTAGCGTCCGATCATGTACTTCGTAGCGTCCGAAATCTAACTCAATCAACAGTCAGATCAATTTGTCTCCGCATTGAAGTGATTTGATTGCTTGAGTTCGGAACGTCCGATCACGTCTTCGGAACGTCCGAACTGGCTCTTCGCAGCTTCCGAACAGCTTTTACTTTGCTTCTGATTTGCACAAATTCGGAACGTCCGAACCACATTTCGGATCTTCCGAACTTAACTTTGTTCTTAATTTCCTGCATGCCTCAATATAAAACATTAGTACATTTTTAAGCCAAGTTTTGGTATCATCAAAACAAAAACTTTGGGATATGTTACAGCATTAAAAACATTAATCTCATCCTCGAGATTTGTATGCGTTTAAGGCGTAACAAAACTTTTCCTTAGTGGCTTTCGCACACATGGAGGTTATTGGTTTCCAGCCTATATACCATCTTCAACTCAAATTGAGCTAAGAAAAGGAGAAATTTAAACTCCAGAATAATAATGAATATAAGATTCTTGCTTGGAATTTTACAAAACATAAAAGGATTTACGAAAGATATACCAGAGAAATTAAACAACAAAGGATTTATCGAGGGCCCAAAGAATCATAAAATACTATTTAACATTTTAACTTCGGTATATCCCTTCGGATCAGTCAAACAATCAAATTTTCCAAAATTCAAAACATGAAACTTCTACATCTTTGAGTTTTCTACTTTATATCCAAATCTCAAATCATTTGGACTTCATATGACCAAGATATGTCATATTTACCATTTTGCCCTTAAAATTAATTCATTATTTTTCAACTTATCTACGAAAATGCCATCAAAATAAATTGAATATTTTTCAACTTATTTACCAAAATGTCATCAAAGCTATTTTAGTCTCGGGGTCTCACATTTCTCCCCCTCTTAAAAGATTTCGTCCTCGAAATCTCAAACATCTCTATATACATAACATTGGTAAACATACATATGTCACCAGTTATAGTACATATCAAAACTAAAATCAGTAAAAGGATCAGAATACATCGAATACAATGGAAAAAATGTCATAGAATCAAACAAATGTGGATACGAATCTCGCATCTTGCTCTCCAATTCCCACGTCGATTCTTCAACACCATGTCGTGTCCATTGCACTCGTACCAGAGGAATCGATTTATTTCTCAATATCTTTTCCTTTCGATACATAATGCGAACAGGTTGTTCAACATAGGAAAGAGAAGGATCAAGTTCAACCTCATCTGGTGCAAGTACATGTGATGGATCTGGTTCATATTTCCTCAACATGGAAACATGAAACACATCGTGAATGGCAGATAGAGCTGGTGGCAATGCCAATCGATACACAAGATCACCAACTCGATCGAGAATCTCGTACGGACCAACATATCGAGGAGATAACTTCCCTCGCATGCCGAATCGAACAGTGCCTCTAAAGGGAGATATTTTCAAAAATACTCTGTCACCTTTCTGGAATTCCAAGGGTCGTCTTCGCTTATTCGCATAACTTGTTTGACGATCCTGAGCAGCTTTCATCCGCTGCCGAATCAACTGAACCTTATCATTCATTTCCTGTATCATTTCAGGTCCTGTCAACTGTCTCTCACAAATCTCATCCCAGAATAACAGTGATCTACATCGTCTCCCATATAAAGCTTCAAACGGTGCCATACCGATACTCGTCTGAAAGCTATTATTATAAGAAAATTCAACCAATGGTAAGGCATCTTGCCATCCCATTCTGAAATCCATCACAATCGCACGCAACATATCCTCTAAAGTTTGAATCGTACGCTCAGTCTGGCCATCAGTTTGAGGATGATAAGCAGTACTCATAGCCAAACGCGTACCCATCGCTTCCTGAAAACTACCCCAGAATTTAGAGGCAAATCTGGGATCACGATCAGATACAATCGAGACTGGCACCCCGTGCAGTCTCACAACATTCTCAATGTATAAACGGGCCATTCTCTTATAAGGATAAGTCTGCTCATACGGAATAAAATGTGCAGATTTCGAAAGCCGATCAATAATCACCCAAATAGCATCACAGCCCTTGGGCGAACGAGGTAAATGAGTCACGAAATCCATAGCAATATGTTCCCAATTCCATTTCGGGATTTCAAGACTATGGAGCAATCCTCCAGGTTTCATTCTCTCGTCTTTCACTTGCTGGCTGACAAGGCATTTCGAAATAAATTCAACAATGTCCTTCTTCATACGTCTCCACCAGAATTGAGGTCTCAATGTCAAATACATCTTTCGGCCTCCAGGGTGAATACTGTATTTGCTACAATGTGCTTCTCGAAGAAGGGCAGATCTCAAATCAGAGTCATCAGGAACTACCAGCCGACCATTAAGTCGTAAAGAACCATCAGAAGAAATCTGAAATCCAGACTGATGTCCAGCAGATACCAGTTCTTTCGACTTTTGGATTTGAGCATCGCATCGTTGGGCCTTTCGTATTTTCGAGATCAAGTTCGGCTCAATTTGCAATGCTGAGACAGTGAAAAAATTCTAATTCGAGTGAAAAGTCCAGCCAGAAGTACATATATCCTCATGTACTTTGGCGACACTAACAGAAGCTAAAACAGAATCATAAACTTTCCGGCTCAGGGCATCCGCAGTAACATTCACCGATCCAGGGTGATATTGAATCTCACAATCAAAATCCTTCAGGAGATCCATCCACCTGCGTTGCCTCATATTCAGATCAGATTGAGAAAAGAGATATTTCAGACTCTTATGGTCCGAATAGATAACAAACTTTTCTCCGTACAAGTAATGGCGCCAAATTTTAAAAGCAAACACAATGGCAGCCAATTCGAGATCATGAACAGGATAATGTGTTTCATGAGATTTCAATTGACGAGATGCATAAGCAACCACTTTACCATGTTGCATCAGAACACAGCCCAAACCTTTACCAGACGCATATGTACATACCACAAATCCTCCGGTACCTGAGGGAATAGTAAGCACAGGTGCTGTGGTTAATCTCGTCTTCAATTCAAGAAAACTAGCTTCACATTCATCTGACCAAATGAATCGCTGATTCTTCTGTGTTAGTTGAGTAATAGGTTTAGCTATCTTCGAAAATCCTTCAATAAAACGACGATAATATCCAGCTAAACCCATGAAGCTACGGATCTCAGGAACATTCGTAGGTCTTGGCCAATTCAATACAGCTTCGACTTCGCAGGATCAACAGATATGCCATGTCTCGAAATGACGTGGCCCAGAAATACCACTTTGTCCATCCAGAATTCACATTTGGACAATTTGGCATACAAATGACTAGTACGAAGAGTTTGAAGTACCAGTCTCAGATGTTCAGCATGCTCCTTCTTCGATTTCGAATACACAAGAATATCATCGATAAATACAATAACGAATCGGTCAAGATAATCTCGAAAGACCCGATTCATTAGATCCATAAAAATAGCAGGTGCATTCTTAAGACAAAAAGGCATAACCAAGAATTCATAATGGCCATACCTCGTACGAAAAGCAGTTTTGGGCACATCTTCTTCTCGAACTCGTACTTGATGATACCCAGAACGAAGATCAATCTTCGAGTAAACAGAAGTACCCTGAAGCTGATCAAACAAGTAATCAATACGAGGAAGTGGGTACCTATTTTTCACAGTAGCCCGATTCAGCTGTCTATAGTCGATACACATTCGCATCGTACCATCTTTAATTTCGAACAAATAAAACTGGAGCTCCCCAAGGTGATACACTCGCTCGAATATATCCCTTATCGAGAAGATCCTGTAATTGTTCTTTCAATTCTTTCAATTCCAGGGGTGCCATGCGATAAGGAGCTTTAGATATAGGCGCAGTTCCCGGCACTAGATCAATACTAAACTCAACTTCTCGATGAGGAGGAAAATCAGGAATCTCATCGGGAAATACATCTGGAAACTCTTTCGCAACAGGAATCTCAGATAAAGAAGACTCCTTTTTCGAAATATCAATAGCGTAGATAAGATAACCCTCATCTCCGCTAGTCAACAATCGGGACATTTCCAATGAAGATACCAATGGAATTTTTGCTTGGGAACCCTTGCCATAAAAATTCCACTTGGGTCCATCAATCGATCGAAATCGAACCACTCCATGACAACAATCAACAGTAGCTCGATTTGTCGTCAAGATATCCATGCCAACAATACAATCAAAGTCGTGCATAGGGAGGACAATCAAATTCAGAAATACCACATTATCCTCATATATCAATACACAATTATGCACAATTTGCTCAGACAAAATAATTTTCCTGCTTCTGAGTCGCAGGGCAGGATGCTGAGTTGACACTTAAGGTGGAGGAACATACTGAGGACCTCCTCGCCTTAATCCAGCTTCAGCTGCCTTGGCTCATTCTACTGCCTCTGCGTAGCTGGTAGGCAATCCAGAAATAACATAGGTATACAAAGTAGGATGTAAACCATTTACAAACCTGTTATATTTTGCCCTCGCATTCCCAGCTACGTGAGGTGCATACTTCAGTAAAGTAGAAAACTTCGAAGCATACTCAGCAACAGACATCGTTCCCTGCTGCAGATTATTGAATTCATTCTCCTGAGCAGTATAATACGAAGGAGGAGAATACTGCTCCAAAAACTGGGCCTTGAAGACATCCCATGTGACTTCAATCCCGACCTCTTTCAATCCAATCTCAGCAGCTTCCCACCAAGATTTAGCTCTGTCTTTCAGCTGATACAAAGCAAGTTTCAGTCTCCGAGCCTTGGAATACTCAACAATATTAAACAAATGCTCGATATCCTTCAGCCAGGCCTCAGCGCTTTCAGCACTCTCAGTGCCAAAGAACCTCGGTGGTTTCAGATCCTGAAATCGAGCCATCACAACATCCATGGACAACCCTTCAAATTGCCCAACAATTCTCTCAGTACTGCTACTCGCAGTTTCATTTGTGTGATCCATCTACAAATCAATGATGAATATCACAAATCAATATCAATTTCATAACATCATCATCTCATATCATCAATCTCATCAGATACTTACTCGAATCAAATCAAGTAGGAGCAAGTAATACAAATAAATCAAACACAAGCGCACAATTTATTTGTGCCTATTACGTGTACACAAAACTCAATCGAGCATTCCCAGCTATGCTCTGATACCACTCTGTGTGGGGCCCTTAGCTCCTAATCGTTATTACAATGCAATCTGATTAGGGTTAATTAATCACAGCGGAAAACGAGTTTAAATTTTCTTTACAATGAGCCCAAGTCATTTTATTTTAATACTAAAAATAGTATCTCATCTCACGTCATAATCATGCCCACACGTAATCACAACCAATCACATAAAAACATCTCATATCCTCGGGACATGCCCCGGTATATAGATACATATACATATATACTGGGAACAAGACATAAACATAAAACCTCAGCCCAAGCTGTGGCTCCCTCCAGAAGTACCCTCTCCGGTCTCCTGATATCCTGGAGTACCTGCCATTGTCCACACACAAAGACAACAACAGCCCCCCTTGGGGGTGAGCAAAGCTCCGTATGGAACAACCAATCATATATACCACAGATATCTAAACAATGATATATGGTATGCAATGCATGTATGTCGTGGAGGTATCAGGTCAAATGCCCATCCACTGAGCACATGTCAGAATCAATCGAATCGCTATCAAATCAAATCAATGCTCGAGCTGGCACACCGGTCGATATGGGAATACACTGTATGATAGCGTCGACGAAGCGCCATCAATCCCACATCTCATATCCAATCATATGGGGCCACAAATGTCTATGTTTTAAGGGTCATGTAATACCAAACATAGCATTGTGTTCACAAACCCCGGAATCCAATCAAATCATATCAGGGTATCCAAGGATCATAGCTCAACGTGCATGTCATGTATCGATGTATGCATAAAATGATGTGTGTTAACAAAACATTTATTTTATACATCGATATCTCCATCTCAATGTCATGTATGCCACATAAATCAACAAACAAGGCATATAGACACATAATCTCATTCCAATCAATCCAACATATATCATATAATACAGATACCTGTCGTATGTTACCCGGTCGCAACATACCTCAATTCTTTGTTTCCAGTTGATGTAGCCTGAAGATATTGATATTACACTTTATCTACATCAATAACATACTCATTCCAATCAATAACATACTCCAAAACCATTAATATGAGTTTCAAATATCATTTGAAACTTCAAAAATTCATATCAAATCCAAATCATATTATAATTCAATTCCGACTTCAAAACTCAGTTTCTTGTCAGTTATTCTACCGCATATATAACCGGCAAATAATTCTTCAATCTCAATCCAACAATTAAAATTCCCTAATTATAATAAATTAGGAATAATTCAAAATAAAATCACTATAATCATCTCTTCTTCGTTAAAATCATACACTATTCAACAATCTTCAATTCCAGTCTGATTTAACAATTTATCGGATTTATTCCAAAAATCGACGAATTTTAAACATCACCAAAACTATGAAATTTATACCTCAAATCGAAGACCTCGTGTCAACGATCCTAGATCTGAAGTCGGTTCGTCGATTGGATAAACCGATAAATCGCACGACCGAAAATAAAAATCGAAAAGTTTATTCCTCTAGCCTCTTTCTTCAAACTTTTGTGAATGAATTACGTTCATTCACTGAATGTTTGCATTTATCCTTTTTTTTTTAATATTATATTATATAATATAATATAATATAATATAATATATACTATTTAACATTTTAACTTCGGTATATCCCTTCGGATCAGTCAAACAATCAAATTTTCCAAAACTCAAAACATGAAACTTCTACATCTTTGAGTTTTCTACTTTATATCCAAATCTCAAATCATTTGGACTTCATATGACCAAGATATGTCATATTTACCATTTTACCCTTAAAATTAATTCATTATTTTTCAACTTATCTACGAAAATGCCATCAAAATAAATTGAATATTTTTCAACTTATTTACCAAAATGCCATCAAAGCTATTTTAGTCTCGGGGTCTCACATTAGGTGTGGAGGCAGTGGCTTCAGCTCGAGCGTCGGTGGCTCCTCCAGGCTTGATTTCTGTGGGATCAAGTCTTTTCGATCTCCCAAATCTTCTAACCTCATCTTCATTGGCTTCTCCATGGATGGTTGGCATTCAAGTATGCCACTATTTCAGCTTTTTCGTCGTCCAAATCATCTTCTCCCAATTCAGTTGTGATAGCAGCCTCCAAAGGATCTCTCAAAGCATCCTGCACATAGTTAGACACAAAGGCATCAAAAGCATCAATTCTATAACAACTATCAGAATGCAGTGTGTGCTTAAGTGCATTAAAAACATCAAAAGTAATCTCTTCCTCGCCCACTCTCAATCTCAACTTCCCTTCTTGCACATCAATCAGTGCCTTGCCAGTCGCAAGGAACGGCCTCCCCAAAATCAAGGGCATCTCCATATCCTCCTCCATGTTTAGAACCACGAAATCAGCAGAAAAAATAAACTTATCTACTTTCACTAGCACATCCTCAATAACTCCCCGTGGATACTTGACAGATCTGTCTGCCAGCTGTAACGACATCCTCGTTGGCTTTGGATCTCCCAACCCAAGTTTTCTAAACACAGATAAAGGCATAAAATTAATACTTGCACCAAGATCACATAATGCCTTATGAAAAACAATATCGCCAATCATGCAAGGAATAGAGAAACTCCCTGGGTCTTTGAGTTTCGGTGGGATTTTGTTTTGCACCAAAGCGGATCAATTTTCAGTTAAGTTCACTGTCATGTGATCCTCCAATTTCCTCTTATTGGATCAAATATCCTTTAAAAATTTAGCATAACTAGGCATTTGCATTAAAGCATCGGCGAAGGGAATATTGATATGCAATTTTTTAAACACCTCAAGAAACTTACCGAATTGTGCATCTAGTTTATCTTTTTTCAATGCTGCAGGGAAAGGTGGAGGAATAACTACTTGCTATCATCTTCGCTAACTGACCAATCTGATTTTCAAGCCCCTTTATCGACGCATCCTGATTTTGAAGTCTAGTTTCAGTGGATGAAATAAACTTAAACATCATTTGCTCCAAGTTGGACTTTTCTTCTCTAGGAGGATCAGATCTGTACATCGGTTGTTTCCCATATTATTGTCCTCCTTGCGGTCTATTCTGACTGTTTTGACCGCCCCATGAGAAGTTGGGATGTTGCCTCCACCCAGGATTGTATGTGTTCGAATAAGGGTCATTCCTTGGACGGTTTTGAACTCCCACTTGATTCACCGGTGCCTCATTTTGCACATAAAAGGGATTTCCATCTTGACAGTCTTTCACATAGTGTTCCCCTCCACATTTCTCACAGAATATCTCTTGCAGACGCATAGCTGTTCCACCCATGTTCAAGCCATCCAGCTTCCTGTTCAATGCATCCAGTTGTGCAGTAATAGCAGAAAAATCAGTTACCTGGTGAACTTTTGAACTTCTCCGCTGGTTGTTCCTGTCAGATTGAGGGTGATAACTGCTAGCAGCCATCTCCTCCAACAACTCATATCCTTCTTCCGCAGTCTTCCTCAAAAGGTTTCCACAAGCAGCAGCATCTATCATAGTACGATTAGGAGTAAGCAAACCGTAATAAAATGTTTGAACGACTAACCCAAGTGGTAACTCGTGATGTGGGTATCTTTGTAGTAGGTCCTTGAAGCGTTCCCATGCCTCATATAAAGATTCCTGATCGAATTTGAGCGAATGTTGTAATGTCTGCCCGCAGCTTCATGGTCTTGGAGGGAGGGAAGTATTTGATGAGAAATTCTTTCGCCATGTCCTCCCATGTAGCGATCGAACCTACATGCAAAAAATTTAACCACGCTTTAGCTTTATCACGTAAGGAGAAAGGAAATAAACGTAACCTAACAGCATCATCAGAAACTCCAGTGAATTTAAAAGTATCGCAGATTTCAAGAAAATCTGCGATGTGCGTGTTTGGATCATCTACTGCAGTTTCTCCGAATTGGACTGTGTTCTGAATCATCTGGATTATGGCTGGCTTGATTTCAAAGTGATTTTCCCGCACGATAGGTCTCACAATGCTAGGGCGTGCACCCTCCAACGAAGGTTGGGCACATTCCAGCATTGGTATGCTACGCGGCATCTCGACTTGTCTATTTTCACGCTGTTCCTCCTCACGTTCTGGCTCGTGTCTCTCCATCAGTTCTTTAAGCCTCTGTTGTTGTCTTCTCCTGCGGAAGGTTCTTTCAATTTCAGGATCGAACTCAAGTTCCACGTCAAGTGACTTTGGCATGCACTAGAAGGGATATCTGTAATAAAATATGAAATGTTATCTCAGGAGAAATAAAATAATGCTAAATAAAATAACTAAAAATAAAATTGTAGATTAACAGTCCCTGGCAACGGCGCCAAAAACTTGATTGAGCAAAACTTGCACAGTAAAATCTCCAATAAAATATGCTTTTGTATGCTCAAAATTAATCACAAGTGCACGATGTCAAGTAATAATATAATGTACAAGAGTACGAGTATCGTTCCACTGAAGACTGTGTTTAACAATTATTATTTTCAGTTATTTAACATTTAGCAACGAAAATTGAATTGTGCGATTATTCCTACTATACTCAAATAAATATTCACTTAAAATGATTCAACGAGTAATGAATGAGAATTTAATCTAAAATGTTGAGTTAAAATTCAATGAGAAATGGATTTTTTGGGAATCTCCGTTCACCTACCCCTCGTTAATTTATTCATTCGTTCAATCGTGTTTCTATACTTCCGACAGGATCTCCTATTCTATTAAACACTCTCTCTCGAGCTGTGCCAAACTAATTCTACCCAATGAAGTAATTAAATGTCTTTAATTATTTATCAAGGGTGAACCGCATTTCGATTTATGAAATCCCCTAATTTTCGATCCTTAGGACTATGATTATCGGCACGTATCCAATTTCATATATCTATGTAAATTGTAGATCCGCGGATTATACTACTCGATCCTATCACTCGTTATTCTCTCAAACTCACTCGTGATATGAAAACGTCGTTAAAGTTAGCTACGCTTTAACAACACGATAAAACAATAGTAAAATCAAGAATAACGCACAACCGAAATATAAATTAATTCAAATCAACGTTCGGGGTAGGATCCCATTTAATCTCAACAAATAATAAAGTTTAGCTACTAAAATTCATAATCAAAATAAACAAAACAAAGTTTAAAAGATGCAAACAAAGTTAGAAATACGATAATTGACGAAAAACGCGAAGACGACGCCCGGAAAACTTCGATTCTTCAATCCAAGCGCAAAAGTGCTCTCCAAACTTGTGGCGGCTCAAGAATAATTCCTCAATCTTTCTGAATGCCCCTACCATATCTTCCCTCTTCAAAAATACGAATGCGCCCGGGCGGATGTCAGTTTCCGCTCGGGCGGATAACTCTCGCAGATCTTGCCTTTATATTTTTCTTTGGCGCGCCCGGGAGGATGTAAGTTTCCGCCCGGGTGGAGGGTCTTCGCAAATTCATCTTTTCTCTTTTCTTTGACTCGCCCGGGCGGACATAAATATCCGCCCGGGCGGATGGCTCTGGCAAAAATTCTTTCTCCAAGCTTGAACGCGCCCGAGCGGATGCTAATGTGCGCCCGGGCGGAGGTCTCTCGACTTTCTTCCTCTTTTTTTCAGTTTCTTCGCAAATCTCCTGCATTTTCGCCACTAAACACATGAGCGACACAAAGACATAGATTATGCTAAAACAACACAAAATGCACGAAATCTAAGTGATAAATGCAACACAATGCAACAAAACAAGATATGAAAAATAAGTAAAATCCACCTCTATCAAAGAGTCCTAGCCACGCTAGGACTCGAGTTGTGGGGACCCGGGCTCTAATTCTTTTTCTTGGGATTAAATGGATTGTTAATAAAAACGTGGGTCAATTTTTCGCTTTTTACATTAAGTCTAATGTAAACAAACCAGCATGAGTTCTTATTTAAATACAACATACAAACATCAAATACATGTTTTACTCTGTATGTTCTCCCTAACCAGTAATAAAAGACAATACATAACAAAAGACAACTACTGGTCCATCTGCTACGCCCGTGATCTCCACGCTAACACGATCATCTCTGTCTCGACCCAGATCCTGCCCCACCTGTTGTTATGCACACATACAGACATAACAACAGCCGGAAAACCGGTGAGAACAAATCCCAGTATAAACATGTATACATGCAGTAAAACAATCTAAAACATGAAACATGCTGATATGAATGTCATTCATATATAATCATGAAATGCGAGCCTAATCATGTCTAGATGCGACTCGACTAAAACTCTAGGGATCCCGTTGTGAATAAGACGTCGCTGGCTGTCACCTACCCTACCAATCGAGGTGCTGTACGTCTTATTCCTAGATTTCGGCCTGATCTGTATCCGCGTCTACAATAGGGGCGGTGATCTTCCCCTAAGCTGAGATATCGCCGAACATCTAGTAGTCTGCCTGATCTCCAGACTGCCCTATCTTAATGCATGAATACAAAATCTGTAAACAAGCATAATCATTCTAATGCAATGTCCCATGATCTGTAAACACCGCATAGTAAGATTTGCATACAAGTTCTATAAACAAATCAATATACAACTCATAATCATATCAAGGTATAAACAATAAAATAAGTATGTGATTTTGGTTGGGAAACTCAAAGGTGATCTCATTTGAGTCGTGATTCCCCAAACAAAACATGTACTATACCTTTCGTCGTAGAATCGCTGTCACGATCGCCAATACGTATCTGAAATGGAAATGTGGATACGCACTCTATCAATTTCTAATCTAAATCAGCACATAACCAAGTCACTACGTGATCTCAATAATATTTCAATTGTACTATCGCCATATTAAACAATCTATATCAATTCCCCCCAATTTATTACTGATAATGGTATAAATCTGGTACCAATACCTAGTCAATTTAATTCTAAAATTCATAACAATTCTATACGATGTCTGTTCTTAAATCCGTTTGTAATTATACGATGTCTAATATGTCAGAAACAACATATATGAATCATATCTGATTCCTACAACATCATAATTTCAAGACATGCCAAAACATAGTAAAACTTACGTCCACGCGTAGCCTACAACAATAGGAACACGGTACCGAAGTCGGATTTCAAATCTAACGGACGGATTGCAAGATGTGAGCGTAAGGATTTCCAAAGCTTCTCGGAGCTTTTTCCTTTCTGATTTCTTATCAATTTCTGAGGGATTAACGTTATATATATTACCCCTTGCATGAAAAGCTACGTGTCTCATTCTTGCCCATTCTGGTTTGGCGCTCGGGCGGTTGAAACTTACCGCCCGGGCGCGAGCTCGGCGCTCGGGCGGTAAAAATCTACCGCCCGGGCGCGGAAGGTTCTGCCCGCGGTGTTTGGTTTTGGCGCTCGGGCGGTCATAAAGTACCGCCCGGGCGCCACACCTTCTGCCCGAACGTACTCTCCTTGTGCATTGGCGCTCGAGCGGTCACTTTCTACCGCTCGGGCGCCACTAGTTCTGTCCGAAACTCATGAAATTTATATTCTTTGTCCAATCTGATCTCGTAGTGGCCCGTTTACAATTATATCTATTTAATTTACTACTCTCATAGCAAATTGCGATAATCAAATCCTCGGGCATTACATTTCTCCCCCTCTAAGACATAAGTTCGTCCTCGAACTGAATAATTCAATCAGAGTATTTAAGACAGTATTACAATCTAAAACTGAATAAATACTTACATCATGTAAATAGCTCGGGGTGTTTCTGTCGCATATTCGCTTCTGTTTCCCATGTCGCTTCTTCGATGCCATGACGACTCCACTGAACTTTCACAAGTGGAATATTCTTCGTTCTGAGTTGCTTGTTTTTCCGATCAAGAATCTGTATCGGTTGTTCCACATAGCTCAATGTTTGATCAAGTTCAGCTTCGTCAGGTTGAATGACATGAGAAATGTCTGGCATATATCTTCGTAACATCGATACATGAAACACGTCATGTATTCCGGATAGAGAAGGAGGAAGTGCAAGTCGATAAGCTCTATCGCCAATTTTCTCAAGAATCTCGTAAGGACCAATGTATCGAGGAGATAGTTTCCCGCGTTTGCCAAATCGAACAACGCCTCTGAATGGAGAAATCTTTAAGAATACTCTATCTCCTGCCTCGAATACTAACGGTCTACGTCTGATATTGGCGTACTTTGCTTGTCGATCTTGTGCTGTCTTCATCCTCTTCTGAATGAGTTTCACCTTCTCTGTCATGTCACGAATCATATCTGGCCCAAGTTCTGGTACCTCTGAAACGTCATCCCAGTATAGCGGAGATCTGCACTTCTTGCCGTACAAAGCTTCAAACGGTGCCATCTCGATACTCGTCTGATAGCTATTATTGTAAGAGAATTCACAAAGAGGTAGAGAATCTTGCCAACCAATGCCAAAATCTAGCACGACGGCCCTCAACATATCCTCTAATGTCTGGATAGTCCGCTCTGACTGTCCGTCTGTCTGAGGATGATAAGCAGTGCTCAGGTGTAATGTCGTACCTAAGGCCTGCTGTAAACTGTGCCAGAAGTGTGAAGTGAATCGTGGATCACGATCTGATACGATAGACTTCGGCACTCCATGCAATCTGACTACCTCCCGAATATAAATCTCCGCCATCTGATCCTGTCTATACGTCATTCGGTACGGGATGAAACAAGCTGATTTGGTCAATCTATCAATAATGACCCAAATCGCGTCGCAGCCTCTGGAAGATCGAGGTAACTTCGTCACGAAATCCATGGAAATGTGATCCCATTTCCATTCAGGAATGGCTAGACTCTGAAGTAATCCTCCCGGCTTCTTTCTTTCAGCTTTCACCTGTTGGCAGTTCAAGCACTTAGACACATATTCTGCGATGTCTGACTTCATCTGCTTCCACCAGAACTGTGTCTTCAAGTCATTGTACATCTTCCTGCCACCAGGATGAATGCTGAACCGACTACAATGTGCCTCTGTCAGAATCTGCTGTCTCAATTCTGCAACATCTGGCACAACTAGACGGTTATTCACGTACAACACATGATCCCGTACCTGATATTCTGATACATGCCCTGATCTGACCATTTGGATTGATTTCTGCACATTCTGATCGGTTCTTTGTGCTTCCTTGATTCTCATAATCAAATTAGGCTCAACTTGGATCGTAAAAATTCGTAGTGGCTTACTATCTGTATCAAATTCTAATCCAGATGTACAGCAATTTTCAACTAACTTGCTAACACCTATCGTCGATAAGGACAAAGAACATACCTTACGACTCAAGGCATCTGCTGCTGCATTTGACTTCCCTGGATAATATTTGATTTCACAGTCAAAGTCCTTTAACAGATCAAGCCATCTACGCTGTCTCATGTTCAACTCTGATTGAGAAAATAGGTACTTCAAGCTTTTGTGATCGGAGAAGATCTCAAATTTCTCGCCATAGAGATAATGACGCCAAATCTTTAATGCAAATACGATAGCCGCCAATTCCAGATCATGAATGGGGTATCGAACTTCATGTGGCTTTAATTGTCTCGAGGCGTATGCGATCACATGACCTCGCTGCATAAGAACACATCCCAAACCTCTATGAGAAGCATCACAATAGACAACGAAATCACCTGTACCTGAAGGTATCGTCAGTACTGGAGCACTGGTCAGCCTTTTCTTCAATTCAACAAAGCTAGACTCACACTCCTCTGACCAAACAAATGGTGCATTCTTTTGCGTCAATTGAGTTATTGGCTTGGCAATACTGGAGAAATCTTTGATAAATCTTCTGTAGTATCCGGCTAAGCCCATGAAACTGCGTATTTCTGGTACAGAAGTCGGTCTCGACCAACTAATCACCGCTTCCACTTTACTCGGATCAACAGAAATACCATCTCCAGAAATGATATGCCCCAAAAATACAACTCGATTCAGCCAAAACTCACACTTTGACAATTTAGCATACAGTCGCTCGTTTCTCAATGTCTGCAAAACAATTCTGAGATGCTCTGCATGCTCATTTCTATTCTTTGAATACACCAAAATATCATCAATGAAGACAATCACAAATTCATCTAAATACCTCTGAAACACTTGGTTCATCAATCCCATAAATATCGCAGGAGCATTTGTTAAACCAAAAGGCATGACAATAAATTCGTAATGTCCATACCTGGTTCGAAATGCTGTCTTTGGTATGTCTATATCTCGAACTCTGAGCTGATGATACCCAGAACGCAAATCAATCTTAGAATAGACAGAGGATCCCTGCAACTGATCAAATAGGTCATCGATCCTAGGCAAAGGATATTTGTTCTTGATTGTAGCCTTATTCAACTGCCTGTAATCTATGCACAATCGCATCGAACCATCTTTCTTCCGCACAAACAGCACCGGAGCGCCCCAAGGAGATACACTATGTCTGATATACCCCTTGGCTAGAAGATCTTCTAATTGTGCTTTCAATTCTTTGAGTTCGATGGGTGCCATCCTATATGGAGCTCTCGAAATAGGAGTGGTACCTGGCGCAAGTTCAATGCTGAAGTCTACCTCACGAACCGGAGGTAATCCTGGGATCTCATCTGGAAAAATATCTGGAAATTCCCGTACTACTGGCAGATCTGCCAATGCCGGGCTCGACTTCTGCATATCTACAGCATAAACAAAGAAACCATCCGCTCCTTTCTGTAACAATCTGTTCATAGTAAGAGCCGAAATCAAGGGAATCCGAGATCTGGAACCCTTCCCGTAGAATTTCCACTCGTCTGTCATCTCGGGTCTGAATCTGACAATCTTGTGGAAACAATCCACGGTAGCTCTGTACTTTGTTAGCATGTCAATACCGACTATACAATCAAAATCAGCTAGACCCAACACTATACAATCTAGGTCAATCTCATGCCCTTCAAACTGTAGAATGCAATGTCTAACCGTAGTTACAGATATTAATCCACTTCCCAACGGAGAATTTATAGACACCACATCTAACAAAGACTCAACAGGCAATGAATGCAACAATGCAAATCGTTCTGATATGAATGTATGCGATGCACCTGTATCTATCAAGATATAAGCAGGATAACCATAAAGAGAACAGTTACCTGCTATAACATCATCCGGTGCATCTTGTGCTTGCTCCTCTGTCAATGCAAACACTTGGGCTTGTTGCCTCGGAGGTTGAGTCACAGTCTGACTACCTCGGCCTCTGGGTGGAGTCGGTGCTGGTGGAGGCTGAAAAGAGTGAACCGATGATGCCTGTCGCTCAAACTGAGGTACGGAACCGGATACTCTTCCACTCTGGCCTTGCTGTACACCTCTCTGTGGACAGACTTTTGCAAAATGCCCCGGTTGCCTACAAATGTTACATCGGCCTGTAACTCCTTGGCATTGTTCAGTCGCATGCCTACCTCCACAATTATTACAATATACACCTGAAGTCCTTGAACTTTGATCAAAACCAGTCTGTCTTGATCCACTGGAGCTCGACGAACTGCTCCCAGGTCGCTTAAATTGTTTCCCCTTCGCCTTCAGCTGTTCTTTTCTGCCACTGCTACTACCGCCACTTTCGAATCGAGGAGGAGGAACTTGGGATGGAGGTAGTGGCGGTCTCGGACTCGGTGCAACATAAGGAGCACTCCGCTGCCTCAACAATCCTGCTTCTGCACCCTTGGCCCGATTCAATGCATCCGAGAAATTATCGGGTCTCCCAGTATTGACCAACGTAAAGATATCTGGATTCAGGCCATTTATGAATTGGTCCGCCATGGCCTCGTCATTACCTGAAACATGGGGTGCAAAACGAAGCAAAGAAGAGAATTTGGCAACGTACTCCTCAATGTTCAATGGCCCTTGCCTCAGGTTTGCGAATTCAGCGCCTTTATCTTTACGGTAGGATACAGGGAAGAATCGCTGGTAGAACTCTGTCTTGAATACCTTCCAAGAAATTTCGGTACCACGTTGCTCTAAAGCTCTCCTAATGTTCAACCACCAATTCTTTGCTATATCTTGCAATTGATGGCCAATTAGCTTGATCCTCTTCTCATCACTGTACTCCAAAGAGTCGAATAGCATCTCAATGTCCTCAAGCCAGCTTTCGCACTCGATGGCATTCTCGGTACCTTTTAATGTGCGAGGTCGAAAGGATTGGAATCGCTTCAGCAACGTCTCCATAGGGGTTGCCGTAACATCCATAGGATCTCCGGATGTGCTCCCCTGTTCGGGCGCTGCTGGTCGTAGAGGAACTGCTGCTCTTCTAGGCGGCATATCTAATAATCCAAATGATTAGTATACAAGATATACAACTGTCTCAGCCATCCTCTAGTCAGTTACCTCTGGTCTAGAATCGGTTCTGATTCAGTTTATCACATGCTGAAAGAAATCAAACACAAACAACATGTAATAAAGAAAGCAATAAACATGCTAGCACATCATCAAGCAAGGAAAAAGACTCGATCTACCCCGCTCATTCTATCCTATCTCAGTCTAAAGGAACTATCAGCTCTGATACCACCTGTTGTGGGGACCCGGGCTCTAATTCTTTTTCTTGGGATTAAATGGATTGTTAATAAAAACGTGGGTCAATTTTTCGCTTTTTACATTAAGTCTAATGTAAACAAACCAGCATGAGTTCTTATTTAAATACAACATACAAACATCAAATACATGTTTTACTCTGTATGTTCTCCCTAACCAGTAATAAAAGACAATACATAACAAAAGACAACTACTGGTCCATCTGCTACGCCCGTGATCTCCACGCTAACACGATCATCTCTGTCTCGACCCAGATCCTGCCCCACCTGTTGTTATGCACACATACAGACATAACAACAGCCGGAAAACCGGTGAGAACAAATCCCAGTATAAACATGTATACATGCAGTAAAACAATCTAAAACATGAAACATGCTGATATGAATGTCATTCATATATAATCATGAAATGCGAGCCTAATCATGTCTAGATGCGACTCGACTAAAACTCTAGGGATCCCGTTGTGAATAAGACGTCGCTGGCTGTCACCTACCCTACCAATCGAGGTGCTGTACGTCTTATTCCTAGATTTCGGCCTGATCTGTATCCGCGTCTACAATAGGGGCGGTGATCTTCCCCTAAGCTGAGATATCGCCGAACATCTAGTAGTCTGCCTGATCTCCAGACTGCCCTATCTTAATGCATGAATACAAAATCTGTAAACAAGCATAATCATTCTAATGCAATGTCCCATGATCTGTAAACACCGCATAGTAAGATTTGCATACAAGTTCTATAAACAAATCAATATACAACTCATAATCATATCAAGGTATAAACAATAAAATAAGTATGTGATTTTGGTTGGGAAACTCAAAGGTGATCTCATTTGAGTCGTGATTCCCCAAACAAAACATGTACTATACCTTTCGTCGTAGAATCGCTGTCACGATCGCCAATACGTATCTGAAATGGAAATGTGGATACGCACTCTATCAATTTCTAATCTAAATCAGCACATAACCAAGTCACTACGTGATCTCAATAATATTTCAATTGTACTATCGCCATATTAAACAATCTATATCAATTCCCCCCAATTTATTACTGATAATGGTATAAATCTGGTACCAATACCTAGTCAATTTAATTCTAAAATTCATAACAATTCTATACGATGTCCGTTCTTAAATCCGTTTGTAATTATACGATGTCTAATATGTCAGAAACAACATATATGAATCATATCTGATTCCTACAACATCATAATTTCAAGACATGCCAAAACATAGTAAAACTTACGTCCACGCGTAGCCTACAACAATAGGAACACGGTACCGAAGTCGGATTTCAAATCTAACGGACGGATTGCAAGATGTGAGCGTAAGGATTTCCAAAGCTTCTCGGAGCTTTTTCCTTTCTGATTTCTTATCAATTTCTGAGGGATTAACGTTATATATATTACCCCTTGCATGCAAAGCTACGTGTCACATTCTTGCCCATTCTGGTTTGGCGCTCGGGCGGTTGAAACTTACCGCCCGGGCGCGAGCTCGGCGCTCGGGCGGTAAAAATCTACCGCCCGGGCGCGGAAGGTTCTGCCCGCGGTGTTTGGTTTTGGCGCTCGGGCGGTCATAAAGTACCGCCCGGGCGCCACACCTTCTGCCCGAACGTACTCTCCTTGTGCATTGGCGCTCGAGCGGTCACTTTCTACCGCTCGGGCGCCACTAGTTCTGTCCGAAACTCATGAAATTTATATTCTTTGTCCAATCTGATCTCGTAGTGGCCCGTTTACAATTATATCTATTTAATTTACTACTCTCATAGCAAATTGCGATAATCAAATCCTCAGGCATTACACGAGTTAAGTGGGCTGGGAGGATGTGCAGGGTTCAGGGTCTTGTGCAAGGATCATGGCTCGGTCAGGGGGCTATGGGCTGGGCTAGGTTAGGTCCTTAGGGTCTTAGGAGGGTGTTTGAGGGGATGGTTCAAGGGTTGGCTTGGTGGTTGGGTCCCTAGCAGAAAAAAACTGGAGTACACTTGCTGTGCAAACTCACACATGCAGCTGTTGGAGGGCAGGGGTCTTGCTGTGGCTTTGGGCTCTGGTTCAGGGCTTGGGCTGGCCTGGGCTTGGTCTGGGCATGGTCCAGGGAGGGTTAGGTTTGTGAGGGGTCAAGTGTTTAATGCTGGGATGTAAGGCTTGAGATTTATTAGTCTTCATTGACAAAATACTCGGAAAATATGAGTATGCATGATATAGGGCTTGAGATTTGATTTATTAATCTTCATTAATATGAGACTCGGAAGATGTGAGAATTCATGACATGAAATTAGAGTTTTAAGTATAAGACAGACCGCACCCGCGCTTAGTAAAAGAGTGCACCTGCAGTTATAAAATGTGAAATTATGAAGACAAGTCCGAGGGGACACCGCACCCGCGGTGCTAGGAGAGACCGCACCCGCGGTCGATGTCCAGTAGGGTAGGAAATTTTATTCGAAGCAAGACCGCACCCGCGGTGCGAGAAGGACCGCACCCGCGGTGGTGTGAACGCACCCGCGGTCTGATATGTACCGCACCCGCGGTCGTCGGATTTTTGAAAATGAAAAGCATGCCGAAGCATGAGCGCACCTGCGCTAAAGAACCCACCGCACCCACGGTGCTGCATGCGAGAAATCCACCTTCGATTTTTATGATGACACATGGCATATATATATATATATATATATATATAATAGCACCGAATCCTCATTGTTGAGTGCTCCAACAGATCAGAAACGAGAGAGAAGGGAGTTCCAAGCTTTCATTTCAACTTCATCGCTTGGGTTTGTAAGAATTATTCATCCAAACTTTAATCCAAGCATAGATTCTTGTTTCTCTTGACAAGGGCTATCAAAGGATGTAAGTTTCCTTAAATTCCAGCATGGTTTGAAGTTTTGGTGTTAAATAAATTCTGATATAATTATGAATATGTGTTCTTATGATTATTGTGAACATATATTCGCTATCGGATCGAGAAATGATATGTTATGCTATTATTATGAGATTCAAACTTGTATGAGCTAAGATAATGCAGATTTTAAGAGTATGATGCATAGATGAGGTTGATTGTGTATTATTGAGATTTGACATTGATATATGTTGAGAGTTGGATTGATCGGTATATCGAGAATCCGCCGTTATGCTGTCAAATTGTATCATAATCGATTACTGAAATGTATATGTGTTAATTTGAGTTAGAAATTGATAGAAGATATATCAACATTGTCATTTCAGATTTGGATTGACAGATTTGATACAGACTTGAGACTTCGATTTCTTCCAACGACAAGAAGGTATAATTCATGTGATTGTAGGGAAGACACGACTCGAATCAGATTTGATTAGAGTTTCCCAACAAAATCACATACTAGATTTATTAATGTATCTTTTTATATGTTTTGGATTTGTTTATAGATTTATATTCAAATCTATTGATATGATCATGCTTTGTCTATAGATTTATATTCAAGCATTGAGATAGGAGAGTCATTGACAGATTTGTCAAAAATAGACGTTCGGTGTATCGACGCATAGGAGCAGACTTCCTCCGATTGTAGACATTCGATACAGACACGACCGAAGTCTAGGAGTAAGACGTACAGTTACCCCGATTGGGAGGGTAGGTAACAGACAGTGACGTCTTATTCACCCCGGGATCCCTAGAGTAGAGTCTAGACATGATTTGCATCAGATTGCATGCTGTTATAGATTGGTGTCATAGATTATGGAACCTAAGACTTGCATACATGCATGACTTTATGCTTTGTGATTTTATTTTGTATATGCATGTATACATGTTTTATACTGGGATTTGTTCTCACCGGAGTTTCCGGCTGTTGTTATGTCTATATGTGTGCATAACAACATGTGGGGCAGGATCGGGGTCACGACAGAGATGAGATCGAGTTAGAGTGGTGACTTCGGGCGCAGAGGACTGGTAGTGGTGTTTATTAGACTTGTACTACTTGTAGACTGTAGTTTGTATTAAACACTAGTTGTTTAAATGTACTAGAACAAAACATGTATTTATGTTTGTTGTACTTAAATAAAGAAAGATCTTATGCTTGTTTATATACATTTGATTTAATGTTAAAAAGCAAAAAAATTTGACCCACATTTTCTCACAGATCCATTTAATCCCAGATAGAATTTGATTTAGAGCCCGGGTCCCCACAACAGGTGGTATCAGAGCCGTAGGTTCTGTAGACTGGGATAGAATAAAATGAGCGGGGTAGATCGAGTCATCTTCCTTGCTTTTGATGTGCTAGCATGATTTATTGCTTTCCCTATTATGTGTTGTATTGTATCTGAGTTGATTTACAGCATATAATTGTCAAGACTGAATCAGAACCGATTCTGGATCAGAGGTATATGATCAGAAGAGGGCTGAGACAGCTTATATAGCCTGTTTACTAACCTGTTTGAATACCATATATGCCGCCTAGAAGGATACGGCAACCAGCTGCAGGACAAGTGCCAGAACAGGGGAGTACGTCAGGTACTCAGATGGACGTAACCGCTACCCCGATGGAGACTCTGTTGAAGCGGTTTCAGTTGTTCCGACCCCCGACTTTGAAAGGCACTGAGAATGCAGCGGATTGCGAAAGCTGGCTGGATGATATAGAAATGTTATTTGAATCATTTGCCTATTCAGATTAACGTTGAGTGAAGCTGATCGGACATCAATTGCAAGAAGTGGCCAAGAGTTGGTGGCTTACAGCGAAACGAGCCCTAGAACATCGAGGTATTGATATTACTTGGAAAGTTTTTAAAGATGAATTTTATCAACGTTTCTTTCCAATATCATACCGAAAAGACAAAGGGGCAGAGTTCGCCAAATTTAAGACAGGGGCAATGGAACATCGAGGAGTATGTTGCCAAATTCTCTTCCTTGCTTCGATTTGCACCACTTGTAGCAGGGAATGACGAGGCAGTTGCTGATCAGTTCATAAACGGCTTGAATCCGGATATCTTCACCTTGGTGAACACGGGGCGACCTAACACCTTTTCTGAGGCGCTGAACCGAGCAAAGGGAGCAGAGGCTGGTTTGATCAGACAGCGAGGAGCTTCCTATAGTGTTCAGGGTCAGAGACCGATGCCACCGCCCGCCGCACAGTTTCCACTACCTCCTCCTCGATTTGATAGTGGAAGCAGTAGTAGTGGGAAGAAGGATTTTCTGAATGCCAAGGATAAGCAGTTCAAGAGAGCAGGGAGCAGTTCGTCGAGCTCCAGCGGATCCCGACAGAGAGGTCAGGGTCAGAGTTCAGAGTATATTGGTGTTTATTGCAGTTCTTGTGGTGGTAGGCATGCCACTGAGCAGTGTCAGGGAGTGATGGGCAGATGTAATTATTGCAGACAGCCGGGACACTTCGCCAGAGTTTGTCCCCAAAAAGGTGCCCAGAGATTTCAGAGTGCAGGGTCATCAGCTTCAGTAGCTCAGCCCGAGAGGCAAGCTTCGTCTGTCCATTCCTTCCAGCCCACGCCTACACAGTCCCAGCCTAGAGCCAGAGGTGGCCAGACAGTGAGCCAACCTCCCAGACAACAGGCTCAGGTGTTTGCATTGACAGAGGAGCAGGCACAGGATGCGCCAGATGACGTGATTGCAGGTAACTGTTTTCTTTGCGGTTATCCTGCATATGTATTGATAGATACAGGTGCATCACATACATTTATATAAGAACGTTTTGCATTGTTGCATTCCTTGCCTGTCGAGTCAATGTCTACTGTAGTATCTATCTCTTCTCCGTTGGGAAGTGGTTTGATATCTGTGACTTCAGTTAGACACTGCATACTACAGTTTGAGGGACATGAGATTGATTTAGAATGTTTTGTACTTGGTTTATCTGATTTTGATTGCATTGTCGGGATTGACATGTTGACTAAGTACAGAGCTACCGTAGATTGTTTCCACAAGATTGTCAGATTCAGACCTGAGATGACAAAGGAGTGGAAATTCTACGACAAGGGTTCCAGATCTCGGATTCCATTAGTGTCTGCTCTGACTATGAGTAGATTGTTACAGAAAGGAGCAGAAGGGTTCCTTATTTATTCTGTAGACCTTCAGAAATCAAGCTCGGTATTGGCATATTTGCCAGTAGTACGGGAATTTGCAGATGTGTTTCCGGATGAGATTCCAGGGCTACCTCCAGCTCGAGAGGTTGATTTCAGCCTAGATCTTATGCCTGGTACTGTTCCGATATCGAGAGCTCCTTATCGAATGGCACCGATAGAGTTGAAAGAGTTGAAAGCACAGTTAGAAGATCTTCTGGCCAAGGGATACATTAGACCGAGTGTGTCTCCTTGGGGTGCTCCGGTGCTATTTGTACGAAAGAAAGATGGATCAATGAGATTGTGTATAGACTACCGGCAATTGATCAAGGCAACGATAAAGAACAAGTATCCTTTGCCTAGAATCGACGATTTATTTGATCAGTTGCAGGGATCATCTATTTATTCCAAGATTGATTTGCGATCGGGATATCATCAACTCATAGTTCGAGACGTTGATATACCGAAGACAGCATATCGGACCAGGTATGGACACTACGAGTTTGTTGTCATGCATTTTGGGTTAAAAAATGCTCCAGCGGTATTTATGAGTTTGATGAATCGTATATTCCAAAGATATTTAGATGAGTTTGTGATTGTTTTTATTGATGATATCTTGGTGTACTCTAAGAATTTAAATGAGCATGCCAATCATTTGAGAATTGTGTTGCAAACACTGAGAAATGAGAGATTATATGTTAAATTGTCAAAGTGTGAGTTTTGGCCGAGACAGGTGGTCTTCTTGGGTCATATCATATCTGGAGATGGTATATCTGTAGATCCGAATAAAGTTGAAGCTGTGATCAGTTGGCCTAGACCGACTTCTGTGCCAGAGATACGCAGTTTCATGGGTCTGGCAAGATACTATCGTAGATTCATTCAAGATTTCTCCAGTATTGCGAAACCGATTACCCAGTTGACATAGAAGAATACGCCATTTGTGTGGTCTGAAGAATGTGAGACTAGTTTTCTAGAGCTGAAGAAGAGGCTGACCAGTGCACCTGTCTTGATGATTCCTTCAGGTACGGCATGCGTGGTTGCTGAAAAATAAGACACGTTTCCAGATTTGCATGCAGTATATATATATATATATATATATATATATGTATATATATATATATATATATCAGAATAACACGTGAATTACCTCCGAAATTCAGAAAGAGGCGAGGCTTTTGAGAGAAAAATCCTTACGCCTTTTAGAGTTGCGATTGTGAAAGATCCGTCCATCAGAATTCAAATCTGAACTCAGTATCGTGTTCCTCTTGACTCAAGCTACACAAGGACGTAAGTTTTGTTACGTTTTGAGATGTTTTGAAAATATGATGTTGCTAGAATCGAATATGATTCAGATATGATGTTTCTGCTACCGTAGATATTATAGAATTGAAGTCAGATTAAAGAACAGACTGTTTATGTAATTGTTATGATTTTTAAAAGATATTGACTGAGATTCTATATCAAAATTGTTTAAAAGATATTGACTGAGATTCTATATCAAAATTGTGTTAGTATTCAGAGTATGAATTATGTTGACACAGATTATGAGTTCCAGCATTATATTTGTGATGTTCAGATTGACGGGGTTATTCAAATGGTATTATTATGTCGTCGAAACATCAGTTGATTTAGATTGATCAGATTCAGTATTGATTTAGATTGATCAGATTCAGTATTGATTTAGATTGATCAGATATGATACTGATTGAGATTCATGGTTATACTGTTGATTTTGATCAGATTGTATACCGATTTGAGTATTGATCAGAACAGATTCTGAACTGAGATATATACTGATATTGTATTTATGTGATTTGTCATTATCAGATTGATATGGACAGATTTGACTTCGAGACTTCGTCTTCGTCAGACCGGGACGACAAAGGTATAATTCATGTGATATTCGGGAAGACACAACTAAAATAAGATCCTATTTGAGTTTCCCAACAAAATCACATACTAGATTATTATTATATTCTGATATGAATATGCTTTGTTTATATGATGATATGCTACTGCTTTGTTTATAGATTGATACGCATTGCATTTAAGATAGGGAGTCTTGACAGAACAGTCAAACTTCTAGACGTTCGGTGGTATCACAACGTAGGAGAAGATCAGTCTCCTATTGTAGATGTTGATATAGATCAGACCGAAGTCTAGGAATAAGACGTACCGTCACCCCGATTGGTAGGGTAGGTGATAGATCGTCTTATTCACACCGGGATCCCTAGAGTTAGAGTTGTGTCGAGTCTAGACATGATTTGACTAGAACTGCATGCGTTTATAGATGTGGTTTCATAGACTATGAAACCCATGTTTATTGCTTTCAGTTATGATAGCATGTTTATATGATTTTATTTAAATTGCATGTTTATCTGAATTGAGTTGCATACTTATTTTGATTTGATTTCATAGATTATGAAATCTATTACTTTGGAATATGTTCATGATAGCATGTTTTATGATTTAGATTGTTTCTATACATGCTTACCATGTTTTATACTGGGATTTATTCTCACCGGAGTATCCGGCTGTTGTCTTGTTTTGTATGTGTGCATGACAACAAGTGGGGCAGGATCAGGGTCAAGAAGATGATGAGAGAAGACGAGTTTAGCGTGGTGATTCCGGACAGGAAATGGTGAAAAACTGTGTCGCCATCTTTGGCAGAAGTGGAAGAGATCACATGGCAGATTTTTAAAAGAGAATTTTTGAAACAATACTATCCCGCTGAATTTCGACTACAGAAGTAGGGTGAATTCAAAAACTTCAAACAGGCTCCGGATATGTCAGTGATGAAATACACTTCACGGTTCAACGATCTGGGAACCTATGTCCCAACGATCATGTCGGATGAAACGTTAAAAATGCATCGATTCAAGAAAGGACTCAACAGTCGAATTCAGTCGGCATTGGCAGTATTCAAGCCAAACAGCTTTGCGGATTTGATGGGCGCTGCAATGAGCGCAGAAACTGATATAAAGCGACGTGAGGAAGAGAACGAGAACAAAAGACCGATGGTCAATCAACCTACTCAGAATGGTCCCAAGTTTAAGAAACCAAATTATTCAGGTGGGCCTTCCCAAAGAAGTTCTGGTAATACTGGCATCAGGGAAGGGAAGTGGTGCGACACCTGTAAACAGTATCATAACGGGGAATGTTATCGAAAGTCAGGTGCATGTTTTAAGTGTGGGCAGGTGGGTCATCGAATTAAAGAATGTCCGAAAACAAAGAAAATGGGGCGGGACCCAGAAAGCAAAATGAGAACAAAACAAATGCTAGGGTGTATGCAATCACCCAAGAGGAAGCTGATAACACCAACGAGGTGATAGCAGGTACTATACTACTCCATAGCATACCTGCATATACTTTGTTTGATTGTGGTGCCACACATTCATTTGTGTCTAGAAGATTTGCTAAGAAGCTTAAACTTGAACATGATATTCTTAGTGAACCGTTAAGAGTAGCAACACCTGCCAGCAAAACAATTGAAACACACAAAGTGTGTCGAAACTGTAAAATTTGTATCAGCAATCAAACTTTTGAAGATGAATTAATTCAACTCAATATGGTTGAGTTTGATATCATCCTTGGAATGGACTGGTTAGCCAAAAACTATGCCATAGTAGACTGTCGAAGGAAAGATATTAGACTTCAAACTTCGGCAAAAAGGGAAGTCGTATATCACGGGAAATCCAAAGAAAGAAAATCTCTACTATCGGCTTCACAAGCCTGGAAAGCTATAAAGGGAGGAGAAGAAATTTACCTAGCAGTGATCAATAAAACCAAAGAAGAAGAAGTCCCAAAGTTGGAAGATATTCCAATTGTTCAAGAATTTCCAGACGTTTTCCCCGAGGAACTACCGGGAGAGATACAGATAGGGAAGTAGAATTTGAAATCAATTTGGTCCCTAGTGCTGCACCAATATCAAAGGCGCCATATCGAATGGCTCTAGCTGAATTAAAGGAACTAAAGGAGCAACTGCAGGAATTATTAGACAAGAAGCAGATTCGCCCCAGTGCATCCCCATGGGGAGCCCAAGTGCTTTTTGTAAAGAAAAAGGATGGAAGCATGAGGCTATGTATTGACTACCGGGAATTGAACAAGATCACCATAAAAAATAAGTACCCACTCCCAAGAATAGATGATCTTTTTGATCAGTTAAAGGGAGCCAAGATCTTCTCAAAACTAGATCTGAGATCTGGTTACCATCAGTTGAAGGTCAAAGCGGAAGACATCCCTAAAACTGCTTTTAGGACAAGATATGGACATTACAAATTCAAGGTAATGCCTTTTGGCCTAACAAATGCTCCTGCAGCATTCATGGACCTGATGAATCGGGTATTCAAACCATATCTCGACAAGTTTGTGGATTAAATCCTTGTGTACTCACGAAGTGAAGAAGAACACAAAGAGCATCTGCGTCTCACTTTGCAGACACTTCGAGAAAAGGAACTATATGCCAAATTCAAGAAATGTGAATTTTGATTAAAAAGTGTGGCATTCTTAGGACATATAATTTTTGAATTAGGAGTGTCGGTAGACCATAAGAAGGTAGAGGCAATCCAGGATTGGCCACAACCAAAGACAGTGACTGAAGTCAGGAGTTTTCTAGGTTTAGCAGGCTACTATAGAAAATTTGTGGAAGGATTTTCTTCGATAGCCATTGCACTAACCAAACTTACTCAGAAAAATTCGAAATTTATTTGGAATGAGGAATGTGAAAGAAGCTTTGAAACCCTGAAAACAAAACTCGCATCCACACCAGTACTAGTTCTTCCAGAGGATGGTAAGAATTTCACTGTATACAGTCACGCTTCAAAGGGAGGATTAGGGTGTGTGATTATGCAGGAGGGTCAGGTAATTGCTTATGCCTCACGGCAAATAAAATCATATGAGCAGAATTACCCCACTCATGACTTGGAGTTATCCGCAGTAGTATTTGCACTTAAAATCTGGAGGCACTACCTTTATGGAGTAAAATGCGAAGTTTTTACTGACCACCAGAGCTTCAAGTATATTTTAGCTTAAAAGGAATTAAATGTGAGGCAAATAAGGTGGATGGAACTTCTCAAGGACTATGATCTGTCAATCAATTATCATCCGGGTAAGGCAAATAAGGTTGCAGATGCTTTGAGCCGAAGGAATCCTGGGAAGGTGAACTTATCTTCATTATCGGTACAACCAGGTCTCCGAGAGGACATCAAATTGAAGCAGAGTCAAGACACCTCCATCCTTAAAGTTAAAGAACAATTCCAAGAAGGAAAAGCTCCAGAATTTCAAATTGACGAAAATGGAATACTCTGGATGAAAGGACGATTGTATGTGCCAAACGTCGATAGAATTCGAGAAGAAGTAATAGCCGAGGCACGTAAATCGAGATTTTCAGTACATCCAGGAAGCACCAAAATGTACCGGGATTTGAAAAATAATTACTGGTGGAACGGTATGTACAAAGATGTAGCTTTATTTGTTGCAAAGTGTTTAGTTTGTCAACAAGTCAAGGCGGAACATCAAAGACCTGGGGGACTTTTACAACCATTGGAAATACCGGAGTGGAATTGGGATAATATGTAGATCCCGTAAATCAGACTACGTAGAAGCCATGCATGATTCTAGTATTTAAATTAAAATGATTTTTATTGCATGAGTATTTAAATTCTTTTCTCTAAATTTATTTATTTTACGCAGTAGTTTAATTGTTACCTGTTCAGTTAAATAAGTGAGACCGGACTGGAGATGGAGTATTGAGATAAGTTAATAAAGACTTATTTAAGAAGTGGTAATTTAGAATGTCAGTAAATATAATTTAAAAAGTTGGCATGCATGCAAATTATTAAATTTCTTTGGTATTTTATTAAATTATTTTAAAGCAAAAAATGCATGTTTATTCCATCAATTTATGTTTAGTTATTTTTATGCATTTTATGCATAATTCATGCATGTAGAATTTAATTCATAAAATTTTAAAAGTTCACGCATTAGGATTTCTAGGTGCATTTCACGTTCGAACGAGGATCGGAGACCGAGGAATTTTCAGGAAAATTATTTTTATTTCACGAATTATTTTTATAAATTAAGTTAAAGCATTTTAAGTGTATTTTTGAAAAATGGGAATTTTTGGATATTTCTACCCGCAGATTTTATTTTATTTTTTCGGTACGCAAATTTTATCGAATCGGGGGACTTTTTAATGGTTCGGCTATTATTTTCAAAACCTTTTCAACACAATATATTTTTTGGGAGTGAGTTTGGATTTAATGGGCCCACTTTTGGACTTATTGGGCTTAAATCTTTTTTGAAACTTTTAATTAATAATGGAGAGCCCATTAACCATGTGTTTATTATTTATTAAGCTCCTAAATCACTAATTAACCTAAACCAAAGAGCACACTAGCCGACACCTCCCTCAGCTGCACTTTTCCTCTCGGTTTTAGAAAAAAAAACTCCATCAAGCAAGCCTCGGCGTTCCACTTGTTCTTGCAAGAAAACTTCATACGGGTTCCTCTCATCATCCTTGTTCTCCAATCATCTCCAAGGCACGCTATGTACTTTAATTTTGCATCATACTCATTATATGTATACTGTTATGTGCTTTATTGGTTCTGAATTTGTGGGGACCTGGACGCTAATCATGTTCTTAATCGTCATTGGGACTAAATCAATTATAATAATCAGGGTCTAAATTTTTTTTTTTAAAATGCGGAAGGTATTGGAATCAAACTCCTATACATATCAGTATAAAAGTATAAATCTCAAACATAATACAATAATTTACAACTCAGGTTTAACAACTACTATCAAGTGTTCAAACCCTAGCTCTAATCCAAGTCCGGTATGACCACTCTAATTTCAGTCTGTCTTCATCTCTGTGACCCTGTACCTGTCCCACCTGTTGCCATGCACACATACAAACAAGACAACAGTCGGATAACTCCGGTGAGATATAAATATCTCAGTATAAACAATGTATTACATGCAATCATATAAAACATATATAAAAGCATAAACAAACATCGAAACATGTATTTAATCTGACTACATGAATCAATGACTCGTGATCTAATCTTATCTTATCTCAAATCTAGGGATCCCAATCTAATTTAGACTTTGGTATGCTGTATCGAGTGTCTGAGATAGACGTCGATCTACATCTAAAGCTCTTCGATACACCGTAAGTCTAGAGTCTTATTGTGTAGTGCCCAAATTTATTACACGTATAACCCATGCATTCATTTAATTACTAAATCATTTAAATTAATTTTAAATGAGTTTTAGCGATGCATGATTTATTTAAATGCATTATTTTAAATTATTTATGTTTATGTGATGCACGTTAAAATGTCCTTCGAGTTTCATGCTTCAGGCGATCATTCGAGGCGGGATTGAGGAAAAGACCGGCGACGATTTTGGGAAATTAAAATGTGGTATTTTATTTTATGTTGAGGATGGGTAAATTTATTAAGTTATCAAGTTTTAATATTTTAAAGCATTATTGTGTATTTAGAGATTCAAGAGTTTTAAACTTTTAAAATTGGTGTGTAATTATTTTAATTGTAGAGTTTGATTAAATTAGTGTGTGTTAACTTTTTATTAGTATTTTAAATAGTCTATTTAGCTAGAGTTCTCCTAATTAAAACACACACACGTTACACACACTCACACACACTTACATGTTTTTACACACACTAAACACACACCCTCACCTTACGTTTCAGATTTTATATTTTTAAGAGAGAAAATTCTAGGGTTTTTCTCCCCATAGCAGCCGCCCCCTCCTCTGAACTTTTCCAGCAAGTTTTGTGAGTTTTCTTCATAGAATTTTTGTTGGAAACTTAATTCCGGCGTTTGACAAAAGACTCAACTGAATTCAGCAACTAAAAGCTACCAACTGATCGACTTAACTGAACCAAGCTTAACTGATATTTCAGCATATAATATTTCAGCAGATATTCCCGCCAGTTCATTCTCGCCAACTGATTTGTTATCAGCTGATCTTTCAGCTGTACACGTCATAAAGTGAAAACGACAACCGACAAATAGTACAGTCATCTGCGAACTGGTAGTGGATCGCCGCATTTCAGAATGAGCAGTGTACGAATATCAGAGCGTGTCGACATGGCAAACAACGGTTCGAATATTCAAACATTATTTAATGTTACCGTTACAAGGGAAGCCTATAAATAGTCGAGGATAGCAGCTGAAGAAATATCGATTATTATTCATCTCAGTTTACTTGCTGTTACGCTGCAAAAACACACTCAGAAATCAAAAGCTCACTCTTACCAGTTTCATCAGTAGTTTTCAGACTACATTATCGAGCTAAAGAGAGCACATTGTAATCGTTGATAAAATTATATAAGTTGTGCTAAGATCAGTTACGATCTGTCAAAAGTTGTATACTAAGAGTTTCAGTTTTGGCAAAGTGATAAGTCCATACTGAAGTGGGTCAGTACATTGTTTGTATTTGATCAAAGTCTTTTAGTGAATATCCTATCTTCGTGATAGAAGGGGTGACGTAGGAGTTATTCAAATCTCCGAACATCCAGAAACATATCGTGTTCTCTTTACTTCAGTTTTTCATTTTCAGTTAGATACTCTATCATTCATTCAGTTTATTTTCCGCAACTGCATTTTCAGTTTAACTGATTGTTTTTGATCGTTGGGATATCTGGTTCAGTTTGTAACAAAACTGAACTCTCTTCTTCAAAGAATTTGACAAAATCGAGAAGTGTTTATTCAACCCCCCCTTCTAAACACTCTTAGTCTATTAACCGATCCTATCAAGTGGTATCAGAGCGAGGTTTATCCTATCAAAGACTATCTATACTCAACTTGCTCAATATGTCTTCATTCAACAAGATTCCTATGTTCTCTAGAGAGGATTTCGATGATTGGAAGATCAGGATGCAGGCTCATCTAGCTGCACAAGACGATGACATGTGGTATGTCATAACTGATGGACCCATGAAGATCTTGAAAGCCAATACAGCTGTAGCAATTACTGAAGGAGCACCTCACCGTATAGAGAAGCCAAGAGATGATTGGACTACTGAAGACAAGAGAAAAGCGAATCTGGATAATGTTGCAAAGGACATATTGTATAAGACACTGGACAAAGTAACGTTCAGTAAAATCAAAATGTGCAAGACTGCCAAAGAAATTTGGGAGAAGCTAATTCAACTCTGCGAAGGCAATGAACAAACCAAAGAAAACAAACTTTCAGTTGCTGTGCAGAAGTTTGACAATATCAGAATGAAGGTGGGAGAAACAATGCACGAATATGATGAAAGAACAAGTTGTATCATCAACGAACTAAATGCACTTGGAAAAGTGTATACAAATAAAGAAGTTGCATTAAAAGTGATCAGAGGATTACCCAAAGAATGGGATGTCAAAACTATGGCAATGAGAGAATCTAAGGATCTGAACAAAGTTGAACTGCACGATCTATTTGCTGACCTAAAGGCATATGAGTTTGAACTACAAACCAGAGAAGGAGAACCATCCACCCCAGCAGCAACTACGGCCTTAACCGCTGTAAGAAATGAACCAACTGGCTCAGTTGAGAAAGCTGCAGATCAAATAAGCAATGACGCCATGTCATTGTTCATCAGGAAGTTTGGAAGATTCATGAGGAAAAATCAAGGAAATTTTCAAAAACACTATCAAAGAAACAACTCCAGAGAAGAGTCAAGTGCATGCTATAATTGTGGAAAACCAGGCCACTTTATTGCTGATTGTCCTAAGCCTAAAAAGGACAGTCATGTTTCAACAGAGAGAAAGAAGAAAGTGTATGAGCATAAGAAAAGATCTAAGGACGATAAGAAGCCTTACAGAAAGAAGCATGAAGTACTCCTAGCTGAGGATAGCAAAGCCAAATGGGCAGAGACTGACAGTGATGAGTCAGAAGCAGAAACCTCATACAGTTCTAGTGAAGAAGAGGAAGAAGTCAAGTGTCTGATGGCTGATGAGACAGAAGATCAATCAGACAATCAGCAGGTATTTGACTTTAGCTCAACTGATTTCACTAGAGAAGAGCTTATTTCGACTCTTCATGACATGGTCAGCGAGTATCAAAAGCTTGCTCTATCATTTGATAAAGCCAGAGCAAAGAAAGATGATCCCAAAGACAATAAAACACAAACTGATGAATCAGTTGATATGTTGAGTCTAAAAAGGGAAATTGCTGAACTCAAAAATAAAAGAAGCAAGGATCAATTAATGATTCAAAAATTGTTGCTTGAAAATTCAAAGCACAATGAGCTCATTCAGGCTTGGAACAAATCGTCTGATGCTTTAACTGTCTTACAGAATTCTCAGAAATCAGTTGATGATAAAACTGGTTTAGGATTCTGTAGTAAAGATGATTCGTCTTCCCAAGATACTCGACCAAAACTGAATATAAACAAAGGAAAATATATTCACTTTGTAAAATCAGTTATGGAACAGGAACAAGCAGAGCCGAGTAAACTGATTGAACAGCCATCTCAGAATATGAACAAGGGAAAGAGATGTGGCATTGGGTATAGCCCAAAGGGTGAAACTGACTCATGGAGTCAGCAACCAAAAACTTTCAGCAGAAACTATTTAAATGGGCACTCAAACTACTACAACAGTAAGCCAGTTCAGAAAAGATACCGGCTGAACAATCAGTTGAAAAAGGGCAAATCACATATTGTATCACCCACACATCACATACCACACACACACAAACAAGGAAGGACCATATGGAATACAGCAACTGGACGGTCAGTCAGACTGATCCAAGTTTGGATTCCTAAAGGACTAATCAACTTTGGACCCAAATAAACAAAGGGTACCACAATCTTATTTTGTATTTGACTGCAGGTAACAGGTACAAGCACTGGATCTATATGGTATCTAGACAGTGGATGCTCACGCCACATGACAGGAGATTCAAGGTTGTTATCTCAACTAGTCAAATACACTGGACCAAACATCAGTTTTGGAGATAACTCGAAAGGTAAAACTGTGGGTAAGGGTAAGCTTATCTATGGTAACTTCACCATTAATGATGTTTTGTTAGTCGAGAATCTTAAGTATAATCTGATAAGCATCAGTCAGTTATGCGATAATGGATTCTCAGTTCAGTTTGACAAACACTCCTGTTCAGTCAAATGCTCAACTGAAGAGATCATTCTAACTGGAAAAAGGTGTGGAAACACTTATAAAGTCAGCTGGAATGATCAACCTTATGCACCAGTGTGTCTTATTGCTTCAAAATCTTCGAAAAACTGGTTATGGCATAAGAGGTTAAACCACTTGAATTTCAAATCTATTGCATATTTGAGTAACCATGATCTTGTTACTGGACTGCCCAAAATGGATTTTATCAAAGACAAAATTTGCTCAGCATGTCAGTTTGGTAAACAAATCAAATCTTCTTTTAAGAACAAGGGTCGTAAATCTTCTTCCCGATGCTTAGAGCTGTTACATATGGATTTATTTGGTCCAATACCGGTGATGAGCTTAGGGGGAATGAAATACACCTTGGTGGTTGTTGATGACTTTTCAAGATTCACTTGGGTTTTATTTCTCAAATCCAAGGACCAAACTGCTGATCAACTGATTAAGCTTTTCAAAAGATTATCAAATGAAAAATCAGTTGGAATTGAAAGAATCAGATCCGATCAAGGAACTGAATTTATCAATAAAACTCTTTCAAATTATTTAGAGAATACCGGAATCAAGCATGAGCTTTCAGCAGCTAGAACTCCTCAGCAAAATGGTGTAGCTGAAAGGAGAAATCGAACTCTCAAAGAAGCTGCTAGAACAATGCTTGCTGATTCTAGTATCTCTCAAAGATTTTGGGCAGAAGCAGTGAACACTGCGTGTTATACTCAAAACAGATCAATGATTAACAAGAATCATATGAAAACACCTTATGAGATCTGGCATGGAAAGAAAAGCGTGGTTTCATATTTTAAAATATTCGGCTGCAGATGCTTTATACTTAACAATGGTAAAACCCATTTAAAAACTTTTGATGCTAAATCTGCAGAGGGAATATTTCTTGGTTATTCTTTAGTAAGTAAAGCGTATAGAGTCTTCAACAAAAATACCTTGAATGTTGAGGAATCTATTCATGTTGTATTTGATGAATCTGCTCTAACTGATAAGCCAACTAATATAGTTGAGCTAGCTGATAGACTTACAGACATAAGCTTGGATGATGATGATGATGATGAAGAAGACGTTCACGTTAATCAAAGCAATCTCCAAACACCTGAACCTGAAATATTAGATCAATCAGCTGAATTGGGAGTAAATCTTGACAATCAGTTAGTAGAGCCAACTAGTACGAATCATTTACCAACTGAATTAGCCCCAACTGAAACTGAGAACACTCAGTTACCCATTGAAGAAGTTGCTGATGAAGAAGCACCAAATGCTGAACTGAAATGGAAGAAATCACACCCTCCAAACCTGGTAATAGGTAACCCATCTGATCCAGTAAGAACCAGAAATCAGATGCTTAATTTATTCATTCATTCAGCTTTTGTATCTCAAATAGAACCAAAGAAAACTGACGAAGCTCTTGCTGATCCAAATTGGTTAAATGCCATGCAAGAAGAGCTAAACCAGTTTACCCATAACGATGTCTGGAACTTAGTTCCAAGACCAATTTCTAAAACTATTATAGGTACCAAGTGCGTGTACAGAAACAAACTGAATGAAGATGGTTCAGTTGTGCGCAACAAAGCAAGATTAGTAGCACAAGGCTATAGGCAAGAAGAAGGAATTGATTATGACGAGACATATGCACCAGTTGCAAGACTGGAGGCAATCAGAATATTTCTTGCCTATGCATCCTTCAAGAACTTTAAAGTCTACCAAATGGATGTGAAAAGTGCCTTTCTAAATGGCCAGTTGCAGGAAGAAGTCTACGTCGAACAACCTCCAGGTTTTATCAACCATAAACTTCCTGATCATGTGTATCATTTGAACAAAGCACTGTATGGCCTTAAGCAAGCTCCAAGAGCTTGGTATGAAACCCTTTCAAAATTCCTAACTGATCACGATTTTTCTGTTGGATCAGTTGATAAGACTTTGTTCAAATTTTCTAAGGATGATCATATCTTACTTGTTCCAATTTATGTAGATGATATTATTTTTGGGTCAACTAACCCCAAATTATGTAAGAAATTTGCCAAGTTAATGCAGGATAAGTTCGAAATGAGCTTGATGGGTGAGCTGACATTCTTTCTGGGTTTGCAAGTGAAGCAATTGGATTCAGGAACCTTTATCAGTCAAACCAAATATGCCAAGGAATTGCTGAAGAAATTTGGCATGGAATCATGTTCAGCAGCAAGCACTCCAATGAGTTCATCAGTTAAATTAGATTCTGATCAAGGGGGAATATCAGTTGAGACGACACTCTACAGAGGTTTAATAGGTTCATTATTGTACCTAACTGCAAGTCGTCCTGATATTGTGTTCGTTGTATGCATGTGTGCAAGATTCCAAGCTAATCCTAAGCAGTCACATTTCTCTGCTGCCAAACGTATATTGAAATATCTTAAAGGCACGCAAAATGTTGGCTTATGGTATTCTAAAGACTCATCTTTCAGTTTAGTTGGCTATTCAGATGCAGATTATGCAGGATGCAAGCTTGATCGAAAAAGCACAAGTGGATCTTGTCAGTTTCTAGGAGACAGACTGATCTCTTGGTTCAGTAAGAAGCAAACATCTATAGCAACTTCCACAACTGAAGCAGAATATCTTGCTGCTGGAAGCTGCTGTGCCCAACTGCTCTGGATTCAGCAACAACTGAAAGATTATGGTGTTGATGCAAAGGAATCACCGATATTCTATGACAACACGAGTACAATCGCTATAATGTATAATCCAGTTCTTCACTCCAGAACCAAACACATAGATGTCAGACATCACTTCATCAGGGATCATGCACTAAAGAAGAACATCAGATTAGAATATGTCTCAACGGAACAACAAGCAGCAGACATTTTCACCAAACCACTGGCTGAGACTAAGTTTTCTCACTTCCGCAATATACTTGGATTAATTGATTTATCTTAATTAATGATCATTGTTCGTAATTTGTTGATTAAGCTTTATTGTTGTTTTACTGAATATTTAAGTGAGTTGCTTATTCTTATGAACTCTTAACTGATGTCAGCAAGTGTTTGTATTGTTCTTATGGTTATGTTTCTAACAAATCATTGCAGGCAGAAATAAAAGAACAACGACGATAAAACATAATAAATATTTTATTAATAAGGAGAGGAGCCGGTTACAATTTCACAATTTTTTTTTCCTCCACAGAATTTATCCACAAACTCATCCATGCAGCTAGGGCTGAGGAAGAGGTTTTGCAGAAATCATGGGAGGCAGCGATGCGGCGGAGGATCTCCAGCTCCTTCAGAAGAAAGAGCTTGTAGAGATAACCTTCTTTAAAAAGGTCCACCCCCGCAGGAACCTCTAGGAGCTCCCGCACCTCTCGAAGTTGGGCCCTCCGCCTAAAAGTGGAGACCCGCCCAGAGTAATACAGGAACTCCAGCTCCTGAATCTCTTCCCAGTAACGAAGGCTAGTGTATAAGACCTCATCTTCTATGGACTGCTTCCTAGCTTGCAAAGTAAACTGAGCGTCACTTGAGCTTCCAGCTTCTGCCATTCTCTTTATCTTTGAAAAATTACTTGCTGAGATGAATTTTGGCTAACCCCTTCACTCTTATTTATAGGGCAAAACAAAGGGAGGGAAACGAAAGGACATCTCTCTCTGTGACGTTTGCTATACCAAGCACCATACTCATCATTAATATTTACTGTCTATTGCCGTCATTTTGCTTTAATAGATTAAGGGGGAATAATGGTTCAAGAGGTTAACTGAGAAGACAGTCGTTAGTAAATTCTCGACTGAAAGAACTCAGTCCTATCAACTGACCTATCAGTCGACTTTTTCACTAATCTTCTCATATAAGTTAACTAATTAAACCAATTTTATTCCAAATCAAATGACGTGACTGTCTGCTAAACTATTAATGACTCTTGATTTTCTTTACGTGGATTTATTTTAACCACTCAAATCGTACACACGATTATAGCACACGTACATACTTTGTTTCTTTCAAAATTCTTTGGACTGACACGTGTCCAGAACTTGAATGGTCACGTACATATGTACTATTACCCGCCTCTTTTCAGTTTTACTTTTCGACTACTTCAAATTCTCCTTAGGGCAAGAATTACCTCATTCCTCGAATTTTCTTTCAGGAAATTTATCAGTTATCAATGGCAACTCAAATTCCCGCTTTCATGCTAAATGCTATGACCATCAACTTTGGATCTATATTATCCTTCGGCGATGCTGAAGTTCAGAAAGTATTTCAGAAGCTTGAAGTTGCTGGTCTAAGAACATTTTTGGGACAATCTTCTCAGGATATCTATCCCAAATAACTTCAGGATTTCTACTCTTCTGGCGTGATTGATTCTGAGGGAAATATCAAGTCTACTATCAATGATCAGTTACTGATCATTTCTGAAGACTCTCTTGGTGATTTATTTCATTTACCTTCTGAAGGTATGACACAACTCTCAGATGTCAAGGCGTCTGATATTGAAGAGATGCAAGTCTCTCTTTCTATTGATGGACGAAAGATTAAGGTCTCAGATCCTAAGAAAGAACTGAAACATGAAGTTCAACTGCTGGCTGATGTAATTGCAAAAGGAATTTTGGAAAAAGCAGGATCATTCGCTGCCATAACTTTAGAGAAATTTCAGGCCATTACCGTTATTATGGCTGGTCACAAATTTAACTGGAAGCATCTCATTTTTAATGTTTTGAAGAATATGTTTCTGTCTTCTAAACAATCCAAGGGTTTTGCGGTTCAAATCAGTTATTTACTGAAAGCTAAAGGCTTAGTGGCTGAGGACTCTGAGAGAACATCGAAATTTAAGGTGTTCAATGCAAAGAACACAATGCCAATCAAATCCAAAATGGACTTGACCACTACTCAGTTTGTGAAAATCAAACAGAAAATTGGGACTCAGTTAGCCGCTCCCAAATCAGTCAAGAAAACCAAAACGTTGGCTCAACTGAAGATTGCCAAAAGAAAATTGGTTTTGAGTTCATCAGAATCAGAAAAGACTCCATCACCTCACATTGTGAAGAAGCCAAGAACTCAAAGGGTTAAAACAACTTCTGAGGTAACCATTCCGACTGACAAAATGATTTCCTTCACTGATCAGCAACCTATAGAAGCAGTTCCTCTGCAGATTATTCCACAAGATGATTCAGCAAGTACCATAAAAAAATCGGTTAGGACTCAAGCTCTTGTTACTCAAATATCTCGACCAATTGGTGTGGCACCTGCCAGACCTAAAGGGATAAAGTTTGTAGAGCCGGTAGAATCAACTCGAACAGGACTAGAAATCCCTCATATCTTGAGTAGTGATAAAGGGAAGGAGAAATTAATTGTGGAACCCAGACCCTCAAACCCAATTCAGACTCATATTGATCTCGTATGGGCAAAAGTGAACAGTTTTGCTGCTGCAAAGACTAAGTCCTATGACGCTTGGGTAGCCTATCGTACTGAAGTTTTTGCCAAGCAACTGAAGGAGAAGTCCGGGCTGAGAAAATTCATCAAGCTGGAGGCCTTCGTTCTCCGCACGGTCAAAGCTGCATCTATTGCTCAAGCCTTGGAGAGAAAAAGCTATTTCTTTGATCAGCTGAGAGCAAAGAAGTTGGCTCAAATTGTTGCTAAACTTAAAAACAACTACTTGCCAACTGCCCCTACTGCATATGCTGATCAAGCTGTAATCACTCAGCTTGACACTGATCTTATGGGGATACTATCTCGAATCAAATTTTGGGAATCGGATCAAGAACTAGTGGTCTACCAAGGAGATTCAGATGATGACAATGAGGAACAAGTTGAAAAAGCATCCTCTGACAAAACAGCACCATCATCCGCCTTAGTTCTGGTTCCAACTGAAGAGCCAGTTTCTGATAAGCTTCCTTCACCACCTGTTGAGCAACTACTATATACTGAAGCTGAGCTTTCTCTTGCTCATATTGATGAAGTGATTCAAGCAGTGGTAGAGGAGTCCCACTTTAGTGCACCAGTTAATGATCCAGTTGATCACTCTGTTGATCAAACCGATCCAAAGGTCACTATTACTTCAGTCGAAATTGTTCCACCAGACCAATCTGCTGATCAGGTCTTACAAATTGATATGCCAGTTGAATCAATCGATCATTCACTAGAGGCATCAGTTCAGGTTGTGTCACCATCAACTGTACAACATCCTCCCTCACCATCTCAAAATCAAGAAGAAAAGACTGCTGATGAGACTCCGGTTCAAGGGACAATAACTGGAACTGATACTTCAGTTCAGCCAATTGCTGATACCAAGTTAACTGACCAAGCCTTGGTCATTTCTCAGCAAACAACAAGTGAACCAAGCACTTCTCATCAATCCAATCCTACATCTTCAGCAGATTTTGATCTCATTTTTGAGGAAGTCCAACATATGCAGGACAGCATGAGTCAAATAATTACTGCCATTTCCAAGATTCAAAATACGCAACTTTCGCACAGTCTGAAGTTAGACGATAATCAGGAATCCCTCAAAAGACTGAAGGCTATCGAATCTGCTGTTACCGCTCTTTCTTTTGCAGTTAGTGACATTCAAAAAAATAGAGGTATCATATCCAGTCTGACTGCCACTCAAGAACTTATTAATCAACGCGTCAACAATGTGGAATCGCTTGTGTCTTGGAAAATTGAACTACTGCAAGTCACATTGTCTACTGCTATTGAAAACATGTCATCCTCTGTCACGGTTCTTTCTTCTCACGTTCGCAAGCTATCTGACAAGATGGAGCAGTTTGACAAAAAGGGGGAAGAGCAGAAGAATTCTTAGTAGTACAGCAGTATTGATTGTATCAGATCTCTATTATTTCAGTTGTTGATCTTATTTTATCTACTATGCATAATTCAGTTATTTATTCCAAGTTTTGTCAAAACACCATAAAGGGGGAAATTGTTGGAAACTTAATTCCGGCAATTGACAAAAGACTCAACTGAATTCAGCAACTAAAAGCTACCAACTGATCGACTTAACTGAACCAAGCTTAACTGATATTTCAGCATATAATATTTCAGCAGATATTCTCGCCAGTTCATTCTCGCCAACTGATTTGTTATCAGCTGATCTTTCAGCTGTACACGTCATAAAGTGAAAACGACAACCGACAAATAGTACAGTCATCTGCGAACTGGTAGTGGATCGCCGCATTTCAGAATGAGCAGTGTACGAATATCAGAGCGTGTCGACATGGCAAACAAGGGTTCGAATATTCAAACATTATTTAATGTTACCGTTACAAGGGAAGCCTATAAATAGTCGAGGATAGCAGCTGAAGAAATATCGATTATTATTCATCTCAGTTTACTTGCTGTTACGCTGCAAAAACACACTCAGAAATCAAAAGCTCACTCTTACCAGTTTCATCAGTAGTTTTCAGACTACATTATCGAGCTAAAGAGAGCACATTGTAATCGTTGATAAAATTATATAAGTTGTGCTAAGATCAGTTACGATCTGTCAAAAGTTGTATACTAAGAGTTTCAGTTTTGGCAAAGTGATAAGTCCATACTGAAGTGGGTCAGTACATTGTTTGTATTTGATCAAAGTCTTTTAGTGAATATCCTATCTTCGTGATAGAAGGGGTGACGTAGGAGTTATTCAAATCTCCGAACATCCAGAAACATATCGTGTTCTCTTTACTTCAGTTTTTCATTTTCAGTTAGATACTCTATCATTCATTCAGTTTATTTTCCGCAACTGCATTTTCAGTTTAACTGATTGTTTTTGATCGTTGGGATATCTGGTTCAGTTTGTAACAAAACTGAACTCTCTTCTTCAAAGAAATTGACAAAATCGAGAAGTGTTTATTCAACCCCCCCTTCTAAACACTCTTAGTCTATTAACCGATCCTATCAATTTTAGCGCCACAATCGTCCCGGATCAAGCCTCGCTCCATCTCCGCTTCGGTGTCGTCGTACGGTACTTTTAAATATAAAAAAGGCACGTATATTCTGTTCTTGATGCATCGATCATGTCATAATATGTGTTGCGTTGTTTTTATGCGTAAAACCATGTATGAAGTGTAGTAGTTTGAGCGGTTATTCGTTCAGATCGATTTTTGAAGAAAGATTTTTAGATCTAAAACTCATTTTTGCTGTTCTTCTTAAAACTGCGATTTTTCCGTCGCGATTTTGAGAAAACTTTCAATTTCAAAATTGTAGAACTTTTCGATACCTTCGATATGATATATGATTCGAAATTTTTGGACAACAATTGAGTGAGTTATGGCGTTTTTCGTGGGACTGCTCAAACTGCGACTTTTATGAAAATATGTGTTCTCGAGTTTATTTGTTGCAGGCTTCGTTGGAGATCGACGGGCGATCGTTGTTGCACCTAGGTATGATTATTATGACGCTGGGTTGTTATTTGACATGTCGTTTCGTGTCGATAGGTACTCGTACACTCTAGAAGTCGTAGGTAACGTTTTAATGTCAAATGCCACGTTTTGAATGGTATGTGTCGTAGGGCGAGCGTCGTCGCTTTGGGAACTGATATGATAATGTTTTGATGTCATAGCGTGCTAGGATGGGTCTCGGGGTGTCGTTTCATAGTCCGTGTAATCGAGTCTAGAAAGTTAAGTGAAGCACGCACAAAATTTTCGTTGGTCCGCGTTCACAGTGGGTACACGGACCCGTACCCGGACCTCTACATGGGGTCCGTGCCTGTTGTTCTTCCGGACTGTCTTTTTACAGTGTCTACACGGACCCCCACACGGACCTATGCACGGGGTCCGTGCCCCCCCTTCTTTCTGATGTCTTTTTACAGAGTCTACACGGACCCCTACACGGACCTCAGCACGGGGTCCGTGTCTCCCCTTTCCTGCACACACATTTTTACAGTACCTACACGGAACCGGAGCCGAACCTGGGCACGGGGTCCGTGTCCTTCATATTTTGGGAAAAATATTATAACACGTTTGAGGTTTGATGTTATGGTTTAGTGCAAGTATTATCCAGGGTCGTGTTATGGGAAATGTTAGAACGTCCTAAGTATCGATTGAACTTGAGAGTAAGTATGATATTTACGTCTAAGTTATGCAAGTTACGTATGTGAATTCATGTTGGTATGTGCAGCAACGACCCCGATCGAAGTCCAATGAATCCCTCAACGCCAAGTAAGTATGTTGACGTGCAAAGAAAATATTTTAAGTTTTGAGGTATGCTAAATGTCTTGTGACCAAATTATGTTAGGATTGGAAAGCGTTAAATTATGAACGGGGACCAATCCGCCCGTTAAATTATGAACGGGTTAGATCATGGTTGGAAAGCGTTAAATTATGAACGGGGACCAACCAGCCCGTTAAATTATGAACGGGGATCTTATGTATGTGGCAGTGGATACGTCCCTGTCAGCCCAGTACTATGGTGTGTCTGATCAGGCGTTTATTATGTTATGGGTCACTTGCTTTGAAACATGCCTCTACGCAAAATGATGAAGTTATGTATGTTTACGTATGCAGTATGTTTATGAAAGTTTATGTTGATGGCACGTCTAGTTTTGTATGTACGTATGTTCAAGCTTCAAATTATGTATGTCCTATTTTAAAGTGCATGTGATTTTTATTATGTAGTACTCGTTATTCCAGTTTATACGTGTTGAGTCTTTAGACTCACTAGACTTGATCGATGCAGGTGACTATGTTGAGGAGGCAGGAGGTGTTGAACAAGGGGTAGGCTTGGGCTGAGTAGCAGGCTAGACCCGAGGACCGCAAAGTTTACGTTTTATGCAAAGTTTAAAAATACTCTGAGCTTTTAAGCATCTGGATGCGAAATATTTTGAGACAGTTTCCTTTAACAAAATTTTATTGGTGATGTCGATTTCAAATATTTTTATTGATAAAGGATGTAGTGACGACAATATTTGATTTCAGTTCCGCATTTCATTTAGTTTAAAAGAAAATTTTTAATTTTTCCGCAAATTTTAAGTATGTAAAGTACGGTTCGTTACAGTTGGTATCAGAGCGGTGTTCTTGTAAAGGGTTATGCCTACTGCCAGTCGCAAGAAGCTCACGAAGTCACACCTCAAGTCTGTAAGTTTTAAAGATTTGAGTTATGCTATGTACTATGCATTAGGTCATGAGTTCAGCATGTTTATGTTTTAAAGTTCAAAATTACGTGCATCTTATGATATTGGTATTATATTCATGCATGTTGGGTTTACGTGTTGGCTAATTTATTGGAACAGTATGCCTCCTAGACGTGTGATCGACCGTGAAACAAGGGATGAGAACAGAGAGCATCGAGATGAGGAGAGGGCCAATCCTCCACCACCACCACCACCAGATATGCAGGCACAGATGCTTGCTGGCATGACGCAATTCTTCGCACAATTTGCGAGGAACCAGACTGTTGCAGGCCCCGAGGAGAGGCCTAGACCGGAGGCAGTATATGAGAGGTTCCGGAGGATGAGCCCGAAGGAGTTTTCGGGTACTACTGACCCGATGGTGGCTGAGGGATGGATCAAGTCCATCGAGGTGATATTTGACTTCATGGAGCTGACGGACGCTGACAGGGTCAGGTGTGCTATATTCTTGCTGACAGGGGACGCTAGACTATGGTGGGAGAGCGCGTCATTGGCAGTCAATCTGCAAGTGCTGCCTTGGAATGGATTCAAAAAAGTTTTCTACTCAAAGTACTTCACTGAGGAAGTACGCTCCCGCCTGACCAGGGAGTTTATGACACTGAGGCAAGGGGATAGCAGCGTGGCAGACTTTGTCAGAAAGTTTGAGAGGGGGTGTTACTTCGTACCCCTCATTTCGAATGATGCCCAGGCAAAGCTGAGGCATTTTATGGACGGTTTGCGGCCGATCTTGCGCCGGGATGTGAGGGTAGCTGGTCCTACTACGTATGCAGTCGCCGTGTCCAGAGCTTTGGCGGCAGAACAGGACCAGCGAGATATAGAGGCGGATAGACAGGGCAAGAGGCCCTACCAGGCACCGCCGCAGCACCACTAGCAGCAGAATCAGAGGCCCCAGTTTAAGAGGCCGTTTCAGGGGCCGCCAGCTAAGAAGCCTTTTCATGGACCACTAAGGGGCAAGGGTCCAGTACAGCAGCAAGGGGCGCCTCAGAAACCCGTTAACTTTCCGGTGTGCCCTAAGTGCAACCGTCAGCACCCGGGGCAGTGCTTATATGGATCGGGCAAGTGCTTCAAGTGTGGAGCTAGCGACCACATGCTGAAAGAGTGCCCGCAATGGAAGCAGCCAACCCAGGGCAGGGTATTCGCCATGCACGCACAGGAGGCGGATCCAGACACCACCTTACTGACTGGTAAACTTTCCTACCTAAGCAGTGTTATTTTTGCTTTGCATGTGGAATTTTCATTTGGGATTATTAGTGTGCTAGTGTTAGTTTGTATGACTTGGGATATTGAGTTCCGTTGTGCTTTAAGTTACTGTTTGCATGTTGGGGATATAAGTCGGTATTGTGCTAACGCATCTCAGGAAACATTTTTATTAAGAGACTATCCACAACTGCACTGATAGACTCAGGAGCCACTCACTCTTTCATATCGGAGACGTTTGCTAATCATTTGGACCTCAAGTCCATAGGCCTAGACGTGAAATTTTCAGTGACAGTCCCGTCAGGGGAAGAGCTGTTGGCTACCAGTGTGATCAGAGATATCGATCTAGAACTGCATGGCCACCTGGTATATGCAGATTTAATCCTATTGCCGATGCCAGAATTCGACATTATCTTGGGCATGGACTGGCTGACTAAGAATAGAGTTCTGATAGATTTTCAGAAGAGGTCAGTTTTGGTTAGACCGCCGGGCATGGAGCAATTTCTTTTCGAGCCAGCCAGATGGAGAAGCTTTCCTCGCATGATTTCGTGCATGCAGGCGAAGAGGTTGATCTTCAAGGGATGTCAGGCCTTCTTGGCTAGTATTATTTCAGCACCTGACGTGCCCGCTCCATCTTTATCGGAGGTACCTGTAGTCAAAGAATTTCAAGACGTCTTTCCCGATGACGTCACCGGACTTCCACCAGAGAGAGAGGTGGAGTTTTCAATCGATCTCGTGCCAGGCACAGCGCCAATCTCTAAGGCACCGTACCAATTAGCTCCAGCTGAGATGTTAGAGCTCAAGCAGCTGATTCAGGAGCTCCTCGACAAAGGATTTATCCGCCCTAGTTTCTCACCGTGGGGCGCACCAGTGCTCTTTGTAAAGAAGAATGATGGGAGCATGAGGCTGTGCATCGATTACCGTGAGCTGAACAAGGTAACGATCAAGAACAAATACCCTTTGCCTAGAATCGAAGACTTGTTCGATCAATTGCAGGGAGCCACCGTGTTCTCTAAGATAGATCTTCGATCACGGTACCATCAGCTGAAAGTGAAGGATGCAGATGTCCACAAGACAGCTTTCAGGACCAGATATGGGCATTACGAGTTCTTGGTGATGCCATTTGGATTGACAAATGCTCCAGCGATTTTCATGGATCTCATGAACCGAGTATTTCAGCCGTTCCTCGATCAATTCGTCATAGTATTCATTGACGACATTCTAATATACTCGAAGAGCCATGAGGAGCACAACCAGCACATGAGGACAGTATTACAGACATTGCAGAGTCGCAAGTTATTTGCGAAATTCAGTAAGTGTGAATTTTGGTTAGAAAAGGTAGCATTTTTGGGGCATATAGTATCTAGCAGTGGAATCGAGGTGGATCCAGCGAAAGTAACGGCTGTCAAGGAATGGGTTGAGCCGAAGAATGCATGCATCTGAAATCCGCAGCTTTTTGGGTTTAGCAGGCTACTACCGTAAGTTTATTAAGGGATTTTCATCCATAGCGGTGCCACTCACTTCACTCACCAAGAAGAATGCTAAATTCGTGTGGAGTGATGAATGTCAGAAGAGCTTTGATACTCTGAAGCAAGCTCTTATTTCAGCGCCAGTGCTAGCCATGCCGATAGGGCAAGGTGAGTTTGTGCTTTATACCGATGCATCTAAGCTCGGATTAGGCGCAGTGTTGATGCAGCAAGGTCGGGTCATAGCTTATGCTTCCAGACAGTTAAAGGTGCACGAGAAGAACTACCCGACGCACGACCTTGAATTAGCCGCCGTTGTCTTTGCATTGAAGATTTGGAGACATTACTTATACGGCGAGAAATGTCAGATCTTCACCGACCACAAGAGTCTCAAATACTTCTTCACGCAGAAAGAGCTGAATATGAGACAAAGACGGTGGTTAGAACTTGTGAAAGATTACGACTGCGAAATTAGCTACCATCCGGGAAAGGCTAATGTTGTCGCAGACGCTTTGAGCAGAAAAGTGGCAGTTGTTGCTCAGTTGACAGCTCAGAGACCACTACAGTCGGAGATTCAGAAGTTTGGTCTAGAGATTTATCGTGATGGCAACGCTCCTAGGCTGTCTAATCTGACAGTCAAATCTGATTTGCTAGACCGTATCCGAGCAGGTCAGTCTTCAGATGAGCAGTTACAGAAATGGAGACTGAAAGACGAAGCCAAGGGCAGTGTGCTGTACACAGTTTCAGACGGCATTGTGAGATACAGAGGTAGAATGTGGGTGCCTAGTGTTGGTTCGATCAGACATGATATTTTGACAGAGGCACACGCATCTCCGTATTCCATTCACCCAGGAGGCACCAAGATGTACAATGACCTACAGTTATTGTATTGGTGGCCAGGGATGAAGCGAGACATCCGTAGATTTGTATCAGAATTTCTCACTTGCCAGCAAGTAAAAGCTGAACATCAGAGGCCAGCAGGATTGGTTAAGCCACTTCCCATTCCCGAGTGGAAGTGGGAGAACATTACTATGGATTTTGTGGTTGGATTACCGAGATCATTCAGAGGATCGAACTCCATTTGGGTTATAGTAGACAGACTCACTAAGTTAGCGCATTTTCTGCCAGTGAAGACGACTTTTTCCATGACACAGTATGCGGATCTTTATATCCGGGAGATCGTCCGGTTGCATGGTTTCCCAGTCTCTATTGTGTCCGACAGGGACCCGAGGTTTACATCGTCCTTCTGGAAGAGCTTACATGCAGCTATGGGGACGAAGTTGCTTTTTAGTACAGCTTTTCACCCGCAGACAGATGGCCAGTCTGAGCGAGTGATACAGATTTTAGAAGACTTGCTAAGAGCTTGCATGATTGATTTTCAGGGAACATGGGAGTCTAGACTACCTCTAGTGGAGTTCACATACAACAACAGAGTCCAAGCATCTATTGGTATGGCTCCCTATGAGGCGTTGTATGGTCGGAAGTACAGATCACCAGTTCATTGGGATGAAATGGGTGAGAGATCAGATCTAGGTCAAGAGATAGTTCAGCATTCTGCAGACGTGGTGGTCAAGATTCGTGAGAGAATGAAGACTGCCCAAAGCCGTCAGAAGAGTTATGCTGATAAGAGGAGGAGAGATCTCGAATTTTCAGCGGGTGATCAAGTTTTCGTCAAGATAGCACCCATGAAGGGTGTGATGAGATTTAGAAAAAGAGGCAAGTTGAGTCCGAGGTTTATTGGACCGTTCGAGGTTTTGGACAGAGTTAGGACACTAGCTTATCGTGTAGCCCTTCCGCCGAATCTGGCCGGGGTGCACAATGTGTTCCATGTCTCGATGCTGAGAAAATATTTGGCTAATCCTTCTCATGTTCTGAGATATGAGCCGTTACAGTTGACTCCAGACCTGTCTTATGAGGAGAAACCAGTTCAAATCCTAGACAGACAGGAGCGCAGATGTCACGTCCCGAAAATTGAGTTCCACATGAACCACGTGCGTGCAAGTTATTAAATTTCTCATGTATTTTATTAAATGGTTTTAATGCATGTTTATTCCATTAATTTGCGTTTTAATTCATGATCTATGAATTTGCATTATGTTAAATTATTATATGATGCACGTTAAAACGTTTTCCTCGAGCTTTATATTTCAGGCGATTATTCGAGGCGGGATCGAGGGAAAGAGACCGACGACGAATTTAGGCGATTTTAAAATGTGGTATTTTATCTTAAGTTGAGGTTGGGGGATTTTAACTAATTTATTAGGTTGGGAGTATTTATAGCCTAATCTTGTATTTTGTGAATTAAGAGTTTAAAATTTTTAAAGTTAGCATTCTTGGTGTTCTATTGTTCTAATTAGAGAATTTTATAAAATTAGTGGGGATGCATGTTAATTAAGAATTTTGTTAAAATTAATGGAATGTTGGCATTTTAATTAGTGGCTAATTGTCATTAAGCATAATTTATTCCCTAGATATTAGAAACACACGCACACACACAATTTCACACACACACTCACGTAAAAACACACTACACACACATACACATTTTATTTTCAGAATTTAAAAGAAAGAAACCTAGGGTTCTTCTCCCCTTAGCAGCCGCCCCCTTCTCTAGCAATTTCCAGCAGGTTTTGTCGAGTTTTATTCAAAGATTTTAGCGCCACGTTCGTCCCGGATCAACCTCGCTTCCATCTCCGCTTCGGTGTCGTCGTACGGTATTTTTAAATATCAAAAGGCACGTATATTCTGTTCTTTCTCCATCGATCTTGTCATATTACGCGTTGTGTTATTTTTATGCGTGTAAATTCATGTTTGACGTTCGTCGTTTGAGCGAAAAATGGTTTGGATGCGTTTTGAAATACTTTTAGATCTGAAATCTCGTAACTTACTGTTCCGTTGAAAACTGCGATTTTTCTGTCGGTATTTTGAGAAAACTTTCAACTAGAAACTTGTAGAACTTTTCGATGCCTTTGATTTGATATAAAATTCGAGATTTTTGGATGAAAATTTAGTGAGTTATGACGTTTTTCGTGGGACTGCTCAAGCTGCGACTTTTATGTAAAATGTGTTCTTGAAGTTATTTGTTGCAGGCTTCGTTGGACATCGCCGGGCTTGTGCTACTGCATTTATATATGTTACGAGATGTATTTAGGTGTTATTTGGTGGTTCGTTCGGGTCGGGTTTGGCTTGGGATGTAATAGAAGTCGTAGGAAGCGAAACGATGCCTAATTACGAGTTATTGTTGTGTTGCAATTAATTGTTGATGCTTAGGGACGTTTGGGGCGTTTTTATGGGTTTGAATCAATGTAATAACATCCTAGGATGAGTCTAGAGGTGTTGGTTCATGATCCTTAGGCTTGGATTGAAAGGGTGAATGAATAAGTTATTGAATTTTCGTGAGTTTTCAAGTCCAGTGCCTACCCGGACCCCTTCGCGGACCCCTACACGGAGTCCGTGTCCGTTTTCCTTCAAAAATACGAAATTCCAGAGCCTACCCGGACCCGTACAGGGACCCCTACACCGGGTCCGTGTACACCCTTTTTTTTAAAAAAAAAAATTTTTTATTTTATTTTTTTTATTTTTTTTAGGATTTGCTTCGGGGTTCTATATCATGGTTTAGCACCATGGTTAAAATTTATTTATGTATAAATATAGGATTTGTTTTGTGGTTTTACGTCATGGTTTAGTACGATGATTAAACGAGGTCAAGCCAGGAGCGAACTAGAATGTCCTAAGCTACTTATTCACTTTGGTGGTGAGCTCGAGTACCTACGTCTAAGACATGCAAGTTAAGTATTTAAAATTTATGTTAGTATGTGCAGTAGCGGCCCCAAGTGAGATCCAACGAATCCCTCAACGCCAAGTAAGTATGTTGACGTGCAAGAAAATATTTCAAGTTTTTGAGGTATGCTAAATGTCTTGTGACCAAATTATGTTTAGGATTGGAAATCGTTAAATTATGAACGGGGACCAAGCCGCCCGTTAAATTATGAGCGGGTTAGATCGTGGTTGGAAAGCGTTAAATTATGAACGGGGACCAACCAGTCCGTTAAATTATGAACGGGGATCTCATGTATGTGGCAGTGGATACGTCCCTGTCAGCCCAGTACTGTGGTTTGTCTGATCAGGCATTTATTATGTATGGGTCACTTGCTTTGAAACATCCTCTACGCAAAAATGATGAAGTTATGTATGTTCAAGTATGCAGTATGTTTATGAAAGTTTATGTTGATGGCACGTCTAGTTATGTACGTACGTATGTTCAAGTTTATTATGAAAGTTCAAGTTTCAAGCTATGTATGTCCTATTTTAAAGTTGCATGTGATTTTATTATGTAGTACTCGTTACTACCAGTTTATACGTGTTGAGTCTTTAGACTCACTAGACTTGATCGATGCAGGTGAGTATGTTGATGAGGAGACATGAGGTGGTGACCAAGGGGCAGGCTTGGACTGAGCGGGAGGCTAAACCCGAGGACCGCCATTTTTAAGTTTTATGAAAAGTTAAATTACTCTGATTTCATATTTTGATGGAAATACTTTGAGCAAACCTTTTGTGAGCAAATTTTTATTTTAGTTATTTTGAACATGGGGGACTTGGTTGAGATATTTTATGGCAGACATTGAAAGTATTTTTTTACATTCAAGAAAATTTTTAATTTTTCCGCAAATTTTAAGTATGAGAAGTATAGTTCGTTTCAGTTGGTATCAGAGCGGTGTTCTTGTAAAGGGTTATGCCTACTGCCAGTCGCAAGAAGCTCACGAAGTCACACCTCAAGTCTGTAAGTTTTAAGGTTTTAAATTATTTCATGTATTAAGCATTCAAGTCATGATTTCAGCAAGTGCATGTTTTAATGCAATCACATGTATGTTTACATGACGTACGTTTTAGAGTACATGTTTATCTGTCGTTATGAATTGAGATTGGATCTCCAAAAATTTTTTATGCATGTTACGACATGAAATGAGAAATTATTTAATTTTCTTGCATGCTTGCGTGGTGGACTTGGACATGATTAAGAATTTTGCTTTTGGGCGTTACGAAGTGTTGATAGCGATTTGAGTATATTGATTTTTGGTTATTAAGCACTGATGTTCTACTCTTTCAGTCATAAGTTAGTCATGAAAATTCCGAATGCTTTTGGGAAGTAAAAATTTTTAATACTGATGATTCGTGGTTACTAGATGAGTTAAGTTTTGAAAACTTCGTATAAAGATTAATGATTCGAAATCTGTGACGACCTTTAGAAGTATAAAGAAAAAAAAAGAGTATAATTTGGGATTTTAAGTATTGATGGAAACGTAAGATTAGTTATAAGGATTGAATTGCATAAATTGAGAATTTTAAAGACCTAATAGTAATAACCAATGATTGAGGACTTAAGTGCAAAAAAAAAAATTTCTAAGGGACTATTTTCGAATTTACCGAAGTTTGGGATTAAATTCTGAGTTTTGAGGATTTTAAGGTTAAATGAGGCAAAAATCGAAAATTTTATTGGGGACTGGAAATACAAATTTCGTGTGGTTGTAGGGCCAAAATGGTAATTCTCGAGAACTTTAAGAGACAAATTACAAATTTCGAAGTTTTTTAGGATTAAGTTCGAACTTTTGAGGAACACTTGAGTAAGATCAGCAGCTTTTCGAGGTTATGGAATTGATTTTGGGTTTAATAAGCTTAAAATTATTGAACTTTATGTTACGAGAAATCTATAAGATGGAATTAGGAACGCCAAGGACTTATGGGTAATTGTAGGATTTTCAAAATTATGGACAAGGTTGAGTAATTATCAAGGAAATTAGGAATTGATTTTGTAATTGTTAAGTGTTGGAAATCTTATTCCAGAGTTTGACAAATTAACCAACTGAACCAAGTAACTGAACCAAGTAACTGAATCAAGCAACTGATTTACGCATCGAAGTTACTAACTGGTTACGTAACTGATCGTTCAGCTATTATTTAAGCGCCTCAACCATCGATCAGTAAAGTGTGTTCCTAACTGAACACGTCATCAATTGATTGCGACAACCGACATATAGTACAGTCTAACTGCAACAGTAGTAGTGGAACGCCGCATTTCAGAAAGTTGCAGTGTACGATCTGTCAGAGAATATCGACGTGGCAAACAATGGCTATTATTCAAATAAATGTTACCGTTGACAGAAGCCTATAAATAGTCGAAGAGAGCAGCTGAAGAATTACCCATTCTGAACTACTCATTTTACTTGCTGTTACTCTGCGAAAATATTCTCTCAACTTCGTCAAATCAAAGCTCAAGCTTATCAGTTTTATCAGTAGCATTCAGGCTACGTTTTGAGCTAGAAAAAGCACTTTGTAATCTTCGATAAATTGTACAAGTTGTGCTAAGATCAGTTGTGATCTGTAAAAGAGTTTTTAACTAAGAGTTTCAGTTTTGGCAATAGATAAGTCCAAACTGAAGTGGGTCAGTACACGTTATTGTATTTGATCAAAGTCTTTTAGTGAATATCCTATCTCTGTGATAGAAGGGGTGACGTAGGAGTTATTCAAGTCTCCGAACATCCAGAAACATTTCCTGTGTTATTTACTTTCAGTTATCCATTCTATCTTTCAGTCAGTTAATTTTCCGCAACTGTTTTATTCAGTTTAACTGATTGTTATCGACCGACGAGATACTTGAGTTAGTTTGTAACAAAACTGAACCCAACCTTTCGAAGAAGTTTTAATCTAGCAAGTGTTTATTCAACCACCCCCTTCTAAACACTTTCACCTTGAGTTAACCGATCCTATCAAGTGGTATCAGAGCGAAGTTTATCTTGTCATAGAACATATTCTCAAAAACTGATTCATTATGTCTTCTTTCAACAAAATTCCTATGTTTTCCAGGGAAGACTTTGACGACTGGAAAATCAGAATGCAGGCTCATTTAGCTGCACAAGATGATGATATGTGGTACGTCATAACTGACGGGCCAATGAAAATTCTGAAAGCAAACACAGCAGTTGCCATCACCGAAGGGGCACCTCATAGAATCGAAAAACCCAGAGATGAGTGGACTGCTGAAGATAAAAGAAAAGCAAACCTTGACAATGTAGCCAAGGACATACTGTATAAAACACTGGACAAGATAACGTTCAGTAAGATCAAGATGTGCAAGACAGGAAAAGAGATATGGGAAAAGCTGATTCAGTTATGCGAGGGAAATGAGCAAACAAAGGAAAACAAACTTTCTGTTGCTGTACAGAAGTTTGACAACATCAAAATGAAAGCTGGAGAATCAATGCTTGAATATGATGAAAGAACCAGTGGAATCATAAATGAACTGAATGCACTTGGAAAAGTGTATACAAATAAAGAAGTGGCTCTCAAGATTATCAGAGGACTTCCCAGGGAATGGGATGTCAAGACAATGGCCATGAGGGAATCAAAAGACTTGAACAAAGTTGAAATTCATGATTTGTTTGCTGATCTGAAAGCTTATGAGTTTGAGTTACAAACTCGAGGAGAAGCAGAACCATCAACACCTTCATCAACTACTGCTCTAACTGCTATAAGAACAGAACCAATTGGTTCAGTTGAGAAAGCTGCAGATCAATTGAGCAATGATGCTATGTCATTGTTTATCAGAAAGTTTGGTAGATTCATGAGGAAGAATCAGGGAAATTTTCTGAAGAGCTACCAAAGAAATAACTCCAGAGAAGATTCAAACGCTTGCTATAACTGTGGAAAGCCAGGACATTTCATTGCTGACTGCCCAAAACCAAAGAAGGACAGTCAAGTCTCAACTGAACGAAAAAAGAAATCATATGAGCACAAAAGGAGACCTAAGGATGAAAGGAAAACCTATAAAAAGAAGCATGAAGTGCTAGTAGCTGAAGAAAGCAAAGCCAAATGGGCAGAGACTGACAGTGATGAGTCAGAAGCAGAAACTTCATACAGTTCTAGTGAAGAAGAGGAAGAAGTCAAGTGTCTGATGGCTGATGAGACAGAAGATCAATCAGACAATCAGCAGGTATTCGACTTTAGCTCAACTGATTTCACTAGAGAAGAGCTTATTTCGACTCTTCATGACATGGTCAGCGAGTATCAAAAGCTTGCTCTATCATTTGATAAAGCCAGAGCAAAGCAAGATGATCCCTTGGACAACAATACTAAAACTGATCAGTCAGTTGATATGTTGAGTCTAAAAAGGGAAATTGCTGAGCTCAATGCTGAAAAGAGCAGGAATCAATTGTTGATTCAAAAATTGATGCTTGAAAATGCTAAGCACAACGAGCTCATTCAGGCTTGGAATAAATCTTCTGCAGCTCTAACTGATATTCAAAATTCGCAAAAATCAGTTGCTGACAATACTGGACTAGGGTTCAGTAGTCAAAGTGAGATATCTTCCAATGATACTCAGCCACAACTGAATATGGACAAAGGAAAATTCATTCGCTTTGTCAAATCAGTCGTGGAACAAGAACAGCTTGAACCAAGTAAACTGATTGAACCGCCCATTGAGAACAAGAACAAGGCAAATAGATATGGTATTGGATATAGTCCAAAAGTTTCAACTGACTCTCGTGGTCAAACATCGAAAAGAATCTCAAAACGATTTTCAAATGAATACTCCAACTACTATAACTGTAAGCCTGTTCAGAAACGATATTGGCTGAACAATCAGTTGGGAAAGGCAAAATCACATATTGTTTCACCTATGCATCACACACAAAGCACACACAAAACGAGAAAGACCATATGGACTACAGCAACTGGACGGTCAGTAAGACTGATCCAAGTTTGGATTCCTAAAGGACTAATCAACTTTGGACCCAAATAAACAAAGGGTACCACAATCTTATTTTGTATTTGACTGCAGGTAACAGGTACAAGCACTGGATCTATATGGTATCTAGACAGTGGATGCTCACGCCACATGACAGGAGATTCAAGGTTATTATCTCAACTAGTCAAATACACTGGACCAAACATCAGTTTTGGAGATAACTCGAAAGGTAAAACTGTGGGTAAGGGTAAGCTTATCCATGGTAACTTCACCATTAATGATGTTTTGTTAGTCGAGAATCTTAAGTATAATCTGATAAGCATCAGTCAGTTATGCGATAATGGATTTTCAGTTCAATTTGACAAACTTATTTGCTCAGTCAAAAACTCAACTGATGAGATCATTCTAACTGGCAAAAGATGTGGAAACACATACAAAGTCAGCTGGAATGATCAACCTTATGCACCAGTATGTCTTATTGCTTCAAAATCTACCAAAAACTGGTTATGGCATAAGAGATTAAACCACCTGAATTTCAAATCTATTGCATATTTGAGTAAACATGATCTTGTTACTGGGCTGCCCAAAATGGATTTTACAAAAGACAAAATTTGCTCAGCATGTCAGTTTGGCAAACAAATAAAATCTTCTTTTAAGAACAAGGGTCGTAAATCATCTTCCCGATGCTTAGAGCTGTTACACATGGATTTATTTGGTCCAATACCAGTGATGAGCTTAGGGGGAATGAAATACACCTTGGTGGTTGTTGATGACTTTTCAAGATTCACTTGGGTTTTATTTCTCAAATCCAAGGACCAAACTGATGATCAACTGATTAAGCTTTTCAAAAGATTATTAAATGAAAAATCAGTTGGAATTGACAGAATCAGATCCGATCGAGGAACTGAATTTATCAATAAAACTCTTTCAAACTATTTAGAGAATACTGGAATCAAACATGAGCTCTCAGCAGCAAGAACTCCTCAGCAAAATGGGGTAGCTGAAAGGAGAAATCGAACACTTAAGGAAGCTGCTAGAACAATGCTTGCTGATTCTAGTATCTCTCAAAGGTTTTGGGCAGAAGCAGTAAACACTGCGTGTTACACTCAAAACAGATCAATGATTAATAAGAATCATTTGAAAACACCGTATGAGATCTGGCATGGAAGAAAAAGTGTGGTTTCTTACTTTAAGATATTCGGCTGCAGATGTTTTATACTCGACAATGGTAAAACTCATTTAAAAGCTTTTGATGCTAAATCTGCAGAAGGAATATTTCTTGGTTATTCATCAGTAAGTAAAGCTTACAGAGTCTTCAACAAAAACACTTTAAATGTTGAAGAATCCATTCATGTTGTTTTTGATGAAACTGAACTAACTGATAAGCCAACTGATACAGTTGAGCTAGCTGACAGATTTACAGATATCAGTTTGGAGGATGATGATGAAGAAGATATTCATATTAATCAAAGCAATCTCCAAACACCTGAACCTGAGATATTAGATCAGGCTGTTGAATTGGAAGCCAATCAGTTAGTAGAACAAACAAATGAGATTCAGTTGCCAACTGAAACAGCTCCAACTGAAACTGAAACCAATCAGTTACCTACTGAAGCAGTTACCAATTTGGAATCAACAAATGCTGAACTCAGATGGAAGAAATCACATCCTCCAGAATTGGTGATAGGTAATCCATCTGATCCGGTAAGAACGAGAAATCAAATGCTTAACTTATTCATTCATTCAGCTTTTGTATCTCAACTGGAACCAAAGAAAACTGATGAAGCTCTTGCTGATCCTAACTGGATAAATGCTATGCAAGAAGAACTAAATCAGTTTATCCATAATAATGTCTGGAACTTAGTTCCAAGACCAATTTCCAAAACTGTTATAGGTACAAAATGGGTATACAGGAACAAACTGAACGAGGATGGTTCAGTTGTGCGCAACAAAGCAAGGCTAGTTGCACAAGGATACAGGCAGGAAGAAGGAATTGATTATGATGAGACATATGCACCAGTTGCAAGACTGGAAGCAATAAGAATATTCCTGGCCTATGCATCATTCAAAAATTTCAAAGTGTACCAGATGGATGTTAAAAGCGCATTTCTGAATGGACAGTTGCAGGAAGAAGTCTTTGTTGAACAACCTCCAGGTTTTGTTAATCATCACCTTCCTGATCATGTCTATCATTTGAACAAAGCCTTATATGGTCTTAAACAAGCTCCAAGAGCTTGGTACGAAACTCTTTCAAAATTTCTAACTGATCATGATTTTTCTGTTGGATCAGTTGATAAGACGTTGTTCAAATTTTCTAAGAATGATCATATCTTACTTGTTCAAATTTATGTTGATGATATCATATTTGGGTCAACTAACCCCAAATTATGTGAGAAATTTGCTAAGTTGATGCAGGAAAAATTCGAAATGAGCATGATGGGTGAACTGACATTCTTTCTTAGATTACAAGTGAAACAATTGGATTCAGGCACCTTCATCAGTCAAACAAAATATACAAAGGAATTGCTAAAGAAATTTGGCATGGAATCGTGTTCAGCTGCAAGCACTCCCATGAGCTCATCAGTTAAACTAGACACTGATCAAGGGGGAATATCAGTTGAGACGACGCTTTACAGAGGTTTAATAGGTTCATTATTGTATCTAACTGCTAGTCGTCCTGATATTGTGTTTGCTGTCTGTATGTGTGCTAGATTTCAGGCAAATCCTCAGCAATCACATTTTGCTGCTGCCAAACGTATTTTGAAATATCTTAAAGGCACACAAAATGTTGGGTTATGGTATTCTAAAGACTCATATTTCAATTTAGTTGGTTATTCAGATGCAGACTATGCAGGATGTAAACTTGATCGAAAAAGTACAAGTGGATCATGTCAGTTTCTAGGAGACCGACTGATTTCATGGTTCAGCAAAAAGCAAACATCCATAGCAACTTCCACAACTGAAGCAGAATATCTTGCTGCTGGAAGCTGTTGTGCCCAACTGCTCTGGATTCAGCAACAACTGAGAGATTATGGAGTTGATGCTAAAGAATCACCTATATTTTGTGACAACACAAGCACAATTGCTATAACTTACAATCCAGTTCTTCACTCTCGAACCAAACACATAGATGTCAGACATCACTTCATCAGAGATCATGCTCTCAAGAAGGAAATCAGACTGGAATACGTCTCAACTGAACAACAAGCAGCTGATATCTTCACCAAACCACTACCCGAGACTAAGTTTTCTCATTTTAGAAATATACTTGGTTTAATTGAGTTATCTTAAATCAGCTCATTGGACGTACATCAGCTGTTCATTTTTTTTGTCGCTTATTAGTTTTGTTTCGTTCTGTTTTAGCATCTTATCAATTTCTGAGACTGATAAAACTGATCTTTGCAAAATATAACAAAACTAAAAATACTAGCTTTTCATTAATAACTGTTAAAATTCTTTTTGATTACATCCTTCAGTTCTTGATCAACAGACTCCTTCCAGTTCTTTAACCATGCTCCCAAGTCTTCAACTTGAATGGAAACAAAGCTGGGTGATGCAGCTACATTCTCCAGGAATTTCTTCTCTTTACAGAGCATTAACTCGTAAAGATTGTCAGGTCTGAAAACGTCTTCCACGTTGAACTCATGCAGTCGGGCTCGATACTTCTCGAGCTTTCTCTGTTGTTTGGGAGTGGTAGCCATTTCATTCTCCCAGAGGAAATGGAGCCCCTGGAGATTTTCTTGATATTGAAGGATATACAGGAAAACTTCGTCTTCTACTTGCATCTTCATGCGCTCCAAAGCTGTCTTCATTATCTCTTCTACCTTCATCAAAGTTTTAGAAGTACCAGCACCTGCCATTTTCTTCTACTAACCTTGTTTCTTAAAGATATTTGTTACTGACCGCTTCAATCTTATTTATAGAACAGGATGAGGAAGACGAAAGGACTCTACTTTTTCGACGTCGATCAATCTTCTATATTTCAGGATTTTTTTAATCTGGTCTTAAGTGTTGTCTTTCTTATTAATGCTTGTATTAAGGGGGAACATTAAGGGTTAAGAAGTTAACTGACAAGACAGCAGTTGATAAATAAGAAACAAGATTCATTCATTTACAGGATCTGAAGAAATTCTCTCTGATTACATCAAGATATTTTTGTTCCATATAGCTCATCCATATGGACACCCATCCTCTTATTGCTGGAGTAGAACTCTTGCCATAGCTGTGTGAGTGGATGAGCTTCCTCAAAGCTCCTCTTTCTTTGTACACCATCAACTGATAGATATGCGGGTCATCAAAGAAATCAAAAGTTTCGGAAACGTGCAAACGTTCCCGGTACTTGCTTATTTTTGCCATCAGTCGTGGAGTATTCACCTCTCCACTATAGTACAAAACTTGAAGTTCCTGCAGTCTTTCCCAAAGGCCTAGCACCTCATCATATATCTGCTCTTCTATAGCAGATCTCATTTTGGCCTCAGCTGCTTCCATGAAAGTCGTAGCATCGTGAGGAACTCTTGAACTTCCAGCTCTTGCCATTTGTGTTTGTTGCTTAAATGATATATGTTTAAATCTAACTGATTTACTTGTATTTATAGCACATGATGACGCAAGATGAATTGATGACGTCAGCCGACGATTAATCTCCTAAGCAATAAGATTTTCTTCTGTTTTAATGCTTAAACCTTCAGTTTCTGCATGTTTTAAGGGGGAATAATCTGATTTAAAATGATAACTGAGAAGTCAGTTGTTAGCAAAGTCTCGACTGAACTCGCTCAATTTTTATTAACTGACAGTTCAGTTGAGAATTTTTCTAATCTTCTCACATACGTTATTCATTTAATCATATTTTATTCAGATGTACCAACGTGACTGATTTACCAGCATTAAATGCTCTCTGACAACCAATCAGAGATTGCAGCGTGACACTTTCCAAATCATTTGAATTATCCACTTGCTTAGTACACACATACACACGTTTTTTTTAAATTTTTCATGGACTGACACGTGTCCGATAATTCAAACAGTCACACATTTCATTACTTTACCCGCTTAAATTCAGTTCATCGTCCTTACGTTTTCAGCTATTCTAAGTTCTCAGAGTTTATCACAAAACTTATTCTCTCTTCATTTCAGGAATCTACGCATCTTCAGAAATGGCGAATCAAACACCAGCATACATAATGAATGCAATGGCGATAAATTTTGGATCCATTCTATCCTTTGGGGACACTGAAGTAAAGAAAGTATTTCAAAAACTAGACACAGCTGGGTTGAAGAAATTCTTGGGCCATTATTCTCAGGAAATATACGTAAAGGAGATTCAAGAATTCTATTCTTCTGGGCAAATCAATGATGCTGGAGAAATTGTTTCAACAATCAACAACCAACAACTGATAATACCCGAGGATTTATTCGGAGAAACCTTTCTACTGCCATCTGATGGCATGACCCTTCTATCAGAGGTAAAAGCATCAGACGTAGAGGAGATGCAAACTAAACTCTCAACTGATGGGCAGAAGATTAAAGTCTCAGACCCAAAGAAGGAACTAAAGCAAGAGGTACAGTTGTTAGCAGATATTGTTGCAAAGGGTCTTCTCGCTAAAGCAGGTTCTTTCGCTGCTTTGACCCTTGAGAAATTTCAAGCCATGACGATCATCATGACGGAACGGGAGTTTAACTGGAAACATTTTCTGTTTACAACTTTGAAGAATATGTTTGTCTCACCGAAAAAGTCTAAAGGATGTGCTGTGCAGATCAGTTATTTGATGAAAGTCAAAAGTTTGGTGGGTGATGATTCTGAGACAACGGCAAAGTTCAAGGTCTTTAATGCCAAAAACACCCAGCCCATCAAAATCAAATTGGATATCTCCCCTGCTAACTTTATTGCAGTAAAGAAGGAGATAGGAGATCAACAGACTGCTCCAAAATCAGTTAAGAAGGCCAAGTCTTTGGCTCAATCGAAATCAGTTAAGAGAAAACTGATAATAACTGAATCTGAGTCCGAGGAAACTCCTTCACCTACAATATCAAAGAAACCAAGGACTCGTAAGTCCAAACCAGCAAAATTTGAGGTCAATGTTCTTGCTGAAAAGACTCCTTCTTCAAGTACTCAAAAGCCCATTGAAGCAGTGCCCTTAAAAGTGGTTATTCCGGGCCAAACTGAAATATCAGTCTTGATCAAAGCTCCTCAGACTAAGGTCAAGACCCCTGCTGTATTAGCCCCGGCTAGGCCAAAGGGTATTTCAATTATTGAAAGAGTTGAAACAACGAATACTGGACTTGATATTCCTCATATATTAAGTTCAGACAAGGGAAAAGAGAAGTTGATTGAAGAACCCAGACCCACCAACTCCATTCAAACTCACATTGATCTTGTATGGGAACAAGTCAATGATTTTGCTGCTACACAACTTGTGGCATATGATAGCTGGACAGCCTTCAGGACAGAAGTTTTTGCTAAACAACTGAAGAAAAAGTCCCAACTGGACAAATTTATTAAGTTGGAAAACATCGTTCTCAAAACTGTCAAGGCAGCTACAATTGTCCAGGCTCTGCATCGCAGGAATTATTTCTTTGATCAAGTAAGGGCCAAGAAGTTGGCTCAGATTTTGGAATCTCTGAAAAAGAACTACACTCCCACTGATCCAACTGCTTATTCCGATAGAGCCGTGATCACTCAGCTGGATACTGATCTAATCGGAATCCAATCTCAAATCAAATTTTGGGAATTAGATCAGGAATTGGTGTTTCACAAAGGCACGTCTGCTGATGATGAAAGCAATACAGAGATGGTGACTGAGGAACCACAGCAGCAGACTATAAACACTGAACAGGTTTTTCTTTCAACTGAACTCCCAGTTCAGACTTCACCAGCTGCTGAAAAACAACTATACTCTGAGGCTGATCTCTCTTTTGCCACCATCTATGAAATAATCCAGACAGTAATGCAAGAATCTCAGAAGGATGCTCTTAGAACTGATTCAGTTGATCACTCCGTTGATCACTCTATTCCAAAAGATTCTACATTAGCTCAGCTAGATGTATCTGCTGAGAAGTTATCTCCAACTGAAGTGCCAGTTACAGAAACTGATCAATCTAAAGAGGTACCAGTTGTAGAGGCCACTGGATCGCCTACTCTTCAAATTCTCTCTTCACCTCCTTCAGTACAGGCAGAGATTGCTACAACTGATGTCAATATTTCTCATGAGATGGACAAGACTGATAAATCGTTGATCATTTTTGATCAAGCTACAAAAGGATCAGATTTCTCTCATCCTCCAGAAGTCTCAGACATGGATCTAGTTCTTAAAGAGATCCAAAATATGCAGAATAATATGAACACAATGGTGACAGCAATGACGAATATGCAAAACACTCAGCTGTCCCACACCTTGAAACAAGATCAGTCTCATGAATTCAATAAAGAGCAATTGACTGAAATACAGGCGGACATTCGTTTATTAACTGCAGCAGTCCTCGAAGTTCAAAAATTCAAAGGAATAGCTGCTTGTATTACTACTTCTCAGAAGTCTTCTAACAGTAAAGTTGATGAAGTTCAGACACTTATGTCCAGAAAAATGGATGCGCTACAGCTGCTCGTCCAGACTTCAATCGACAATTTTTCTACCTCCATCTCCGTTCTATCAAATCACGTGCAGAGATTATCAGTTCAAGTCGCCCTGTTTGACAAAAAGGGGGAAGAACTGAAAGAGCTAATCAGGGATGAACTGAAAGAACTACTGAAGAAACAGAGAGAAGCCTAAATCTCTTGTTTATTGTATGATTCAGTTGACTAGTGAATATTTTATCTGAAATGAGAATCTATTCAGTTTATGTTATTTACAATGGAGTCAGTTACTATCTCCTATGTTACTAAGTTTTGTCAAACACCATAAAGGGGGAAATTGTTGGAAATCTTATTCCGGAGTTTGACAAATTAACCAACTGAACCAAGTAACTGAACCAAGTAACTGAATCAAGCAACTGATTTACGCATCGAAGTTACTAACTGGTTACGTAACTGATCGTTCAGCTATTATTTAAGCGCCTCAACCATCGATCAGTAAAGTGTGTTCCTAACTGAACACGTCATCAATTGATTGCGACAACCGACATATAGTACAGTCTAACTGCAACAGTAGTAGTGGAACGCCGCATTTCAGAAAGTTGCAGTGTACGATCTGTCAGAGAATATCGACGTGGCAAACAATGGCTGTTATTCAAATAAATGTTACCGTTGACAGAAGCCTATAAATAGTCGAAGAGAGCAGCTGAAGAATTACCCATTCTGAACTACTCATTTTACTTGATGTTACTCTGCGAAAATATTCTCTCAACTTCGTCAAATCAAAGCTCAAGCTTATCAATTTTATCAGTAGCATTCAGGCTACGTTTTGAGCTAGAAAAAGCACTTTGTAATCTTCGATAAATTGTACAAGTTGTGCTAAGATCAGTTGTGATCTGTAAAAGAGTTGTTAACTAAGAGTTTCAGTTTTGGCAATAGATAAGTCCAAACTGAAGTGGGTCAGTACACGTTATTGTATTTGATCAAAGTCTTTTAGTGAATATCCTATCTCTGTGATAGAAGGGGTGACGTAGGAGTTATTCAAGTCTCCGAACATCCAGAAACATTTCCTGTGTTATTTACTTTCAGTTATCCATTCTATCTTTCAGTCAGTTAATTTTCCGCAACTGTTTTATTCAGTTTAACTGATTGTTATCGACCGACGAGATACTTGAGTCAGTTTGTAACAAAACTGAACCCAACCTTTCGAAGAAGTTTTAATCTAGCAAGTGTTTATTCAACCCCCCCCCCCTTCTAAACACTTTCACCTTGAGTTAACCGATCCTATCATTAAGAAATTGGGGAAACTAGTTTAGCGACAAGTGAGAATCGAATGGTTTAAATGATAGGAATTTTCAAGGATTTAGGCTAGAAGGATATTTAGAACCTTTATATATCTGGGTTATAATGTTATAAAGAATGGTAATCAAGGACATTGTTGGATGAATCAATCTTAGGCTTGAAAGGTTAAACGTTTGTGAAATAATGCTGTGGCAAATTAGGAATTCAGAGTGATGAAGATTTAAGGTAAAGTTGATCGGTTAGCTAAGTTATAAGACTAGACATTGAATTAGAAAATTTTTGGGAAATTAATTTTGATGTGTCGTAAGTTTCAATCATCATCTTAACAGTTAGGACAATACCTTTGCTAGAATTTAAGTTTTCTAGAAAGTTGGGTATGTTTGATGGTTAGGTTATTCGATATGCGCATGTAAGAATTGAGGTAGACATCTTGTCTTGAGAAAATTTTGTGAGTTATTAAAAAACTCGGGAATAAATGAATATGTGTGTTGGAACTATGTTATCCAAAACTATTTGGGTTGAGTAAGGTTGAATTTCAAATTTATGGGATGTTTGTTCATACGGAATTTTTGGGTGAAATAAAAACAAAAAGGAATTAGTGGTGTTCAACATAAGTTATCAATGAAGGAGTATTAAGATTATTATTATTATTTTTTTATTTGAGTAAGAAATCTAAAAGCTTGATATGAGGATTCTAGAATTCTATGGGTTATAAGTGGAGTTGATATATTAGAGTTAGTCCATCATTAACAAAGGAAACTTATTAAGTTTTATACACTAGAATTAATTGAGTATTGAGGATACGTCTAAGTGGAACATTCGTACCAATGAGGAAGGTCCAAGTGTCTTAGGCCTCAACTATACTGTAATCGTGAAGAAAATAGTTTAAGCTGGTGATTGATGCTAGAAAGTTTTTATTATTTAAAGAGATGATCGATATTATATATTTTGAGTTTTATGGATTAATGTTACTCGAAATTTAAGTTTGGCAGCAATTTTATAGTTGGGATGTACTCGTAAATAGCTAAGTTACGTACGTTGGTATCGTAAGGTAAAGAATCGATTCAAGAGTTGTAGGCCAATATTATTATGAGGTAAGATAATGTTTAACTTTTAAGTGTATTGCCGAGGATAGAAGTTGATCAGTAACCTTTGGTGTTAAGAGTCCTTAAGTTGAACTGTGTAAATGCTAATGTAATAGGTCATTGAACATTACGAGTCTAGTATAAGGAAGGTAAGATATGATAAGTTTGAACCTCCATTTATAATATTGGGATTGGTGAGAAAAGTCAGAATTCGAGGTTGTAGTAAAGTAAACTAAGTTACCATAAGTCGTTTTAAGTTTTGATTCGCAAACGAGGTTTTTGGTAGGCAATTTAGTTAGGATTGAAGAGACGTAATGACAACATAAGACTTAATTTTATTCAGAGTAGCGCAGCGGTAGCGTGGATCGTTGGGATACTAGAATTAAGAATCTAACTTTTGGATTATCGAGGATAAGCGAATTTCGAGGACGAAATTCAAATTAAGGGGGATAGATTGTCACGTCCCGAAAATTGAGTTCCACATGAACCACGTGCGTGCAAGTTATTAAATTTCTCATGTATTTTATTAAATGGTTTTAATGCATGTTTATTTCATTAATTTGCGTTTTAATTCATGATCTATGAATTTGCATTATGTTAAATTATTATATGATGCACGTTAAAACGTTTTCCTCGAGCTTTATATTTCAGGCGATTATTCGAGGCGGGATCGAGGGAAAGAGACCGACGACGAATTTAGGCAATTTTAAAATGTGGTATTTTATCTTAAGTTGAGGTTGGGGGATTTTAACTAATTTATTAGGTTGGGAGTATTTATAGCCTAATCTTGTATTTTGTGAATGAAGAGTTTAAAATTTTTAAAGTTAGCATTCTTGGTGTTCTATTGTTCTAATTAGAGAATTTTATAAAATTAGTGGGGATGCATGTTAATTAGGAATTTTGTTAAAATTAATGGAATGTTGGCATTTTAATTAGTGGCTAATTGTCATTAAGCATAATTTATTCCCTAGATATTAGAAACACACGCACACACACAATTTCATACACACACTCACGTAAAAACACACTACACACACATACACATTTTATTTTCAGAATTTAAAAGAAAGAAACCTAGGGTTCTTCTCCCCTTAGCAGCCGCCCCCTTCTCTAGCGATTTCCAGCAGGTTTTGTCGAGTTTTATTCAAAGATTTTAGCACCACGTTCGTCCCGGATCAACCTTGCTTCCATCTCCGCTTCGGTGTCGTCGTACGGTATTTTTAAATATCAAAAGGCACGTATATTCTGTTCTTTCTGCATCGATCTTGTTATATTACGCGTTGTGTTATTTTTATGCGTGTAAATTCATGTGTGACGTTCGTCGTTTGAGCGGAAAATGGTTTGGATGCGTTTTGAAATACTTTTAGATCTGAAATCTCGTAACTTACTGTTCCGTTGAAAACTGCGATTTTTCTGTCGGTATTTTGAGAAAACTTTCAACTAGAAACTTGTAGAACTTTTCGATGCCTTCGATTTGATATAAAATTCGAGATTTTTACTGACGTTTTTTGTGGGACTGCTCAAGCTGCGACTTTTATGTAAAATGTGTTCTTGAAGTTATTTGTTGCAGGCTTCGTTGGACATCGCCGGGCTTGTGCTACTGCATTTATATATGTTACGAGATGTATTTAGGTGTTATTTGGTGGTTCGTTCGGGTCGGGTTTGGCTTGGGATGTAATAGAAGTCGTAGGAAGCGAAACGATGCCTAATTACGAGTTATTGTTGTGTTGGAATTAATTGTTGATGCTTAGGGACGTTTGGGGCGTTTTTATGGGTTTGAATCAATGTAATAACATCCTAGGATGAGTCTAGAGGTGTTGGTTCATGATCCTTAGGCTTGGATTGAAAGGGTGAATGAATAAGTTATTGAATTTTCGTGAGTTTTCAAGTCCAGTGCCTACCCGGACCCCTTCGCGGACCCCTACACGGAGTCCGTGTCCGTTTTCCTTCAAAAATACGAAATTCCAGAGCCTACCCGGACCCGTACAGGGACCCCTACACGGGGTCCGTGTACACCCTTTTTTAAAAAAAAAAATTTTTTTTAAATTTTTTTTTTATTTTATTTTTTTTATTTTTTTTTAGGATTTGCTTCGGGGTTCTATATCATGGTTTTGCACCATGGTTAAAATTTATTTATGTATAAATATAGGATTTTTTTTGTGGTTTTACGTCATGGTTTAGTACGATGATTAAACAAGGTCAAGCCAGGAGCGAACTAGAATGTCCTAAGCTACTTATTCACTTTGGTGGTGAGCTCGAGTACCTACGTCTAAGACATGCAAGTTAAGTATTTAAAATTTATGTTAGTATGTGCAGTAGCGGCCCCAAGTGAGATCCAATGAATCCCTCAACGCCAAGTAAGTATGTTGACGTGCAAGAAAATATTTCAAGTTTGTGAGGTATGCTAAATGTCTTGTGACCAAATTATGTTTAGGATTGGAAAGCGTTAAATTATGAACGGGGACCAATCCGCCCGTTAAATTATGAGCGGGTTAGATCGTGGTTGGAAAGCGTTAAATTATGAACGGGGACCAACCAGCCCGTTAAATTATGAACGGGGATCTCATGTATGTGGCAGTGGATACGTCCCTGTCAGCCCAGTACTGTGGTTTGTCTGATCAGGTATTTATTATGTATGAGTCACTTGATTTGAAACATCCTCTACGCAAAAATGATGAAGTTATGTATGTTCAAGTATGCAGTATGTTTATGAAAGTTTATGTTGATGGCACGTCTAGTTATGTACGTACGTATGTTCAAGTTTATTATGAAAATTCAAGTTTCAAGCTATGTATGTCCTATTTTAAAGTTGCATGTGATTTTATTATTTACTACTCGTTACTACCAGTTTATACGTGTTGAGTTTTTAGACTCACTAGACTTGATCGATGCAGGTGAGTATGTTGATGAGGAGACATGAGGTGGTGACCAAGGGGCAGGCTTGGACTGAGCGGGAGGCTAAACCCGAGGACCGCCATGTTTAAGTTTTATGAAAAAGTTAAATTACTCTGATTTCATATTTTGATGGAAATACTTTGAGCAAACCTTTTGTGAGCAAATTTTTATTTTAGTTATTTTGAACAACCATGTCTTATGGGGGACTTGGTTGAGATATTTTATGGCAGACATTGAAAGTATTTTTTTACATTCAAGAAAATTTTTAATTTTTTCGCAAATTTTAAGTATGAGAAGTACGGTTCGTTTCAGCAGACTTCGGAACAAGACGACTAAGTTGGTCAAAGTTCAGTGGCTGAATCAATCAGTGGAGGAAGCCACTTGGGAATCGGAGGCCGATATGAGACTTCGCTACCCGGAGTTGTTCGGTAAGACTTAATTTCGGGGACGAAATTTTTATAAGTGGGGGAGGAACTGTAGTGCCCAAATTTATTACACGTATAACCCATGCATTCATTTAATTACTAAATCATTTAAATTAATTTTAAATGAGTTTTAGCGATGCATGATTTATTTAAATGCATTATTTTAAATTATTTATGTTTATGTGATGCACGTTAAAATGTCCTTCGAGTTTCATGCTTCAGGCGATCATTCGAGGCGGGATTGAGGAAAAGACCGGCGACGATTTTGGGAAATTAAAATGTGGTATTTTATTTTAAGTTGAGGATGGGGAAATTTATTAAGTTATCAAGTTTTAATATTTTAAAGCATTATTGTGTATTTAGAGATTCAAGAGTTTGAAACTTTTAAAATTGGTGTGTAATTATTTTAATTGTAGAGTTTGATTAAATTAGTGTGTGTTAACTTTTTATTAGTATTTTAAATAGTCTATTTAGCTAGAGTTCTCCTAATTAAAACACACACACACGTTACACACACTCACACACACTTACATATTTTTACACACACTAAACACACACCCTCACCTTACGTTTCAGATTTTATATTTTTAAGAGAGAAAATTCTAGGGTTTTTCTCCCCATAGCAGCCGCCCCCTCCTCTGAACTTTTCCAGCAAGTTTTGTGAGTTTTCTTCATAGAATTTTAGCGCCACAATCGTCCCGGATCAAGCCTCGCTCCATCTCCGCTTCGGTGTCGTCGTACGGTACTTTTAAATATCAAAAAGGCACGTATATTCTGTTCTTGATGCATCGATCATGTCATAATATGTGTTGAGTTGTTTTTATGCGTAAAACCATGTATGAAGTGTAGTAGTTTGAGCGGTTATTCGTTCAGATCGATTTTTGAAGAAAGATTTTTAGATCTAAAACTCGTTTTTGCTGTTCTTCTTAAAACTGCGATTTTTCCGTCGAGATTTTGAGAAAACTTTCAATTTCAAAATTGTAGAACTTTTCGATACCTTCGATTGATATATGATTCGAAATTTTTGGACGAACATTGAGTGAGTTATGGCGTTTTTCGTTGGACTGCTCAAACTGCGACTTTTATGAAAATATGTGTTCTCGAGTTTATTTGTTGCAGGCTTCGTTGGAGATCGACGGGCGATAGTTGTTGCACCTAGGTATGATTATTATGACGTTGGGTTGTTATTTGACATGTCGTTTCGTGTCGATAGGTACTCGTACACTCTAGAAGTCGTAGGTAACGTTTTAATGTCAAATGCCACGTTTTGAATGGTATGTGTCGTAGGGCGAGCGTCGTCGCTTTGGGAACTGATACGATAATGTTTTGATGTCATAGCGTGCTAGGATGGGTCTCGGGGTGTCGTTTCATAGTCCGTGTAATCGAGTCTAGAAAGTTAAGCGAAGCACGTACAAAATTTTCGTTGGTCCGCGTTCACAGTGGGTACACGGACCCGTACCCGGACCTCTACACGGGGTCCGTGCCTGTTGTTCTTCCGGAGTGTCTTTTTACAGTGTCTACACGGACCCCCACACGGACCTATGCACGGGGTCCGTGCCCCCCTTCTTTCTGATGTCTTTTTACAGAGTCTACACGGACCCCTACACGGACCTCATCACGGGGTCCGTGTCTCCCCTTTCCTGCACACACATTTTTACAGTACCTACACGGACCCGGAGCCGGACCTGGGCACGGGGTCCGTGTCCTTCATATTTTGGGAAAAATATTATAACACGTTTGAGGTTTGATGTTATGTTTTATTGCAAGTATTATCCAGGGTCGTGTTATGAGAAATGTTAGAACGTCCTAAGTATCGATTGAACTTGAGAGTAAGTATGATATTTACGTCTAAGTTATGCAAGTTACGTATGTGAATTCATGTTGGTATGTGCAGCAACGACCCCGATCGAAGTCCAATGAATCCCTCAACGCCAAGTGAGTATGTTGACGTGCAAAGAAAATATTTTAAGTTTTGAGGTATGCTAAATGTCTTGTGACCAAATTATGTTAGGATTGGAAAGCGTTAAATTATGAACGGGGACCAATCCGCCCGTTAAATTATGAACGGGTTAGATCATGGTTGGAAAGCGTGAAATTATGAACGGGGACCAACCAGCCCGTTAAATTATGAACGGGGATCTTACGTATGTGGCAGTGGATACGTCCCTGTCAGCCCAGTACTATGGTGTGTCTGATCAGGCGTTTATTATGTTATGGGTCACTTGCTTTGAAACATGCCTCTACGCAAAATGATGAAGTTATGTATGTTTACGTATGCAATATGTTTATGAAAGTTTATGTTGATGGCACGTCTAGTTTTGTATGTACGTATGTTCAAGCTTCAAATTATGTATGTCCTATTTTAATGTGCATGTGATTTTTATTATGTAGTACTCGTTATTCGAGTTTATACGTGTTGAGTCTTTAGACTCACTAGACTTGATCGATGCAGGTGACTATGTTGAGGAGGCAGGAGGTGTTGACCAAGGGGCAGGCTTGGGCTGAGTAGCAGGCTAGACCCGAGGACCGCAAAGTTTACGTTTTATGCAAAGTTTAAAAATACTCTGAGCTTTTAAGCATCTGGATGCGAAATATTTTGAGACAGTTTCCTTTAACAAAATTTTATTGGTGATGTCGAATTCAAATATTTTTATTGATAAAGGATGTAGTGACGACCGTATTTGATTTCAGTTCCGCATTTCATTTAGTTTAAAAGAAAATTTTTTATTTTTCCGCAAATTTTAAGTATGTAAAGTACGGTTCGTTACATATCGGTTCTGAGAAAGACTCGGCGGTTCTGCCCTACCTAGGCTGTCAGCCCTAGACTCGGACTCTGACTCTGTTCTAAGTCAATACATTAACATATCAATCTGATAATCTGCAAATATCAATGCAATAAAATAAAGTATGTGATTTAGGGAAACTCAAGTCAAACCTAACTCGAGTTGTGCAATCCCGAATCAACATTTATTTATACCTTTCTTGTTGTCGCTCTGATACAATCGAAGTCTTGATTCAAAGTCTGTCACTGTTCAATCTGGCAATGACAATATCAATATATTCTGTATCAATAATCTAATCAAATCACAACATCTCTGTTTTATCAAATTCTGACAGTACAACGGTACGATCTTGCGATACTGATAATACTATATCAGTCTATATCAATTCCAAACATTTACAATCAATCACCATACAAATCTGATATCAATTCTAGTCAATTTCCTTCTGAAATTCATAACAATTCCATAATCAGTCCGTTTCTTAATCTGACTTCGATTCTACGCTGTCTAACATGTCAAGAACAACATATATGACGTGTATTCAATTCTGACAACATCATAATTTCCAAACATGTCAAAACGTAATAAAACTTACGTCCTATAGTAGCTTGCGTTGATAGGAACTCGGTACCGAAGTCGGATTTAAAATCTAACGGACGGTTTGAAATAAAAAGGCGTAAGGATTTTCCCGGAGATTCTTTAGCTTCTTTATTTCCTCCTCACACTAATCTGAAGGATCAACGTTTATATATATATATACCACGTTGCATTTATTGAAACGTGTCACTTTTCTCGCATCCTGGTCGGCGCTCGAGCGGTAATAATGTACCGCTCGAGCGCGGCCTCCTCGGCTCAGTCCCTTCCAATTTTTGCTCCTTTGGCGCTCGGACGGTAATAATCTACCGCCCGGGCGCCATCTCTTCTGCCTGAGACACATATTTGTTGGACGTTGGCGCTCGGGCGGTCGATCTTCACCGCTCGGGCGCCAACAGTTCTGTCCCAAAAATGTGAAATTCATATGTTTGGCCAAATCTTGTCTCGTAATAGCCCTTTAATAATCACATTAAATTAGTATTCCATACTCATCTCGATTAAAACTCTATAATCGTATTTTAACATGATATAAAATCTTGGGCCTTACATTTCTCCCCCCCTAAGATACGATTTCGTCCTCGAAATCACAGGCATTTTATTCATATCAACAAGGAGTATATATACAAAACTGTATAAGAAATTTACATCATCTAAACAACTCTGGGAATTCTTGTCTCATATCTGATTCAGTTTCCCAGGTTGCTTCTTCAACACCATGACGAGTCAATTGCTCTTTCACAAGTGGAATAGTCTTCGTTCTGAGCTGTTTTTCTTTGCGATCAATAATCTGGATCGTTTTTTCAATATAGCTCAATGTCTCATCCAGCTCAGCCTCGTCTGGTTGAATAGCATGTGAAGCATCAGGAAGGTACTTCCTGAATAACGATACATGAAAGACATCATGTATCCCCGATAATGAAGGCGGTAAGGCAAGTCGATAGGCACGATCTCCAATCTTTTCGAGAATCTCATAAGGCCCAATATATCGTGGAGACAGTTTCCCTTTCTTGCCAAATCTGACAACTCCTCTGAAAGGTGAAATTTTCAAGAATACACGATCTCCAACTTCAAATACCAATGGTCTACGTCGAACATTGGCATATTTGGCCTGTCTATCTTGCGCTGCCTTCATTTTATTTTGAATTAGCTTCAGTTTTTCTGTCATATCTCTGATCATATCTGGTCCAATTTCAGGAACTTCAGAGATATCATCCCAATAGAGAGGGGATCTGCATTTCTTTCCGTACAACGCTTCAAATGGTACCATCTCAATACTCGTCTGATAGCTGTTGTTGTACGAAAACTCACAAAGCGGCAATGCATCTTGCCAATTAGTGCTAAAATCTAGCACTACTGCTCTCAGCATATCTTCCAGTGTCTGGATAGTCCGCTCTGACTGTCCGTCGGTCTGTGGATGATATGCGGTACTCAGATGTAACTTCGTACCGAGAGCCTGCTGCAAACTCTGCCAGAAGTGCGAAGTAAATCGAGAATCACGATCTGATACAATCGACTTCGGCACTCCATGCAATCTGACCACTTCTCTGACATAGATCTCTGCCATCTGGTCAAATCTGTACGTCATCTTGTACGGGATAAAACATGCAGATTTGGTCAATCTGTCAATCACGACCCAAATCGCATCACAACCTTTGGAGGAACGCAGCAATTGCGTCACATAATCCATGGAAATGTGATCCCATTTCCACTCAGGAATGGACAAGCTCTGTAATAACCCTCCTGGTTTCTTTCTTTCTGCCTTTACCTGCTAGCAATTCAGACATTTGGAAACAAATTCGGCAATGTCAGTCTTCATTTGTTTCCACCAGAACTGTCTTTTCAAATCGTTATACATCTTTCTGCCACCAGGGTGAATACTGAATCGACTGTTGTGCGCTTCTGACAATATCTGTCGTCTCAAATCTGAAACATTCGGCACAACCAGACGATTATTCACATACAAGACGTTATCACGTACCTGATATTCTGATCGATGTCTTGTTCTAACCATCGATACTGATTTCTGTATATTCTGATCACCTCGCTGAGCTGCCTTAATTCTCATAATTAGCTCTGGTTCTACTTGCACCGTATAGAGTCTCAACAGTCTATAATCTGTTTCAAATGCTAATCCAGACAAACAGCAGTCCTCTATCAAATTTGAAACACCAATCGTCGATAAGGATAAAGAACATACCTCTCGACTTAATGTATCAGCTGCTGCATTAGACTTTCCTGGATAGTATTTGATTTCACAATCAAAATATTTAAGCAAATCAAGCCATCTTCGCTGCCTCATATTCAATTCAGATTGTGAAAACAGATATTTCAAACTCTTATGATCAGAATATATCTCAAACTTCTCCCCGTAAAGATAATGTCGCCATATCTTTAATGCAAAGACAATGACTGCCAATTCTAGATCATGAATTGGATAACGGGTTTCATGTGGTTTAAGCTGTCTTGAGGCATAAGCGATAACATGCCCTCGTTGCATCAGCACACATCCCAACCCTCTGTGAGAAGCGTCGCAATAAACCACAAAATCACCAGTACCGGAAGGTATAGTCAACACAGGTGCACTGGTCAACCTCTTCTTTAACTCCAGAAAACTGGTCTCACATTCTTCAGACCAAACAAATGGAGCATTCTTCTGAGTCAGCTGAGTAATTGGTTTAGCTATACTCGAGAAATCTTTAATGAAACGACGGTAATATCCTGCAAAACCCATAAAACTGCGAATTTCAGGTACTGATGTCGGTCTTGGCCAAGAAATCATGGCTTCCACTTTACTGGGATCAACTGATATACAATCTCCAGATATAATATGACCCAAAAATACTACCTGTCTTAGCCAAAACTCACACTTCTACAGTTTAGCATATAATTTCTCAGCTCTTAAAATTCGCAACACAGTTCTTAAATGCTCAGCATGCTCACTCATATTCTTTGAATAAATCAAAATGTCATCGATGAAAATAATCACAAAATCATCGAGATATTTCTGGAATATACGGTTCATTAATACCATGAATACAGCTGGATCATTCGTCAAACCAAACGGCATGACAATAATTCATAGTGTCCATACCTGGTTCTGAATGCCGTCTTTGAGATATCAGAATCTCTGACTCTCAGCTGATGATATCCCGATCTCAAATCAATCTTGGAATATACTGAAGAACCCTGCAACTGATCGAATAAATCATCAATACGAGGCAAATGATATTTATTCTTTACCGTTGCCTTGTTCAGTTGCCGATAGTCGATGCAGAGTCTCATCGAACCATCTTTCTTTCTTACAAATAATACTGGAGCACCCCAAGGAGAAACACTCGGTCTGATGTACCCCTTGGCCAGTAAGTCTTCCAGCTGGTCTTTCAATTCTTTCAGTTCAACTGGTGCCATTCTGTACGGAGCTCTAGAAATCGGTACTGTACCTGGCATCAGTTCAATGCTGAAGTCTATCTCCCTAACTGGAGGTAATCTGGGATTCTCATCTGGGAAGACGTCAGCAAATTCACGTACCACTGGCAGATCTGCCAATGCTGGACTCGACTTCAGTAAATCTACTGAATATACAAGGAATCCTTCTGCTCCTTTTTGTAGCAATCGAGTCATGGATAATACGGATATTAAAGGAATTCTCGATCTAGAACCCTTCCCGTAAAATTTCCACTCGTCAGCCATATCCGGTCTGAATCTCACTATCTTGTGGAAACAATCAACAGTCGCTCTGTACTTGGTTAGCATGTCAATACCGACAATACAATCAAAATCTGACAACCCAAGTACGATGCAATCTAATTCAATCTCATGCCCGTCATACTGTAGTACACAATGGTTAACCGAATTCACGGATATCAAACCTATCCCCAAAGGCGAAGATACAGACACTACAGTAGCTAAAGACTCTACAGGCAATGCATGACTTAATGCAAATCGTTCAGAAATAAATGTGTGTGAAGCACCGGTATCAATCAGTACATAAACAGAGTAACCACATAAAGAACAGTTACCTGCCACCACGTCGTCTGGTGCTTCCTGGGCCTGCTCCTCTGTCAAAGCGAATACTCTGGCCTGCTGTCTAGGAGGCTGACCAACTTTCTGGCTTCCGCCTGGCCTCTGCTGTGACTGAGCTGGCGCTGGCTGAAATGTATGAACAACAGCTGATCGTCTCTCAGTCTGTGCTGCTGATCCTGATGACTCGGCCCCCTGAGTTCTCTGCGAACCTTTCTGTGGACACACTTTAGCAAAGTGTCCCGGCTGTTTACAGAAATTGCAACTACCAGTCACTCCCTGGCATTGCTCAGTAGCATGTCTTCCTCCGCAAGTCTTGCAGTAAACTCCAGTGTAACTCTGGCTCAGTCTGGAACCACCGGAGCTGGAAGAACTACTGCCAGATTTCTTGAATTGCTTTCCCCTGGCTTTCAAAAATTCTTTCTTTCCTCCACTACTGCTGCCACTCTCAAACCTGGAAGGTATCTGCTGTGGTCTCGGTGCTGGAGGCACAAATGAAGCCCCTTTCTGTCTCATCAGACCGGCTTCTGCTCCCTTGGCTCTGTTCAGGGCATCAGTAAAATTATCCGGTCGCCATGTGTTCACCAATGTGAAAATGTCGGGGTTCAGGCCATTGATGAACTGGTCAGCAGTAGCTTCTTCGCTATCAGCCACATGTGGAGCAAATTTCAGCAAGGAGGAGAACTTTGAAACGTACTCTTCTATGTTCATATGTCCTTGCTTTAAATTGGTAAAATCCGCCCCCTTATCCTTTCGGTACGACACTGGAAAGAAACGTTGGTAGAATTCAGTTCTAAATATATTCCAGGTAATATTCGTACCTCTATGCTCCATGGCTCTCTTTCTCGTGATCCACCAGTCTATGGCCACGTCGTGCAGCTGGTGTCCAATTAATTTCACCCTCTTCTCATCCGTATACTCCAAGGATTCGAACAACATTTCTATATCATCGAGCCAACTCTCACACTCCACAGCGTTCTCGGTGCCTTTCAAGTTTGGCGGATGAAATGACTGAAATCGTTTCAGTAACGTTTCCATTGGAGTCGGTGTGACATCCATTGGAGGATTGGATGTACTTCCCTGTTCTGGTACTCGTCTCGGAGACATATCTAATAATCAAATAGATTAGTAACAAGTACAACAATTCTGTTGCAATCCTCCTCTGATCATCTTACTGCTGATCTAGAATCATTACTGATCAAATCTCAATAAAACATATTACTATATCAAATCAGATAAACAAGTAACATGTAATAAAGCAGTAAGACATGCTAGCATTCAAAAGCAGGAAAGAAAAACTCAATCTACCCCGCTCACTAGCCTCTTCTATCTCAATCTAAAGGATCTATCGCTCTGATACAACCTGTTGTGGGGACCCGGACGCTAATCATGTTCTTAATCGTCATTGGGACTAAATCAATTATAATAATCAGGGTCTAAAATTTTTTTTTTAAAATGCGGAAGGTAATGGAATCAAACTCCTATACATATCAGTATAAAAGTATAAATCTCAAACATAATACAATAATTTACAACTCAGGTTTAACAATTACTATCAAGTGTTCAAACCCTAGCTCTAATCCAAGTCCGGTATCACCACTCTAATTTCAGTCTGTCTTCATCTCTGTGACCCTGTACCTGCTCCACCTGTTGCCATGCACACATACAATTAAGACAACAGCGGGATAACTCCGGTGAGATATAAATATCCCAGTATAAACAATGTATTACATGCAATCATATAAAACATATATAAAAGCATAAACAAACATCGAAACATGTATCTAATCTGACTACATGAATCAATGACTCGTGATCTAATCTTATCTTATCTCAAATCTAGGGATCCCAATCTAATTTAGACTTTGGTATGCTGTATCGAGTGTCTGAGATAGACGTCGATATACATCTAAGGCTCTTCGATACACCGTAAGTCTAGAGTCTTATCGGTTCTGAGAAAGACTCAGCGGTTCTGCCCTAGCTAGGCTGTCAGCCCTAGACTCGGACTCTGACTCTGTTCTAAGTCAATACATTAACATATCAATCTGATAATCTGCAAATATCAATGCAATAAAATAAAGTATGTGATTTAGGGAAACTCAAGTCAAACCTAACTCGAGTTGTGCAATCCCGAATCAACATTTATTTATACCTTTCTCGTTGTCGCTCTGATACAATCGAAGTCTTGATTCAAAGTCTGTCACTGTTCAATCTGGCAATGACAATATCAATATATTCTTTATCAATAATCTAATCAAATTACAACATCTCTGTTTTATCAAATTCTGACAGTACAACGGTACGATCTTGCGATATTGATAATACTATATCAGTCTATATCAATTCCAAACATTTACAATCAATCACCATACAAATCTGATATCAATTCTATTCAATTTCCTTCTGAAATTCATAACAATTCCATAATCACTCCGTTTCTTAATCTGACTTCGATTCTACGCTGTCTAACATGTCAAGAACAACATATATGACGTGTATTCAATTCTGACAACCTCATAATTTCCAAACATGTCAAAACGTAATAAAACTTACGTCCTGTAGTATCCTGCGTTGATAGGAACTCGGTACCGAAGTCGGATTTAAAATCTAACGGACGGTTTGAAATAAAAAGGCGTAAGGATTTTCCCGGAGATTCTTTAGCTTCTTTATTTCCTCCTCACACTAATCTGAAGGATCAACGTTTATATATATATATCACGTTGCATGTATTGAAACGTGTCACTTTTCTCGCATCCTGGTCGGCGCTCGAGCGGTAATAATGTACCGCTCGAGCGCGGCCTCCTCGGCTCAAGCCCTTCCAATTTTTGCTCCTTTTGCGCTCGGGCGGTAATAATCTACCGCCCGGGCGCCATCTCTTCTGCCCGAGACACATATTTGTTGGACGTTGGCGCTCGGGCGGTCGATCTTCACCGCTCGGGCGCCAACAGTTCTGTCCCAAAAATGTGAAATTCATATGTTTGGCCAAATCTTGTCTCGTAATAGCCCTTTAATAATCACATTAAATTAGTATTCCATACATCTCGATTAAAACTCTATAATCGTATTTTAACATGATATAAAATCTTGGGCATTACAGAATTTTCTCGATCCCGCATGATACAAGACAGTTTTCGATTTTTGGTTCAAGTTCTAGCATCCCTTATATTTAACTCATGTTTTATTGCTGGGTTTTGCAAAGGGGCTGTTGTCTTGCACTATCAGAGGACTGTACACGAGCAGGTTGAAAGACTTTAGGTGCTGGAGTCACGGCTGGGTCTCGTGGTACGGTTGTAGGATGAAGGTGAACATCGGGTGATGTGTGTAGGGGCTGGATCTCGGGTGCGTGCATGGAGGGCTGTGCATGGCTTGATCCTATCCAAGGAACCAACTCCCGGGGGTCTGTGATGGAACTAGGAGAACGCTGAGGGTAGCTGGTCATGGCCGCTAAATGGTTCGAAGGGTATTGGCTAGGTGATCTCGAGTGGGACGAGGAAGGGTCTTTGTTGGGGAGATGCTCATGTCCGAGAGATTGGGAAGCTTAGTATGGGGACCAGGACGCTAATCAAATTCTTAATCATCATTGGGACTAATTAATCAAGTAGAAAACAGGGACTAATTTTTTTTTTCTTTTTAACATGCGGAACGTAGTGAAATCAAACTAATATACAACGCATTATAAAATAAAGTACAAGTCCTGTACCGTTTACAAATCAGTACAACTAAGGTTCAACATCTAAATGTCAAGTGTCAAAACCCTATATACATCCAAGTCCGAAGTCTCCACTCTATCACGATCTCTCCTTATCTCCTGGACCCTGATCCTGTCCCACCTGTTGTCATGTACACATACAAACAAGACAACAGCCGGATAATTACGGTGAGAATATAATCCCAGTATAAATCAACGAAACATGCAATCATATAAAAAAATATAAAGCATGTAACAGGTAACAACAATATATATCAAAATCTGAAACATAATCAATCACAGACTGTCGACAATGCTCGTAACTCTATATTTCAGACTAGACTCAATCCTAGTCTAGGGATCCCGGTTTCCAGATGTGGTGTTCCTATATCGAATTCCGTAATAGAAGGAAAAGTGATTCTATTTACTCGATATAACCAAATATGGTGTTCCTATATCGAATTCCGTAATAGAAGAAATTCCAATTCTATTTACTCGATATAACCAAACATCCGGTGTCCTAACCTAACCGTCATAGACTGTAGCCCTATCGCTATTATCCTATATTGAGACCTCGTGCAATGTGCCCGTGGCGATCCCGCCACTATCAGGCACTTTCGTCCCAAGATTTCTATACTATCTTGTGACATCGTGCAATGTGCCCGTGGCGATCCCGCCACTATCAGGCACTTCTGTCACAAGATTACTCGTCCGATACCTGCTATCTATAATTCAAGAAAACAAGTACATCAATCCAATCAATGCAAATATCAATGCAATAAAGTAAAGTATGTGATTTAGGGAAATTCAAGTCTAAACCAACTCAAGTCGATCTCCCAATACCACATTGGCTTATACCTTCCGTTTGTAGTCTCGGTCTGAAGCAATCTAAGTTCTTAACTCAAGACTGTCTCTGTAAATCTGAAATGACATAATCGAGAATACTAATATCAATATTACATTCTCAATTCAATACTGAATCTGGTTAATCTGGATTTAATTCAAAATCAACGGTATAACGGTATAATCTCAATATCCCCGTCAATACAACATCACCAGATAACAGTTACAATCCATAACCAATATCCAATACAGTCTATAATCCAGTTCCAATTCAAATCTGTTCGGTATAAATAAATATACCCTAAAATTCATAATAATTCCATAATCAGTCTGTTTCTCAATCTGACTTCGATTCTATGACGTCTAACATGTCAAGAACATCATATATGAATTCTATTCTATTCTGACAATAGCATAATTTCAAAGCATGTCAAAACGTAGCAAAACTTACGTCCAGTTGTAGCCTGCGTTGATATGAACACAGTACTGCAATCAGATTCAAAATAAGACGGACGATTTTTCACAAAAGGCGTAAGGATTTTTCTTAAACTTCCCTCGACCCTTTCTCGATTTCTTACTGATTCTGAAGGATTTCGTATGTTTGTATATATATATACCATGCATGATTTCCACAACGTGGCCCCTTCCTTCGCAAAACACGTCTCGTGCATATGCGCGACCTTCTTCCGCGCATATGTGCGAGGCAATATAGCCTGGCGCGTGTGTACACGGCATCTCGCGCATATGCGCACACCTCTTCCGCGCATATGCGCGAGGAATTCTTCACAACTCTCGGGTACCCTCGCGCATATGCGCGAGTTTAAGTCGCGCATGTGCGCCTAACTCTCTGGACCTCTCGCGCATGCGCGCGCATATACGTCGCGCATGTGCGCCGACTTCTCTGGACGTCTCGCGCATGTGCGCGCGTACTTGTCGCGCATGTGCGCCGATGCTACTGTCCTTGCACACTTCCAACTCTCATGAAACTCATTTCGTGTCTCGGTTAGCCCTTTCGTAATCACATTAAATTAGTATTCAATACTCGTTAATTAACAGTGATTAATTCTTGGGCATTACACTTAGGGTGTGCTTTGGCAAGTCCAGGGGTGAGTCCTCGAGTGTTGCACGGTCCAGCATGGGGCTGGTACAGAACAGGTTTAGTCTAAAGGGGGCTGAAATCGCGTTGGCTAAGTATGAACTTGGGGTGCAAAGTGCTCTTGAATTTATTCGGTTATGTCCAGCAGCTTTTTTGGGTATTTCGGGGACCTTAGTGAATCTGGTATGCGTGGTTTTAGGCCCTTTTAAGTGTTTATTAGGCGTGGTAAAATTTGGGAAAAATCGGTTAAGTTTCGGGTTGATTCGGGTTAAAACCGGGACCCCGGTCCAAGCTTTAAAACGAATGAGTTAAGTTTTGAATTTGGCTTGAGTTTACATCTAGGGATACTTTTAAAAATGTTATGGGAAGTTTTAAGAAGTTTGGTAAGCTTCGGGTCAATTTTAGAGGTACAGGGGTAAAATGGTAATTTTTGGGTTTCCAGGGGCAAAATGGTAATTTTTGGGTTTCCAGGGGAAAAATGGTCATTTTGCACCCGGGGTGAGAATTTGGTCATGGCAGCGCCCTGAGCACAAATCATGATATTTTTTTTAAATGTTCATGCATCATATTTATGATATTTTTTTTAAATGTTCATGCATCATATGAGAAAGTGAAGAGCATTTCGTCTCTGCCGTGCCACGTCGTTATTTCGTTTGTTTTCTTTCAAAACAAACTAAGGCTTGTTTATATCTTCTTTCACTCTTCAATCAAGCCATATAGATATTTTTAACTATCTCAAGTACATGATTTTAATGCGAGAAGATCGAAATTGTTCATATTTAATGATGTTATCTAATTATATTACGTGCAAAAATATTCATTTTGAGATTTATGCGATATTGCTTGTGGTCACTTTACTATCATGATTAAATCCGGTCGCCAGTTACCGGTCAGTTCAGTTGTTTCACCCAGTATACTGTGGCAGTAGTATGATCAGACGTCCATTATTAAACCCGGTCGCCAGTTACCGGTCAGTTCAGTTCAGTTCAGGGGCAACTTGCGTAGACCATAATCTCAACAGAAAATTGATGACATGCTACTTTATTACAGGGCTCCAAGGTGCAAACTTTTTGACTATGATTTTCAGTTCAGTTATGCACGTATTATAATTGCTCATGACAAGTTATTTTCACATTATGCCTCATGACATGATATTTTTATTCAATGCAAATTATACTATATTATTTACTCGTTATTTATGATATATGCATGCTGAGTCTTTAGGCTCACTAGATTTGATTGTTGTAGGTACTGATGATGTCAGGACCGAGGGCGGGGACCAGTGAGCCAGCTCGAGTCGGCAGTAGTGGAACCCGAGGACCTCATTTACAGCACTTGCCATTTTTTTTTATGCTCAAACATTTTATCAGTTGTTGGATACTTTAACTTGTTATTTTGGCGAGTAATAATTTCTTCCACTGTTATTTTGAACATTTAAACTTGATTTATCAGTTGATTTTGTGAATGAGGCAAATTTGATTATTTTAAAGAGAAAATTTTTAATTTTTCCACAAATTTTCAAACATGAATTTTTGGGACGTTATGGCTGGTATCAGAGCAATGATTCTGTATAAAAATTTACTACTACTGTAATGCCCTAGATCTTATATCATGTTAATCAAAGATTTTTTGAAGTTAAATTGATATAATTATAGATGGGCTATTACGAGACAAAATCGGGCCAAGTATACGAATGGCATAACTTGGGGACAGAGAGTCTGGCGCCCGAGCGGTAGTTTTTGATCGCCCGAGCGCCAGTGTTCATCAAATATATGTCGCGGGCAGAAGATGTGGCGCCCGGGCGGTAGTTTTTGACCGCCCGAGCACCAAGGGTGCATTCGAAATTGCTTTGGGCAGAGAGGGCCGCGCCCGAGCGGTATATTATTACCGCCCGAGCGCCGACCAAAGTTTAAGAAAAGGATGACACGTTTCTTGTACATGCAAGAGATATATATATATATATATATATAACGTTTCTTCAGAATTTGTTAGAATCGAAGAAAGAAGAAATCGAGAAATCTTTTACAAAATCCTTACGCCTTTATATTTCGATACGTCCGTCCAAATTTAAATCCGACTTCGGTACTGTGTCCCTATCAACGCAGGCTACAACTGGACATAAGTTTAACTACGTTTTGACATGTCTTGAAATTATGATATTGTCAGAATTGAATGGAATTCCTATATGATGTTCTTGACATGTTAGACAGCGTAGAATCGAAGTCAGATTAAGAAACAGACGGATTATGGAAGTGTTGTGAATTTCAGAAGGAAATTGACTAAAATTGATATCAGATTTGTATGGTGGTTGATTGTAAATGCTTGGAATTGATATAGACTGATATAGTATTATCAGTATCGCAAGAGTGTACTGTTATACTGTCAGAATTTGATAAACAGAGATGTTGTGATTTGATTAGAATATTGATACAGAATATTGGTATTGTCATTGCCAGATTGAATAGTGACATAATTGGAATCAAGACTTTGATTGTATCAGAGCTACAGCAAGAAAGGTATAAATAAATGTTGATTCGGGATTACACAACTCGAGTTAGGTTTGACTTGAGTTTCCCTAAATCACATACTTTATTTTATTGCATTGATATTTGCAGATTATCAGATTGATATGTTAATGTATTGACTTAGAACAGAGTCAGAGTCCGAGTCTAGGGCAGACAGCCTAGCTGGGGCAGAACCGCCGAGTCTTTCTCAGAACCGATAAGACTCTAGACTTACGGTGTATCGAAGAGCTTTAGATGTAGATCGACGTCTATCTCAGACACTCCATACAGCATACCAAAGTCTAAATTAGATTGGGATCCCTAGATTTGAGATAAGATAAGAATAGATCACGAGTCATTAATTCATGTAATAAGATTAGATACATGTTTTGATGTTTGTTATGCTTTTATATATGTTTTATATGATTGCATGTATACATTGTTTATACTGGGATATTTATATCTCACCGGAGTTATCCGGCTGTTGTCTTGTTTGTATGTGTGCATGACAACAGGTGGGACAGGTACAGGGTCATAGAGGTGAAGACAGATCGAGATTAGAGTGGTGATACCGGACTTGGATTAGAGCTAGGGTTTGAACACTTGATAGTAGTTGTTGAACCTGAGTATGTATTATTGTATATTTTATCAGAGTTATACTTTTATACTGATATGTATAGGAGTTTGATTCCATTACCTTCCGCATTGTAAAAAAAAAAAATTAGACCCTGATTATTATAATTTAATTAGTCCCAATAACGATTAAGAACATGATTAGCGTCCGGGTCCCCACAACAGGTGGTATCAGAGCGATAGATCCTTTAGATTGAGATAGAAGAGGCTAGTGAGCGGGGTAGATTGAGGTTTCCTTTCCTGCTTTTGAATGCTAGCATGTCTTACTACTTTATTACATGTTACTTGTTTATCTGATTTGATATAGTAATGTGTTTTATTGAGATTGGATCAGTATTGATTCTAGATCAGCAGTAAGATGATCAGAGGAGGAGTGAAACAGAATTGTTGTACTGGTTACTAATCTATTTGATTATTAGATATGCCTCCGAGACGGGTACCGGAACAGGGAAGTACATCCAATCCTATAATGGATGTCACCCCTGAAAGGGGATCGGTTACGGTGGCCGGAAACGCAACGGAAGCACAAAAATTTTTGATTTTAGCATATAAATTTCGGCCACCATGATTTTGTGTAGGAAATACAATAAAATACCAAAATGACATTCATAGTGTGTTAAGAAATAGTTACCTATCAACCTCTTAAGGTTGATGATGGCTCCAACCAAGTTGTAAACAACTTGGCTCTTGAATGGAATGAAGATCTGCAAGCTTCCTTGGACTCCTTTCTTTCCTTCAAATTAGGCCCACCACTAGCAAACTAGAACCCCTCTTATTTTGCACTAGAAAATAAAAGGATTTTTCAAAGAGAAGTATTTTTCTTCCTCAACACTTGAAGAGAAAAATTGAGAGAAAACTTGGGAGAATTATGGTGAGAATTTCGGCCATTATGCTTGGAAAAGAGGGGAGGGAGACTTGTCTTGGACTTGCAAAAAGTAGAGACAAAAGTAGCATGCCAAGCCTTGATATTTGAAAAAGTTGTCTCCAACCCTTCACCTCCCATGCATGCATATTATATGGTTTTTTATCAAAATAAAAAACCATGGACTAAATTTAATTATCTCAAACATATTTGAGACTAATTAAACATTACTTGAATTTACCCAAGTCCCACTAGTTAAATAATTAATTTAAATTGAGCTCTACAAGACTCAATATAATTTAACTAATTCAACACTTGAATTAATTTAATTATTTGGACTCTACTAGGTCCACTAGTGTTTAATTAATTCAACACTTGAATTAATTTAATTTAGTCCATAATAATATTTATGAAAATCACAATTTTCAAATACATTATTCAATTGGCCAACTTTTAATTTAGGAACACTTCCATAAATTAAAATTTACATTTCTCTTATAGAAGTCATACTTCTATTTTAAGTCGTTCAACACATTGAACTATTTTTACTTCTCAACGGGATCTAGAAAGCCAGCACTTGTGTGGCCCTCAATGGTTCATTGATACAACTAGCCGTGGGTTCACATCTCCATGTGATTCGGACTAAACATGTCCTTATATGAGCATACTCCAATTGCTCCATTCTTACTTATCAACTCCTTGATAACAAGAACGTTAGAACTCAAGTCTGATAGTACCCAACCAATCATGATAAACGCCTAGCAGCATCGCTTACATGAGTCCCTAGGTATCAAATGATAGTGCCTGCAAGAACCATTCAATTATGGTTAGCGTACAGTACGGTCCCTTCAACTCATATATCCCGACCGATTCGACAACCATTGGTTTATCGAGAGTTTTCAATGAATCGATACTATGTGTCATGCCGTAGTTGCATCGATGGTGTAATTTATGAAACTCCTTTCATAATTACCACCATATTCTGATCAGAGATTTCATACTACATATACATGAAAACACATAGGATATCCATACCCGAAGGTAAGCGGTGAATCCCCGACTACAATGCATCAACTCCTATATGTTTCGACAGAACACCCAACCTTGCCACCTGATGATCCCTTGAGAGTCGGTAAACAAGTCAAAGTGCAATGCTAGCACATAGAGTCTCAATGTTGTCCCGGGTCATAAGGACTAATGGGGTACAACCATAAACTAGGACGTTTCCACTCGATAAGTGAGAACCACTTGGAAAGTCCTTTAATGGAGGGTTGTTCAGTGCACTCTACCAGGAGCACCTATCTGCATGCTTGGACATCACAATGTCCCCTACCAATGAAACATGGTACTCACATCGCAGATACTAGTCTCTAACTCGAGCGGCCTATATCCTTCTTAGCGGCGGCTGAATCGACTAGGAACTGTTTAGAATATACAATATTCCAAATATGAGTTTCATGATACTCATCATATGAGCATCTCATATTCTTTCTACTATTTGTATATTCAAGGACTTTATCTATGCAACTAGCATGGGTATACAGATAAATATGTGCCAAAACAATAATTTCAAATATAATTAAAATAAAGATCGTTTATACATAGAGTTTCATTGTGAACACTCGGCCAACACTTGGCTCGACGGGCACCTACTCTAACAATCTCCCACTTGCACTAGAGCCAACTACCCATATGCTTCAAACCCATTGATTCGCGATGCTTCTTGAATAATGGTCCAGGTAAAGGCTTAGTTAGTGGATCAGAAACATTATCTGCGGAGTCGACTTTGTCAATCATGACATCTCCTCTTTCCACGATCCCTCTGAGGATGTGGTACTTTCTCAATATGTGTTCGGACTTATGATGAGACCTCGGCTCCTTTGCTTGAGCAATGGCTCCCGTGTTGTCACAAAACACCGGGACAGGAGCAACTCCATTAGGAATGACGCCCAACTCTTGGACAAAATTCCTTATCCAAACTGCCTCATTTGCTGCAGCTGATGCAGCAATGTATTCTGCCTCAGTGGTGGAATCCGCTGTACTGTCTTGCTTGGAACTCTTCCAAGAGACAGCAGCACCATTGAGCATGAATATGAATCCAGAGGTTGACTTTGAGTCATCAATATCGCTTTGGAAGCTAGAGTCGGTATAGCCTTCAAATTTTAGTTCTCCACCCCCATAGACCAAGAACAATTTATTGGTCCTCCTCAAGTACTTGAGGATGTCTTTCACAGCTTTCCAATGTGGAAGACCAGGATCGATTGATATCTACTCACTACACTTAGTGCAAAAGCCACGTCAGGACGTGCGGATATCATTCCATACATGATGCTGCCAATTGCCGAAGCATACGAAATGTGTGTCATCGCCGCTATCTCCGCATCAGTCTTGGGAGACATAGACTTGGATAGGGTCACGCCATGACACATTGGTAGATGTCCTCTCTTGGACTCATCCATCGAGAATCGCTTCAGGATGGTATCAATGTATGTGGACTGGGTGAGACCAAGCAATCTCTTTGATCTATCTCTATAGATTTGTATTCCCAATACAAAAGATGCTTCACCCAAGTCTTGCATCGAGAACTTGCTTGCTAACCATATCTTGGTTGATTGCAACATTCCTACATCATTCCCAATGAGTAGAATGTCATCAACATACAACACCAAGAATGTCACAGCACTCCCACTGATCTTCTTATACACACAGGGTTCCTCAGGATTCCTAGTAAAATCAAACTCTTTGATTGTACTATCGAATCTAAGGTTCCAACTCCTAGATGCATGTTTTAGACCATAAATAGATCTCTGAAGTTTGCATACCATATGCTCACTTCCGACAGATGTAAACCCTTCGGGTTGAGACATGTAAATTTCTTCCTTAATATCCCCATTAAGAAATGCTGTCTTAACATCCATCTGCCATATCTCATAGTCATACCATGCAGCTATGGCTAGCAAAATCTTTATGGACTTGAACATTGCGACTGGAGAAAAGGTTTCTTCAAAGTCAACTCCTTGTCTTTGAGTATATCCTTTTGCTACCAATCGCGCTTTGAAAGTCAATACCTTCCCATCCGCCCCAAGTTTCCTCTTGTAAATCCATTTACACCCTATGGGAACAGTTCCCTCAGGTGGATCCACAAGATTCCACACTTGGTTCGAATGCATGGAATTCATCTCAGATTCCATTGCTTCAAGCCACTTGGATGAATCGGCATCAGATAACGCTTCCTTAGAGGTCCTTGGATCACATCCAAGGTTAGGCTCATCACGGCCCTCTTCAAGAAGCAGACCATACCTCATAGGTGGTCTCGAGACTCTCTCGGATCTTCTAGGAGCTTGTATCTCCTCCCTTGGCTCTTCGGGTGTGGGTTCTACAATTGTGGGTGTCTCTCGAACTTCTTCGATTTCTATCATCTCTCCTTTTCTATTCAATAGAAATTCCATTTCCAAAAAGGTCGCATTCCTAGAAACAAATACCTTTGTTTCTTGGGGATGATAGAAGTAATATCCAACAGAATTCTTTGGATATCCCACAAAGTAACATAAAATGGATCGACTATCCAATTTATCTCCCACTACCTGCTTCACATAAGCAGAGCACCCCCATATTCTAAAATATGAATATTTGGGTGGCTTACCCATCCATATCTCATATGGTGTCTTATCAACTGCTTTTGTATGGACATTGTTCAACAACAGTGCCGCTGTCTCAAGCGCATATCCCCAAAAGGATGGCGGCAACTCCGTGAACCACATCATAGACCGAACCATGTCCATCAAAGTCCGGTTACGACGCTCCGAAACACCATTCAACTGTGGTGTAGCGGGCGGAGTCCACTGCGAGAGAATCCCATTCTCCCTTAGATACTCTTGGAACTCGGCACTCAAGTACTCACCACCCCGATCCGATCGAAGTGTCTTGATGCTTCGTCCCAACTGATTCTCTACTTCACTTCTGAATTCTTTGAACCTTTCAAAAGCTTCAGATTTGTATTTCATCAAATACACATAGCCATACCTCGAGAAATCATCGGTAAAGGTGATGAAGTAGGCATGTCCATGCTTAGTGGTGATGCTAAGCGGACCGCACACATCGGTATGGATCAAATCCAATAACCCTTTGGCTCGCTCCACATGGCCCTTAAATGGAATTTTGGTCATCTTTCCTTTTAGACAGGATTCACAAGTCGTGAGAGCATTAATATCAGACATATCAAACATGCCAACTCCCACTAGCTTGTTCATCCTTCTTAAGGAAATAGGTCCTAATCGAGCATGCCAAAATTGTGCCGAATTTAGAGTATCTTGTTTTCTCTTGTTTGTTGTTGTTATCGCTTGGACATTGTTTAGTGGAATATCTTTCAATTTTAAGTTAGAGAGATCGTTTTCAAGTTCCCCGGTACCAACTAAACATTCATTCTTGTAAATGTTGCAAACACCTTTGCTAAATAAACAAGAAAATCCATCTTTGTCCAACATAGAAATGGAAATAATGTTTTTCACCAAATCTGGTACAAACAAAACATCTCTCAAAATTAACTTAAAATCCTTGTTCAAAAGCAAGTAAACATCTCCTACGGCCTTGGCAGCAACTCTTGCTCCATTGCCCATCCTCAAAAAGGTCTCACCTTTTCTAAGCCTTCTACTTCTTCCCATCACCTGCAAATCATTACAGAGATGTGAGCCACAGCCGGTATCTAATACCCAAGAAGTAGAGTTAATTGAAATGTTTACTTCAATATAGAACATACCGTTTCCAGAACCCTTCTGGGCAAGATATTCCCTGCAGTTACGCCTCCAATGTACAGGCTTCTTGCAGTAATGACAAACGTCAACAGTCTTGTTAGCCTTCACTGGTGTGGCTACCACAACGGTACTCGGAGCTTGCCTCTTCAAGGGCACGTTCTTCTTGGGACGTTGGAAAGAATGCTTCTTCCTCTTCCCACGTGAATCGGTCTTCGTACCAGATGAAGAACCCACATAAAGAACCGACTTCTCTTTCTTGATAGTGGACTCAAAAGTCACAAGCATGTTCACCAACTCCTCAAGGGTCGGCTCCATCTTGTTCATATTGAAATTCACCACAAAAGGATCAAATGAGCTAGGCAGCGATAACAGCAACACGTCGGTGGTAAACTCCGAAGGCAATATCAAATCCATGCCAACAAGCTTGTCCACGAGCCCAATCATCTTTAGGCCATGCTCATGGACCGAGGCCCCATCTCGCATGCGCAAAGTGATCAGCTCCTTGACGGTAGCATGCCTAAGAGGCCGAGTCTGCTCACCAAAGAGCTCCTTGAGGTGCATATGAATGTCAGCAGCATTCTTTGCACCCTCAAAACGCCTCTGCAGCTCATCATTCATAGAAGCCTGCATATAACACTTGGTCTTCAAGTCATGGTCACACCAATCCTTGTAGGTCTGCAATTCCTCAGGAGTGCAGTCAGTCGGAGCCTTATCAGGCGGCGACTCAGTCAGTGTATATGCAATCTTTTCCGAGTTCAAGACGATTTTCAGGTTTCTTAGCCAAGTGAGGTAGTTAGGTCCGGTTAACACATGTTTTTCGAGTATGGCAGAAAGCGGATTGCGAATTGAAGACATCGTTAAAAAGTACTGAAAAGTAAAAAGATAAATGTTAATGACTATTTTAAAATATTTAGTAAGATATAAAGTATGGACTTTAACTTTATAAATGTTTACTCCCACTGTTTTGACATCTTTCACTACCCTCTAGTGAAAACGAGAAACTCCTTTCCTCAGTAGGTACGTAAGGTCCCATTAGCGAATTATGATCCCGAATAATATCAGCCAATCACAATTCCTAAAAGGTAGTTTCCAATTGCATCACAATGCAACCCTCTACGTAAACATTTGTCTCACGTTTGATTAGGACCCAATAATATGACGTCGTTCATCTTTACGTGTCAAGCCTTACCCATCGATGTTGAACCTTAATGGACGGTCGCCAAGAGTTCCCTCAATAATATGAGCCGAAGTCATGGGAGTTCCACGTAGTTCACATCACTATGTCAAATAGATGTCACAGCTTTCCGGTACTAAGGGCCCCCCCAATAATATGAGCCGAGCCCCGAGTACGGGTAGCGATTCGTCATGCACCCATTTGTCGATGGAAGACAAGGAAATTATAAACAGATTTATAATTCTCCTTTTCGGGCTTGATATTAATTTTGAATCTAATTCAAAACGAGGGTTTTTAATTTTGAAAAGGTCTCATCATTAATTTTATTTAAAAGCTCGCCATGTTTGATCGTATGTTTGCCGGATTCATGCAACTTTGTTATTATCATAATAATAACGCACATACTCATTATTTATAACATATCATGCATATATTATAAACAGTAAACAAACAAGGATGATCAATCGCCCCAATACTAACGGACCGTGTGAGCTAAACACGGGTCTAGGTCCAATCCTAGGGAAATGCACAGGATGCAAATGCAACTATTACATAAGCTTCCAATATTTACATGTCTTCGATCTTCATAATCATCATGGCTACCATCTTCCAATCTTGATCATCCACTATACTAATATTTACAAATAAATATCCATGGCAAATAGGGATACATCTCATGGGGGTGGGAACGGGCCATAAACCAAGCCCACTTTATAAATTGATAATTATTACAATCATTCAACACAAAATATCCTAGCATACACCTAGCAAATTGGGCTTGGGCTTTTGATCATCCTTCATGCATAATATCACATATCATACACCATCAATTAATTATCACAATAATTAATTGATCCAATATTATATATCTTTATCCAATCACTAACCGCCACGATTATAAACTAAATTAACAAAGTATACAAACACCTTTGTCTACTTTCAAATTAATTTATTTATAACCGAATTTCTTGTAAATCACCATTTACTATAAATATTTAAAGTCCAACTTAAAATATTTATTTCATGAGAAAATATTTGCAACTTTTTTAATTTTAAACTTAAGGGCCCAAAAACTCATTTTTCACCAAAAACGTTTTGGCCCATTTAAAATTCACAAATATGTTAGCCATCCAATGGGCCAACAACTCAAGGCCCATGACACTTGAATATTTCAAAACACCTTTTGAAAACCCTAGTCGTCATTGCCGTCGCCGGAGCTCCGTCTCCGGATTCCGGTAACAAAAAATTTTTTTTTTTATTTTTTAAAAGAGGGGCGTTCGGGCAGCCCGAGCTGCCCGACACGGGCAGCAACATGCTGCCAGAAATTCCCCTTGTCCATGCCTTGATTTTTGTTGCAAATTTCATTCTCATGCGGTTAGAAATCAATCTCAATATAATATCTTGTATTTGCTACACAAAAACGTAACCATAGCTCGGATACCACTTGAAAGGGGATCGATTACGGTGGCCGGAAACGCAACGGAAGCACAAAAATTTTCGATTTTAGCATATAAATTTCGGCCACCATGATTTTGTGTAGGAAATACAATAAAACACCAAAATGACATTCATAGTGTGTTTAGAAATAGTTACCTATCAACCTCTTAAGGTTGATGATGGCTCCAACCAAGTTGTAAACAACTTGGCTCTTGAATGGAATGAAGATCTACAAGCTTCCTTGGACTCCTTTCTTTCCTTCAAATTAGGCCCACCACTAGCAAACTAGAACCCCTCTTATTTTGCACTAGAAAAATAAAAGGATTTTTCAAAGAGAAGTATTTTTCTTCCTCAACACTTGAAGAGAAAAATTGAGAGAAAACTTGGGAGAATTATGGTGAGAATTTCGGCCATTATGCATGGAAAAGAGGGGAGGGAGACTTGTCTTGGACTTGCAAAAAGTAGAGACAAAAGTAGCATGCCAAGCCTTGATATTTGAAAAAGTTGTCTCCAACCCTTCACCTCCCATGCATGCATATTATATGGTTTTTTATCAAAATAAAAAACCATGGACTAAATTTAATTATCTCAAACATATTTGAGACTAATTAAACATTACTTGAATTTACCCAAGTCCCACTAGTTAAATAATTAATTTAAATTGAGCTCTACAAGACTCAATATAATTTAATTAATTCAACACTTGAATTAATTTAATTATTTGGACTCTACTAGGTCCACTAGTGTTTAATTAATTCAACACTTGAATTAATTAATTTAGTCCATAATAATGTTTATGAAAATCACAATTTTCAAATACATTATTCAATTGGCCAACTTTTAATTTAGGAACACTTCCATAAATTAAAATTTACATTTCTCTTATAGAAGTCATACTTCTATTTTTCCTTACACTTATAAACTCATTTATAAGTCGTTCAACACATGGAACTATTTTTACTTCTCAACGGGATCTAGAAAGCAAGCACTTGTGTGGCCCTCAATGGTTCATTGATACAACTAGCCGTGGGTTCACATCTCCATGTGATTCGGACTAAACATGTCCTTATATGAGCATACCCCAATTGCTCCATTCTTACTTATCAACTCCTTGATAACAAGAACGTCAGAACTCAAGTCTGATAGTACCCAACCAATCATGTTAAACGCCTAGCAGCATCGCTTACATGATTCCCTAGGTATCAAATGATAGTGCCTGCAAGAACCATTCAATTATGGTTAGCGTACAGTACGGTCCCTTCAACTCATATATCCCGACCGATTCGACAACCATTGGTTTATCGAGAGTTGTCAATGAATCGATACTATGTGTCATGCCGTAGTTGCATCGATGGTGTAATTTATGAAACTCCTTTCATAATTACCACCATACTCTGATCAGAGATTTCATACTACATATACATGAAAACACATAGGATATCCATACCCGAAGGTAAGCGGTGAATCCCCAACTACAATGCATCAACTCCTATATGTTTCGACAGAACACCCAACCTTGCCACCTGATGACCCCTTGAGAGTCGGTAAACAAGTCAAAGTGCAATGTTAGCACATAGAGTGTGGGACCCGGACGCTAATCATGTTCTTAATCGTCATTGGGACTAAATAAATTATAATAAGCAGGGTCTAAATTTTTTTTTTTTTAAAATGCGGAAGGTAATGGAATCAAAATCCTATACATATCAGTATAAAAGTATAAATCTGGTACAATATACAAACATACATACTCAGGTTCAACAACTACTATCAAGTGTTTAAACCCTAGCTCTAGTCCAAGTCCGGTATCACCACTCTAATCTCGATCTGTCTTCACCTCTGTGACCCTGTACCTGTCCCACCTGTTGCCATGCACACATACAAACAAGACAACAGCCGGATAACTCCGGTGAGATATAAATATCCCAGTATAAACAATGTATTACATGCAATCATATAAAACATATATAAAAGCATAAACAAACATCGAAGCATGTATCTAATATGACTACATGAATCAATGACTCGTGATCTAATCTTATCTTATCTCAAATCTAGGGATCCCAATCTAATTTAGACTTTGGTATGCTGTATCGAGTGTGTCTGAGATAGACGTCGATCTACATCTGAAGCTCGTCGATACACCGTAAGTCTAGAGTCTTATCGGTTCTGAGAAAGACTCGGCGGTTCTGCCCTAGCTAGGCTGTCTGCCCTAGACTCGGAATCTGACTCTATTCTAAGTCAATACATTAACATATCAATCTGATAATCTGCAAATATCAATGCAATAAAATAAAGTATGTGATTTAGGGAAACTCAAGTCAAACCTAACTCGAGTTGTGCAATCCCGAATCAACATTTATTTATACCTTTCTTGCTGTCTTTCTGAGTCAGTTGAAGTCTCGAACACAAGGTCTGTCAATACTCAATCTGGCAATGACAACAAATATTCGGTATCAATATTCTAATCAAATCACAACATCTCTGTTTTATCAATTTCTGACAGTACAACAGTACAATCTTGCGATACTGATAATACTATATCAGTCTATATCAATTCCAATCATTTACAATCAATCACCCTACAAATCTGATACCACTTCTCAGTCAATTTCATTCTGAAATTCATAACAATTCCATATTCAGTCTGTTTCTTAATCTGACTTCAATTCTACGCTGTCTAACATGTCAAGAACCACATATATGACGTGTATTCAATTCTAACAACATCATAATTTCAAAACATGTTAAAACGTTGTAAAACTTACGTCCAGTTGTAGCCTACGTTGATAGGAACACAGTACCGAAGTCGGATTTAAAATCTAACGGACGGATTTCTCACAAAAGGCGTAAGGATTTTTCTTGAATTCCCTCAGACTCTTTTTCTCATTTCTGAAGAATTTCGTTGCTTGTATATACATATATATATTCAGACTTGCATGAAAACGAAACGTGTCACTTTTCCTTAACATTCCGCCGGCGCTCGAGCGGTAATAATGTACCGCTCGGGCGCGGCCTTCTCTGCCCGAAATATTTTCGAATGCACCCTTGGCGCTCGGGCGGTCAAAAACTACCGCCCGGGCGCCAACTCTTCTGCCCGAGATGTTTATTTGATGTACACTGGCGCTCGGGCGGTCACTTTCTACCGCTCGGGCGCCAGACTCTCTGTCCCCAAGGTATGTAAATCATATTCTTGGTCCGATTTGATCTCTTAATGGCCCGATTATACTCATATTATCTTAACTCCAATAATCTCATGTTAATATAATTAAAATCTCATATTAACAGAATCAAGATCTTGGCCTTTACATTTCTCCCCCCTAAGATACGATTTCGTCCTCGAAATCACAAGCATTCAATCGTATCAATAAGGAGTATATATACAAAACTGTATACAAATTTACATCATCTAAACAACTCTGGGAATTCTTGTCTCATATCTAATTCAGTCTCCCAGGTTGCTTCTTCTACACCATGACGAGTCCATTGAACTTTTACAAGTGGAATGGTCTTCGTTCTGAGCTGTTTTTCTTTACGATCAATAATCTGAATCGGTTTTTCAACATAGCTCAACGTCTCATCCAGTTCGGCCTCGTCTGGTTGAATAGCATGTGAAGCATCAGGAAGATACTTCCTTAATAGTGATACATGAAAAACATCATGTATCCCGGATAATGAAGGTGGTAGGGCTAGTCGATAGGCACGATCTCCTATCTTCTCGAGAATCTCTTAAGGCCCAATGTATCGCGGAGACAATTTCCCTTTCTTGCCAAATCTGACAACTCCTCTGAAAGGTGAAATCTTCAAAAATACTCGATCTCCTGCCTCAAATACCAACGGTCTACGTCGAACATTGGCACATTTGGCCTGTCTGTCTTGTGCTGCCTTCATTTTCTTTCGAATTAGCTTCACTTTTTTTGTCATATGATCTGATCATATCAGGTCCAATTTCAGGTACTTCAGAGATATCATCCCAATAAATAGGGGATCTACATTTCTTTCCGTACAACGCTTCGAATGGTGCCATCTCAATACTCGTCTGATAGCTGTTGTTATACGAAAACTCACACAGAGGCAATGCATCTTGCCAATTAGTGCTGAAATCTAGCACTACTGCTCTCAGCATATCTTCCAGTGTCTGGATAGTCCGCTCTGACTGTCCGTCGGTCTGTGGATGATATGCGGTACTCAAATGTAATTTTGTACCGAGAGCCTGCTGCAAACTCTGCCAGAAGTGCGAAGTAAATCGAGGATCACGGTCTGATACAATCGACTTCGGCACTCCATGCAATCTGACCACTTCTCTGACATAAATCTCTGCAATTTGGTCAAATCTGTACGTCATCTTGTACGGAATAAAACATGCGGATTTGGTAAATCTGTCAATCACGACCGAAATCGCATCACAACCTTTGGAGGAACGCGGCAACTGCGTCACAAAGTCCATGGAAATGTGATCCCATTTCCATTCAGGAATGGACAAACTCTGTAATAAACCTCCTGGTTTCTTTCTTTCTGCCTTCACCTGCTGGCAATTCAGACATTTGGAAACAAATTCGGCGATGTCAGTCTTCATTTGTTTCCACCAGAACTGTCTTTTCAAATCATTTTACATCTTTCTGCCACCAGGATGAATACTGAATCGACTGTTGTGCGCTTCTGACAATATCTGTCGTCTCAAATCTGGAACATTCGGCACAACCAGACGATTATTCACATATAATACGTTATCACGTACCTGATATTCTGATCGATGTCCTGTCCTAACCATCGATACTGATTTCTGTATATTCTGATCACCTCGCTGAGCTGCCTTAATTCTCATAAGTAGCTCTGGTTCTACTTGCACCGTATAGAGTCTTAACGGTCTATAATCTGTGTCAAATTCTAATCCAGACAAACAGCAGTCTTCTATCAAATTTGAAACACCAATAGTCGATAAGGATAAAGAACATACCTTTCGACTTAGTGCATCAGCTGCTGCATTAGACTTTCCTGGATAGTATTTGATTTCACAATCAAAATCTTTAAGCAAATCAAGCCACCTTCTCTGTCTCATATTCAATTCGGATTGTGAAAACAGATATTTCAAACTCTTATGATCAGAATATATCTCAAACTTTTCCCCCTACAGATAGTGTCGCCATATCTTTAATGCAAAGACAATGGCTGCCAATTCTAGATCATGAATTGGATAACGAGTCTCATGTGGTTTAAGCTGTCTTGAAGCATAAGCGATAACATGCCCTCGTTGCATCAACACACATCCCAACCCTCTGTGAGAAGCGTCGCAATAAACCACAAAATCACCAGTACCGGATGGTATAGTCAACACCGGTGCACTGGTCAACCTCTTCTTCAACTCCAGAAAACTGGTCTCACATTCTTCAGACCAAACAAATGGAGCATTCTTCTGAGTCAGCTGAGTAATTGGTTTAGCTATACTCGAAAAATCTTTAATGAAACGCCGGTAATATCCCGCTAAACCCATGAAACTGCGAATTTCAGGCACTGACGTTGGTCTTGGCCAAAAAATCACGGCTTCCACTTTACTGGGATCAACTGATATACCATCGCCCAATATAATATGACCCAGAAATACTACATGTCTTAGCCAAAACTCACACTTCGACAGTTTAGCATATAATTTCTCAGCTCTTAAAATTCGCAACACAGTTCTTAGATGCTCAGCATGCTCACTCATATTCTTTGAATAAATCAAAATATCATCGATGAAAATAATCACAAAATCATCTAGATATTTCTGGAAGATACGGTTCATGAATCCCATGAATACGGCTGGAAAATTCGTCAGACCAAACGGCATGACAATAAATTCATAGTGTCCATACCTGGTTCTGAATGCTGTCTTTGAGATATCAGAATCTCTGACTCTCAGCTGATGATATCCCGATCTTAAATCAATCTTGGAATATACTGAAGAACCCTGCAACTGATCGAATAAATCATCAATACGAGGCAAAGGATATTTATTCTTTATCGTTGCCTTGTTCAGTTGCCTATAGTCGATGCAGAGTCTCATCGAACCGTCTTTCTTTCTTACGAATAGTACTGGAGCACCCCAAGGAGAAACACTCGGTCTGATGTACCCCTTGGCCAGTAAATCTTCCAACTGATCTTTCAATTCTTTCAGTTCAACTGGTGCCATTCTGTACGGAGCTCTAGAAATCGGTACTGTACCTGGCATCAGTTCAATGCTGAAGTCTATCTCTCTGACTGGAGGTAATCCAGGGATCTCATCTGGGAAGACGTCAGCAAACTCACGTACCACTGGCAGATCTGCCAATGATGGACTCGACTTCAGTAAATCTACTGAATATACAAGGAATCCTTTTGTTCCTTTCTGTAATAATCGAGTCATAGATAATACGGATATTAAAGGAATTCTCGATCTAGAACCTTTACCGTAAAATTTCCACTCTTCAGCCATATCTGGTCTGAATCTCACTATCTTGTGGAAACAATCAACTGTCGCTCTGTACTTGGTTAGCATGTCAATACCGACAATACAATCAAAATCTGACAACCCAAGTACGATGCAATCTAATTCAATCTCATGCCCGTCATACTGTAGTACACAATGGTTAACCGAATTCACGGATATCAAACCTATCCCCAAAGGCGAAGATACAGACACTACAGTAGCTAAGGACTCTACAGGCAATGCATGACTCAATGCAAATCGTTCAGAAATAAATGTGTGTGAAGCCCCGGTATCAATCAGTACGTAAGTAGAGTAACCACATAAAGAACAGTTACCTGCTACAACGTCATCTGGTGTTTCCTGGGCCTGCTCCTCTGTCAAAGCGAAGACTCTGGCCTGCTGTCTCGGAGGCCGCCCAACTGTCTGGCTTCTTCCTGGCCTCTGCTGTGACTGAGCTGGCGCTGGCTGGAATGTATGAACAGCAGCTGATCGTCTCTCAGTCTGTGCTGCTGATCTTGATGACTCGGCCCCCTGAGTTCTCTGCGAACCTCTCTGTGGACACACTTTAGCAAAGTATCCCGGATGTTTACAGAAATTGCAACTACCAGTCACTCCCTGGCATTGCTCAGTTGCATGTCTTCCTCCGCAAGTCTTGCAATAAACTCCAGTGTAACTCTGGCTCAGTCTGGAACCACCGGAGCTGGAAGAACTACTTCCAGATTTCTTGAATTGCTTTCCCCTGGCTTTCAAAAATTCTTTCTTTCCTCCACTACTGTTGCCACTCTCGAATCTGGGAGGTGGTTGCTGCGTTCTCGGTGCTGGAGGCACAAATGAAGCCCCTTTCTGTCTCATCAGACCGGCTTCTGCTCCCTTGGCTCTGTTCAGGGCATCAGTAAAATTATCAGGTCGCCCTGTATTCACCAATGTAAAAATGTCAGGGTTCAGGCCATTGATGAACTGGTCAGCAGTAGCTTCTTCGATGTCAGCCACATGTGGAGCAAATTTCAGCAAGGAGGAGAACTTTGACACGTACTCCTCTATGTTCATCTGTCCTTGCTTTAGGTTGGCAAACTCCGCCCCCTTATCCTTCCGGTACGACACTGGAAAGAATCGTTGATAAAATTCAGTTCTAAATATATTCCAGGTAATATTCGTACCTCTATGCTCCATGGCTCTCTTCCTCGTAATCCACCAGTCCTTTGCAACATCGTGCAACTGGTGTCCAATCAACTTCACCCTCTTCTCATCTATATACTCCAAGGATTCGAACAACATTTCTATATCATCGGGCCAACTCTCGCATTCCACAGCGTTCTCTGTGCCTTTTAAGGTCGGCGGATGAAATGATTGAAATCGTTTCAGCAACGTTTCCATTGGAGTCGGAGTGACATCCATTGGAAGATTTGATGTACTTCCCTGTTCTGGTACTCGTCTCGGAGGCATATCTAATAATCAAATAGATTAGTAACAGATACAACAATTCTGTTTCAATCCTCCTCTGATCTTCTTACTGCTGATCTAGATTAAGTACTGATCCAATCTCAATAAAACATATTACTATATCAATCAGATAAACAAGTAACATGTAATAAAGCAGTAAGACATGCTAGCATTCAAAAGCAGGAAAGAAAACCTCAGTCTACCCCGCTCACTAGCCTCTTCTATCTCAATCTAAAGGATCTATCGCTCTGATAACACCTGTTGTGGGGACCCGGACGCTAATCATGTTCTTAATCGTCATTGGGACTAAATCAATTATAATAAGCAGGGTCTAAATTTTTTTTTTTGAAATGCGGAAGGTAATGGAATCAAACTCCTACACATATCAGTATAAAAGTATAAATCTGGTACAATATACAAACATACATACTCAGGTTCAACAACTACTATCAAGTGTTTAAACCCTAGCTCTAGTCCAAGTCCGGTATCACCACTCTAATCTCGATCTGTCTTCACCTCTGTGACCCTGTACCTGTCCCACCTGTTGCCATGCACACATACAAACAAGACAACAGCCGGATAACTCCGGTGAGATATAAATATCCCAGTATAAACAATGTATTACATGCAATCATATAAAACATATATAAAAGCATAAACAAACATCGAAGCATGTATCTAATCTGACTACATGAATCAATGACTCGTGATCTAATCTTATCTTATCTCAAATCTAGGGATCCCAATCTAATTTAGACTTTGGTATGATGTATCGAGTGTGTCTGAGATAGACGTCGATCTACATCTGAAGCTCGTCGATACACCGTAAGTCTAGAGTCTTATCGGTTCTGAGAAAGACTCGGCGGTTCTGCCCTAGCTAGGTTGTCTGCCCTAGACTCGGACTCTGACTCTATTCTAAGTCAATACTTTAACATATCAATCTGATAATCTGCAAATATCAATGCAATAAAATAAAGTATGTGATTTAGGGAAACTCAAGTCAAACCTAACTCGAGTTGTGCAATCCCGAATCAACATTTATTTATACCTTTCTTGCTGTCTTTCTGAGTCTGTTGAAGTCTCGAACACAAGGTCTGTCAATACTCAATCTGGCAATGACAACCAATATTCAGTATCAATAATCTAATCAAATCACAACATCTCTGTTTTATCAATTTCTGACAGTACAACAGTACAATCTTGCGATACTGATAATACTATATCAGTCTATATCAATTCCAATCATTTACAATCAATCACCCTACAAATCTGATACCACTTCTCAGTCAATTTCATTCTGAAATTCATAACAATTCCATATTCAGTCTGTTTCTTAATCTGACTTCAATTCTACGTTGTCTAACATGTCAAGAACCACATATATGACGTGTATTCAATTCTAACAACATCATAATTTCAAAACATGTTAAAACGTAGTAAAACTTACGTCCAGTTGTAGCCTACGTTGATAGGAACACAGTACCGAAGTCGGATTTAAAATCTAACGGACGGATTTCTCACAAAAGGCGTAAGGATTTTTCTTGAATTCCCTCAGACTCTTTTTCTCATTTCTGAAGAATTTCATCAAGTAATTGCCCACGACAATTACTTGATGAACACTTGCGCTCGGGCGGTCACTTTCTACCACTCGGGCGCCAGACTCTCTGTAGTAGCCCGAATTCCAAATTGGGTAATTAACGGATTAATGGTGATTAAGAAGGTTTAATGTGTAACTTTGACCGTGGTCATGATCGGACGGACCGAAGATGATTCGGAAGCACAGAAGAGTTCGGACGATCCGAAGTGGGTTCGGTGGATCCGATCATGAGGTGTCAAGAGCAGATGGACACGTGGGAGTTCGGACGTTCCGAAGTGTATGTTCGGTGGATCCGATCATGAGGTGTCAAGAGCCGGTGGACACGTAGGAGTTCGGACGTTCCGAAGTATGTTCGGTGGATCCGAACATAGCCTATAAATAGTGGTCGGATTTCCTCATTTTGGATTGCCATTTCTTGAAGTGTGTCTCATAGTTGAGAGGTTTGGAAGGTTTCTAGGGTTACTTGTCGGTCGAGCGTTAGCCAAGAGCTGCCAGGATTGGTAGCGTAGCGACGCCTGAATTTCGAGGCAATCGACATCAAAGGGCTGTCGACGGACGAAGGTAAACCCTAAACCTTTGGTAGTACTGGTTTTGCTAGTCGAGCATGGTAGCATTGTTCATTGGGTATGCTTTTAATGCGTAGGCTTGTTCTAGACCTGATTAGCGGTGTTGCGTAAGGCTAGGCTTGCTGTGATAGAGGTACGAAAGTACTATCCGAGATATCCTGGTCGAGTATACATTCTTATATGTGTTGCATGATTATGTGGTGCATTGATATATGTCATATGATGCATGCTATTATGTCATGTTTATTACTGCACGTTGCATTTCATGTTGAGCCGTATCTCCTTCGAGATAGCCTTTACTGTTGAGCTGTATCTCTTTCGAGATAAGCTATATCTTGTGGGGCCGCTCAGCCCTGTCTTGTCTTGTGGACGCATGGACACCGAGAGTACACAGTGGCCGACGGGTCGGGAGGGCTTCGGTGATCCGGGACATTTTAGGTCCACGTCTGTTCTTGTAGTGGATGCAGTGACCCAGAGGAGTACCGCGCGGCACTATCCACTTGGCGCCTCTAGACTGAGCATTTTGAGATCCTTTGTTACTCCTGTTTCTTGACTACCCTGGTATCATATCATAGCATATGCATTTCATATAGGTTTGTATACTCATGCTTTTGTACTGGGCGTTCTTATCGCTCACGTCCTCGGTTTTGTTTATCTTGGACACCCCATTCCCACGGGGCAGGCCTCAGGTTGGACCGCTCAGGAGGAGCAGGAGGAGGACGTTGAGTAGCTGGTTGGTTAAGTTTATCGGTACTATTTTGTTTCGATATGGTTGTACTGAATATTTTAGTTTGAGTTATTCTAGACTTCGATTGGGTTGTTAACCATTATTTGTTGACTGTTTCCACGATTTATCTCTGATTGTTGTTAATTAGGTTAATTGCATGCTTAGTTCTTGCTTAGTAGGTGATTCTGGAACGGGTCACTACATTTATGGTATCAGAGCATGCTTACGATTTTGGGATATAGAATTCTGTTTTGGGATTTTCGTTGACCATTTTACCATTTTTCCCCATTCTATGTTGTAGCGATGGCTGACCACTTTGGTGACGAGAGTAGTCAGGGGAGTGTAGGTCGTTGGGGTGATCAGGACAATAGTAGGCGTCATCGTGATCGTGAACATCGTCATCGTCGGGATGGTCCTAGGCGTTTTGAGTTGCATCGTTTCATTCAGATGGGGCCTAAGCCTTTAGTCGGCGGTGAGACTCCCGATGATGCTGAGGATTGGATAGAGCGCATGGAGAGTTGTTTCCGTGCATTTCAGTGCACCGAGGAGCAGAAGATAGAGACCCTTAGTTTTCTTCTTGAGGGCCGTGCGCGCAAGTGGTGGCGATCGACTTCTGCGCCGATAGTCCAGTCCCAGGGTAAGGTGACTTGGGCCGATTTCCGTGCAGCTTTCATGCAGCTGTATTTTCCTCCAGCCCTTCGCCAGGCGAAGACGATTGAGCTCCTGAACCTTAAGCAGGGGAGTATGTCTGTTGATGAGTATCAGCAGAAATTCTTCGAGTTGTTACCCTTCGCTCCTCATATCAGTGGCAGTTCTGAGGCCAAGTACGACCATTTCCTTCAGGGTCTTAACCAGGAGATCTTTGACCGAGTCACTGTCTGTGATAATCCTACTTCGTATGATGGATTAGTGAACCGGTGTCGCCAGGCAGAGATCAGTCTCCAGCGTGGTAGGACTATTCTTTCTTCTAGACCTCCGAGTACTTTGAGTCCTCGATCTCAGTCGTTCAAGAAATCTGGTTCTTCTTCTTCTTCTGGATCTAGATCACGGTCTAGCGGTGTTTTTCGCTTTGGTGAGAAGAAGGATGCTTGTGTGCATTGCGGGAAGAACCATCCATCGGAGCAGTGCCGATCAGTCGCGGGAGCTTGTTTTCAGTGCGGAGAGATGGGGCATATCAAGAAGAATTGTCCTCAGTTGCGAGGTGGAGCAGGATCTGGTTCCGGATCTCAGGCGACTGTTCAGCAGAGGAGGCAGGGTCAGGCAGTGGGTAGTTCGAATCTTCGACCTCGTGCCCAAGGTCAGGTTTTTGCGCTGAACCAGGATCAGACTGCAGATTAGACAGGGAGAGTCAGGTACTTTTCGTTTATGCGGTATTCCTGCTTTTGTTCTTATTGATACCGGAGCATCGCATTCATTCATTTCTGCACGATTTGTTAAGCGTCATAAGTTACCGTTTGTTTCCCTAGACGTCATTCTTTCTGTTTCTATCCCGATGGGTCATTCGGTGTTAGCTAAGCGTCTAGTGATGGGTTGTTCCTTAGATTTTGAGGGTAACGAGTTGACTGCGAATCTTGTGATCCTGGAGATGGAAGATTTTGATTGTATTCTAGGTATAAACCTATTGACTACCTACCAAGCTACTGTAGATTGTTACCAGAAGCTTGTTCAGTTTCGTACGACTGAGAGCTCTAGTTGGTTTTCTATGGTGAGGGAGCGCAACCTCCGATGCCAGTGGTTTCTGCTCTGAAAGCCTGTCGTGCTTTAGAGTCGGGCGGGGAAGGCTACCTCATGCGATTGATTCGTCCACAGGTAGTGTTGGTCTAGATGATATTTCCAAGACTGCATTTCGTACTCGATATGGGCATTACGAGTTTCTAGTTATGCCATTCGGATTGACGAATGCGCCAGCGGTGTTCATGGATTTGATGAACCGAGTATTTTGAGATTATGTTGTTGTTTCATTTTGTTCATCCTCTAAGCTTGATTTCGAGGACGAAATCTTTTAAGGGGGGGAGAATGTAGTAGCCCGAATTCCAAATTGGGTAATTAACGGATTAATGGTGATTAAGAAGGTTTAATGTGTAACTTTGACCGTGGTCATGATCGGACGGACCGAAGATGATTCGGAAGCACCGAAGAGTTCGGACGATCCGAAGTGGGTTCGGTGGATCCGATCATGAGGTGTCAAGAGCAGATCGACACGTGGGAGTTCGGACGTTCCGAAGTGTATGTTCGGTGGATCCGATCATGAGGTGTCAAGAGCCGGTGGACACGTAGGAGTTCGGACGTTCCGAAGTATGTTCGGTGGATCCGAACATAGCCTATAAATAGTGGTCGGATTTCCTCATTTTGGATTGCCATTTCTTGAAGTGTGTCTCATAGTTGAGAGGTTTGGAAGGTTTCTAGGGTTAGTTGTCGGTCGAGCGTTAGCCAAGAGCTGCCAGGATTGGTAGCGTAGCGACGCCTGAATTTCGAGGCAATCGACATCAAAGGGCTGTCGACGGACGAAGGTAAACCCTAAACCTTTGGTAGTACTGGTTTTGCTAGTCGAGCATGGTAGCATTGTTCATTGGGTATGCTTTTAATGCGTAGGCTTGTTCTAGACCTGATTAGCGGTGTTGCGTAAGGCTAGGCTTGCTGTGATAGAGGTACGAAAGTACTATCCGAGATATCCTGGTCGAGTATACATTCTTATATGTGTTGCATGATTATGTGGTCCATTGATATATGTCATATGATGCATGCTATTATGTCATGTTTATTACTGCACGTTGCATTTCATGTTGAGCCGTATCTCCTTCGAGATAGCCTTTACTGTTGAGCTGTATCTCTTTCGAGATAAGCTATATCTTGTGGGGCCGCTCAGCCCTGTCTTGTCTTGTGGACGCATGGACACCGAGAGTACACAGTGGCCGACGGGTCGGGAGGGCTTCGGTGATCCGGGACATTTTAGGTCCACGTCTGTTCTTGTAGTGGATGCAGTGACCCAGAGGAGTACCGCGCGGCACTATCCACTTGGCGCCTCTAGACTGAGCATTTTGAGATCCTTTGTTACTCCTGTTTCTTGACTACCCTGGTATCATATCATAGCATGTGCATTTCATATAGGTTTGTATACTCATGCTTTTATACTGGGCGTTCTTATCGCTCACGTCCTCGGTTTTGTTTATCTTGGACACCCCATTCCCACGGGGCAGGCCTCAGGTTGGACCGCTCAGGAGGAGCAGGAGGAGGACGTTGAGTAGCTGGTTGGTTATGTTTATCGGTACTATTTTGTTTCGATATGGTTGTACTGAATATTTTAGTTTGAGTTATTCTAGACTTCGATTGGGTTGTTAACCATTATTTGTTGACTGTTTCCGCGATTTATCTCTGATTGTTGTTAATTAGGTTAATTGCATGCTTAGTTCTTGCTTAGTAGGTGATTCTGGAACGGGTCACTACACTCTCTGTCCCCAAGGTATGTAAATCATATGCTTGGTCCGATTTGATCTCTTAATGGCCCGATTATACTCATATTATCTTAACTCCAATAATCTCATGTTAATATAATTAAAATCTCATATTAACAGAATCAAGATCTTGGCCCTTACATAGAGTCTCAATGTTGTCCCGGGTCATAAGGACTAATGGTGTACAACCATAAACTAGGACGTTTCCACTCGATAAGTGAGAACCACTTGGAAAGTCCTTTAATGGAGGGTTGTTCAGTGCACTCTACCAGGAGCACCTATCTGCATGCTTGGACATCACAATGTCCCCTACCAATGAAACCTGGTACTCACATCGCAGATACTAGTCTCTAACTCGAGCGGCCTATATCCTTCTTAGCGACGGCTGAATCGACTAGGAACTGTTTAGAATATACAATATTCCAAATATGAGTTTCATGATACTCATCATATGAGCATCTCATATTCTTTCTACTATTTGTATATTCAAGGACTTTATCTATGCAACTAGCATGGGTATACAGATAAAGATGTGCCAAAACAATAATTTCAAATATAATTAAAATAAAGATCGTTTATACATAGAGTTTCATTGTGAACACTCGGCCAACACTTGGCTCGACGGGCACCTACTCTAACAACCCCGACTCCAATGGAAACATTACTGAAACGATTTCAGTCATTTCATCCGCCAACCTTGAAAGGCACAGAGAACGCTGTAGAGTGTGAGAGTTGGCTTGATGATATAGAGATGCTGTTCGAATCCTTGGAGTATACAGATGAGAAGAGGGTGAAATTAATTGGACACCAGTTAAACGACGTTGCCAAGGACTGGTGGATTACGAGGAAGAGAGCCATGGAGCATAGAGGTACGAATATTACCTGGAATATATTTAGAACTGAATTTTATCAACGATTCTTTCCAGTGTCGTACCGGAAGGACAAGGGGGCGGAGTTTGCCAACCTCAAGCAGGGACAGATGAACATTGAGGAGTACGTGTCAAAGTTCTCCTCCTTGCTGAAATTTGCTCCACATGTGGCTGACAGCGAAGAAGCTACTGCTGACCAGTTCATCAATGGCCTGAACCCCGACATTTTTACATTGGTGAACACAGGGCGACCGGATAATTTTACTGACGCCCTGAACAGAGCCAAGGGAGCAGAAGCCGGTCTGATGAGACAGAAAGGGGCTTCATTTGTGCCTCCAGCACCGAGACCACAGCAACCACCTCCCAGATTTGAGGGTGGCAGCAGTAGTGGAGGAAGGAAAGAATTTTTGAAAGCCAGGGGAAAGCAATTCAAGAAATCGGGCAGTAGTTCTTCCAGCTCCGGTGGTTCCAGACTGAGCCAGAGTTATACTGGAGTTTATTGCAAGACTTGAGGAGGAAGACATGCTACTGAGCAATGCCAGGGAGTGACTGGTAGTTGCAACTTCTGTAAACAGCCGGGACACTTTGCTAAAGTGTGTCCACAGAAAGGTTTGCAGAGAGCTCAGGGGGCCGAGTCATCGAGATCAGCAGCACAGACTGAGAGACGATCAGCTGCTGTTCATACATTTCGGCCAGCGCCAGCTCAGTCACAGCAGAGGCCAGGAGGAAGCCAGATAGTTGGTCAGCCTCCGAGACAGCAGGCCAGAGTCTTCGCTTTGACAGAGGAGCAGGCCCAGGAAGCACCAGATGACGTTGTGGCAGGTAACTGTTCTTTATGTGGTTATCCTGCTTACGTATTAATTGATACCGGTGCTTCACATACATTTATTTCTGAACGATTTGCATTAAGTCATGCATTGCTATAGAGTCTTTAGCTACTGTAGTGTCTGTCTCTTCGCCTTTGGGGACGGGTTTGATATCCGTGAATTCGGTTAAACATTGTATGCTACAGTATGACGGGCATGAGATTGAGTTAGATTGCATCGTACTTGGGTTGTCCGATTTTGATTGTATTATTGGTATTGATATGCTGACCAAGTACAGAGCGACAGTTGATTGTTTCCACAAGGTAGTGAGATTCAGACCAGATATGGCTGAAGAGTGGAAATTTTACGGTAAGGGTTCTAGATCCAGAATTCCTTTAATATCCGTATTATACATGACTCGATTGTTACAGAAAGGAGCAGAAGGATTCCTTGTATATTCAGTAGATTTACTGAAGTCGAGTCCAGCATTGGCAGATCTGCCAGTGGTACGTGAGTTTGCTGACGTCTTCCCAGATGAGATCCCGGGATTACCTCCAGTTAGAGAAATAGACTTCAGCATTGAACTGATGCCAGGTACAGTACCGATTTCTAGAGCTCCGTACAGAATGACACCAGTTGAACTAAAAGAATTGAAAAACCAGCTTGAAGATTTACTGGCCAAGGGGTACATCAGACCGAGTGTGTCTCCTTGGGGTGCTCCAATATTATTCGTAAGAAAGAAAGATGGTTCGATGAGACTCTGCATCGACTATCGGCAACTGAACAAGGCAACGATAAAGAATAAATATCCTTTTCCTCGTATTGATGATTTATTCGATCAGTTGCAGGGTTCTTCAGTATATTCCAAGATCGATTTGAGATCGGGATATCATCAGCTGAGAGTCAGAGATTCTGATATCTCAAAGACGACATTCAGAACCAGGTATGGCCATTATGAATTTATTGTCATGCCGTTTGGTCTGACAAATGCTCCAGCTGTATTCATGCGATTGATGAACCGTATCTTCCAGAGATATCTCGATGATTTTGTGATTATTTTCATCGATGATATTTTGATTTATTCAAAGAATATGAGTGAGCATGCTGAGCATCTAAGAACTGTGTTGCGAATTTTAAGGGCTGAGAAGTTATATGCTAAACTGTCGAAATGTGAGTTTTGGCTAAGACAGCTAGTATTTCTGGGTCATATTATATCCGGAGATGAGATATCAGTTGATCCCAGTAAAGTGGAAGCCGTGATTTCTTGGCCAAGACCGACGTCAGTGCCTGAAATTCGCAGTTTCATGGGTTTAGCAGGATACTACCGTCGTTTCATTAAAGATTTCTCGAGTATAGCTAAACCAATTACTCAGCTGACTCAGAAGAATGCTCCATTTGTTTGGTCTAAAGAATGTGAGACATGTTTTCTGAAGTAGAAGAAGAGGTTGACCAGTGCACCGATGTAATGCCCTAGAATTAATAACTATAATTATTGATGATTGATTTATCATTTCATGTGATTATGAATGGACCAATCGGGATACCGAGAGGAGTATTAGCATGAAATGGTGAAGGTGAGGCCGAGGGGACACCGCACCCGCGGCCTAGGAAGCACCGCACCCGCGGTTGTGCTTCGGGAAATATTGTGCATCGAGACCATAGGGTGACCGTACCCGCGGTGCTTACGAGACCGCACCCGCGGTGCAGGACCGCACCCGCGGTGCAGCAACGATCGCACCCGCGGTGTTGCGTGTCTTGCGGAAAATGAGCCACTTCGCCTTATGCATGCACGGATATATATAAGCATTCCTTCCTTCGAAAATTCAGTAGGGAAATCGAGAAAAGTTGGAGAAACTTTGTTGGAAATCCTTACGCCTTTTCTGAGAAAACCGTCCGTCTGAATTGTAATCCGACTTCGGTATTGAGTTCCTGGCAACATAGGCTACAACTGGACGTAAGTTTTACTACGTTTTGACATGTTTTAGAATTATGATATTGTCAGAATTGAATGGAATTCATATATGATGTTCTTGACATATTAGACATCGTAGAATCGAAGTCAGATTAAGAAACGGACTGATTATGAAATTGTTATGAATTTTATGGGGTATAGTGATTTATACCGGACAGATTTGAACTATGACTGGATTACAGATTGTATTGGATATGGGTTATGGATTGTAACTATTATCTGTGGAATTGGTATGGACGGGGATATTGAAATTGTACCATTATACCGTTGATTTGAATTAAATCCAGATTCATCAGATTGTTATTGAGTTGAACGGTATATTGACATGAGATTATTGATATTGTCATTGCCAGACAGTCTGTGAGTTCAGGACATCGACTGAGCCAGAAACCGACAAAAGAAAGGTATAAGTCAATGTGGTATTGGGAGATCGACTTAAGTCGGATTAGACTTGAGTTTCCCTAAATCACATACTTTACTTTATTGCATTGATATTTGCCTTGAATTGACTGATGTACTTGTTCTCTTGACTATAGATAGCAAGTATCAGATGAGTTATCTTGTGACAGAAGTTCCTGATAGTGGTGGAATCGCCACGGGAACATTGCACGATGTCTCAAGATAATGATAATAGCGATAGAGCTACAGTCCATGACGGATAGGTCAGGACACCAGATGTTTGGTTATATCGAGTAATAGGAATTGGAATTCTTCTATTACGGAATTCGATATAGGAACACCGGATATGGTTATATCGAGTAATAGGAACGGAGTTCCTTCTATTACGGAATTCGATATAGGAACACCACATTTGGAAACCGGGATCCCTAGACTAGGATTGAGTCTAGTCTGAATTATGATTGATGTCGACATTTGGATTTGATATTGTTTATGTTTCAGATTTTGATACATATTCATGTTACCTGATTACATGCTTTATATTGTTTATATGATTGCATGTTTCGTTGATTTATACTGGGATTTATTCTCACCGGAGTTATCCGGCTGTTGTCTTGTCTGTATGTGTACATGACAACAGGTGGGACAGGATCAGGGTCCAGGAGATGAGGAGAGATCGTGATTAGAGTGGAGGCTTCGGACTTGGATTAGAGATAGGGTTGAACACTTGACTTTAGTTTTAAACCCTAGTTTGAATAAATGTTGAAATACAGGATTTGTATTTTATATACTGATATGTATATATGTTGTATGTCACTACGTTCCGCATTTTAAAAAAAAAATTAGACCCTGTTTTTATTGATTGATTAGTCCCAATTGTGATTAAGAACTTGATTAGCGTCCGGGTCCCCACAACCGGTGTTGACTATTCAATCCGGTACTGGTGATTTTGTGGTTTATTGCGACGCTTCTCACAAAGGGTTGGGATGTGTGCTGATGCAACGAGGGCATGTTATTGCTTATGCCTCAAGACAGCTTAAACCACATGAGACCCGTTATCCAATTCATGACCTAGAATTGGCAGCCATTGTCTTTGCATTAAAGATATAGCGACACTATCTTTATGGTGAAAAGTTTGAGATATATTCTGATCATAAGAGTTTGAAATATCTGTTTTCACAATCTGAATTGAATATGAGACAGCGAAAATGGCTTGATTTGCTTAAAGATTTTGATTGTGAAATCAAATATTATCCAGGAAAGTCTAATGCAGCAGCAGATGCACTAAGTCGAAAGGTATGTTCTTTGTCCTTATCGACGATTGGTGTTTCAAATTTGATAAAAGACTGCTGTTTGTCTGGATTAGAATTTGAAACAGATTATAGACCGTTGAGACTTTATACGGTGCAAGTAGAACCAGAGCTGATTATGAGAATTAAGGCAGCTCAACGAGGTGATCAGAATGTACAGAAGTCAGTATCGATGGTTAGAACAGGACATCGATCAGAGTATCAGGTACGTGATAATGTCCTGTATGTGAATAATCGTCTGGTTGTGCCGAATGTTTCAGATTTGAGACGACAGATATTGTCAGAAGCGCACAACAGTCGATTTAGTATTCATCCTGGTGGCAGAAAGATGTACAATGATTTGAAAAGACAGTTCTGGTGGAAACAAATGAAGAATGATATTGCAGAATTTGTTTCCAAATGTCTGAATTGCCAACAGGTGAAAGCAGAAAGAAAGAAACCAGGAGGATTATTACAGAGCTTGTCCATTCCTGAATGGAAATGGGATCACATTTACATGGATTTTGTGACGCAGTTGCCACGTTCCTCCCGAGGTTGTGATGCGATTTGGGTCGTGATTGACAGATTGACCAAATCCGCATGTTTTATACCGTACAAGATGACGTACAGATTTGACCAGATGGCAGAGATCTATGTCAGAGAAGTGGTCAGATTGCATGGAGTGCCGAAGTCGATTGTATCAGATCGTGATCCTCGATTTACTTCGCACTTCTGGCAGAGTTTGCAGCAGGCTCTCGGTACAAAGTTACATCTGAGTACCGCATATCATCCACACACCGACGGACAGTCAGAGCGGACTATCCAGACATTGGAAGATATGCTGAGAGCAGTAGTGCTAGATTTTAGCACTAATTGGCAAGATGCATTGCCTCTTTGTGAATTTTCGTACAACAACAGCAATCAGACGAGTATTGAGATGGCACCATTTGAAGCGTTGTACGGAAAGAAATGCAGATCCCCTCTCTATTGGGATGATATCTCTGAAATACCTGAGATTGGACCAGATATGATCAGAGATATGACAGAAAAAGTGAAGCTAATTCAAAAGAAAATGAAGGCAGCACAAGCCAGACAGGCTAAATATGCCAATGTTCGACGTAGACCATTGGTATTCGAAGCAGGAGACCGAGTATTTTTGAAGATTTCACCTTTCAGAGGAGTTGTCAGATTTGGCAAGAAGGGAAAATGTCTCCGCGATACATCGGGCCTTATGAGATTCTCGAGAAGATAGGAGATCGTGCCTATCGACTAGCCCTACCGCCTTCATTATCTGGGATACATGATGTCTTTCATGTATCGTTATTTAGGAAATACCTTCCTGATGCTTCACATGCTATACAACCAGACGAGGCCGAGCTTGATGAATCTCTGAGCTATGTTGAAAAACCGATTCAGATTATTGATCGCAAAGAAAAACAGCTCAGAACGAAAATGATTCCACTTGTGAAAGTGCAATGGACTCGTCATGGTGTAGAAGAAGCAACCTGGGAAACAGAATCAGATATGAGACAAGAGTTCCCAGAGTTATTTCGATGATGTAAATTTCTTATACAGTTTTGTATATACTCCGTATTGATATAATTGAATGCCTAAGATTTCGAGGACGAAATCGTATCTTAGGGGGGAGAAATGTAATGCCCTAGATCTTATATCATGTTAATCAAAGATTTTTTGAAGTTAAATTGATATAATTATAGATGGGCTATTACGAAACAAAATCGGGCCAAGTATACGAATGGCATAACTTGGGGACAGAGATTCTGGCGCCCGAGCGGTAGTTTTTGACCGCCCGAGCGCCAAGGGTGCATTCAAAATTGCTTTGGGCAGAGAGGGCCACGCCCGAGCGGAATATTATTACCGCCCGAGCGCCGACCAAAGTTTAAGAAAAGGATGACACGTTTCTTGTACATGCAAGAGATATATATATATATATATATATATATATATATATATATATATATATATATATATATATATATATATATATATATATATATATAACGTTTCTTCAGAATTTGTTAGAGACGAAGAAAGAAGAAATCAAGAAATCTTTTACAAAATCCTTACGCCTTTATATTTCGATTCGTCCGTCAAAATTTAAATCCGACTTCGGTACTGTGTCCCTATCAACGCAGGCTACAACTGGACGTAAGTTTTACTACGTTTTGACATGTCTTGAAATTATGATATTGTCAGAATTGAATGGAATTCCTATATGATGTTCTTGACATGTTAGACAGCGTAGAATCGAAGTCAGATTAAGAAAAAGACGGATTATGGAAGTGTTGTGAATTTCAGAAGGAAATTGACTAAAATTGATATCAGATTTGTATGGTGGTTGATTGCAAATGCTTGGAATTGATATAGACTGATATAGTATTATCAGTATCGCAAGAGTGTACTGTTATACTGTCAGAATTTGATAAAACAGAGATGTTGTGATTTGATTAGAATATTGATACAGAATATTGGTATTGTCATTGCCAGATTGAACAGTGACAGACTTTGAATCAAGACTTTGATTGTATCAGAGCTACAGCAAGAAAGGAATAAATAAATGTTGATTCGGGATTGCATAACTCGAGTTAGGTTTGACTTGAGTTTCCCTAAATCACATACTTTATTTTATTGCATTGATATTTGCAGATTATCAGATTGATATGTTAATGTATTGACTTAGAACAGAGTCAGAGTCCGAGTCTAGGGCAGATCAGCCTAGCTAGGGCAGAACCGCCGAGTCTTTCTCAGAACCGATAAGACTCTAGACTTATGGTGTATCGAAGAGCTTTAGATGTAGATCGACGTCTATCTCAGACACTCGATACAGCATACCAAAGTTTAAATTTGATTGGGATCCCTAGATTTGAGATAAGATAAGAATAGATCACGAGTCATTAATTCATGTAATCAGATTAGATACATGTTTTGATGTTTGTTATGCTTTTATATATGTTTTATATGATTGCATGTATACATTGTTTATACTGGGATATTTATATCTCACCGGAGTTATCCGGCTGTTTTCTTGTTTGTATGTGTGCATGACAACAGGTGGGACAGGTACAGGGTCACAGAGGTGAAGACAGATCGAGATTAGAGTGGTGATACCGGACTTGGATTAGAGCTAGGGTTTGAACACTTGATAGTAGTTGTTGAACCTGAGTATGTATTATTGTATATTTTATCAGAGTTATACTTTATACTGATATGTATAGGAGTTTGATTCCATTACCTTCCGCATCGTAAAAAAAAAAATTTAGACCCTGATTATTATAATTGAATTAGTCCCAATAACGATTAAGAACATGATTAGCGTCCGGGTCCCCACAACTACTGACCTCGAGAAGCTCACAAATTCACGTCTTCGGTCTGTAAGTTTTACATTTACGCATTTTATTTAAAGCATGAATTATTTTAAACAGCATGTTTCCATGAAATATTTTACGTTCAGATTTTAATTGTTCAGTGTTTATTTAAATTTAAAAATAAATTATGGAAATATGCATGTTGGGTACGTTTGGAATTGGACATGTCTAAGAATTCGAATATTGGCTTTTGGAGAGGTTGAAAATGATTTGACTATATTAATTTTTAGGTCAGTAGTGTTGATGTCCTCCTTATGGGTTATAAGTTAATCTTGAAAATTATGAATGCTTTTGAGACTTGTAGAATTTCTAAGAAATTATTAATGGTTCTTCGTTGCTAGTCGAGTAAATTTTTGAGGATTTCATATAAGCAATAGCGATTCGAAGACTACGACAATCTTTAGGATTATAAATGTACAATTTGAGGATTTTAATTATCTATGGAAATGTAAGATTAATAATGAGAATTTATTTAGGATGCATGCTCTACATAGTTGGATTTAAGGATTGAATTGCATGAATTGAGAATTTTAATGACCTAATTGTAATAACCAATGATTTGAGGACCTAAATTCAAAAATAAAATTCTAAGGGACTATTTTCGAATTTACCAAATTTTGGGATTTAATTTTGAGTTCGAGAATTTAAAAGTTTAATGAGGTAAAGATGAAAAATTTTATGGGGACAATGATGCAAATTTCGAAAAGTTGTAGGGCCAAAATGTAAATTTGGAGAACTGTAAGGGTCAGATTGCAATTTTCAAAATTTTAAGGATTAAATGCGAACTTTTGAAGAATTGGAATTTTAAGTTTTTATAGAAATGTAAGACGTGTTATGGGAATTAATTTTGGGTTTAATAAACTTAAGACTATTGAATCTTATGATACAGGAAATCTATAAAATGAAATTGGGAATACTGAGGACTCATGGGTAATTGTGGAATTTTCGAGATTTAGGAAAAAAGAAATGGACGATATTCGAGGGAAGTAAGAATTAATTTTACAATTTTAAGAAATTTGAGAACTTATTTAGTAGTAAGTGAGAATTGAACGGTTTAAATGGTAGGAATTTTCGGTTATTTAGGCTCGAAGGAAATATGGAATATTTAGATATTGGGTTATAATGTTATAATGAATGGTAACCAAGGACATTGTAGGAGGAATCAATCTTAGGCGTGAAAATTTAAGCGTTAGTGAAATCATGTTGTGACAAATTAAGGATTTAAAGTGATGACGATTTAAGGTAAATTTGATCGGCGAGTTAAGTTATAAGGATAAACATGGAGTTAGTAAATTTTTGCGAACATAAATTTGATGTGTCACAAGTTTTAGTCATGATCTTAACAGTTAAGATTATACCTTGTGAGAATTTAAAATTTTTAGGAAGTTGGGTACGATGATGGTTAGTTTAATTGGTAGACGCACGTAAGAGGTGAGGTGGACACCTTGTCTTGAGAAATTTTGGAAGTCATTAACAAACTTGGGACTAAACGGATATGCGTATTGGAATTATTTTATTCAAAGCTATTTGGATTAGGTAAGTTTGAATTTCAAATTATGGGATATTTGTTCATACGGAAATTTTGAGTGAAATAAAAACAAAAGGGAATTAGTTGTGTTCAATATAAGTTATCAATTGATAAATATTAAGATTTTTTTTATCAAGTAAGGAATCTAAAAGCTTGATATGGAGATTCTAGAGTTATATGGGTTATAAGTGAAATTAATTTATTAGAGTTAGTCTAATGTTACCCTGGGCTAACTTATTAAGTTTATATGCTAGAATTAAGTAAGCATTAAGGATACATAAGAATGCGACACTTGTTCCAATGATGAAGTTCAAAGTCCTAGGCCTCAACTAGATTGTAATTGGGAAGAGGATAGTTTGAGCAGGTAATTAATGCCAGAAGTGTTATTATTAAGGTAGAAGGTCGATGTTGTATAATTGAGTTTTATGGATTAACGTTATTCGAGGTTTAAGATTTACAACAATTTCACACTCGGGATGCACTTGTAAATAATAAGTTACGTAAGTTTAGTGCCGTAAGATAAAGATTCGATTCAAGGATTTTAGGCTAATACTACTATGAAGTTGAAATAAGGTGTAACCTTTAAGCGTTCTACTGAGAATAGTAGTCGATCAGTAAATTTTGGTACAAAGGTTTCTTAAGTCGGACCGCATAAATGCTAATATAATAAGTCGATGAATATTACGAGTATAGTATAAGAAAAGTAAGGTGCGATAAGTTTGAACATCCATCTCTAGTATGAGAAACTGCGAGATAAGTCAAAATTCGGGGCTATAGTTGAATAGAACTAAGTCACCATAAGTTGTTTTAAGTTGCGATTCACAAACGAGGATTTTGGTAGACAAATTTATTTAGGATTGAGGAGACGTAAGGACAACTTAATATTTATCTTATCAGAGTAGCGCATCGGAAGCATGGATTATTAGGATTCTAGAATCAAGAGTCTAAACTTTTTGTTTATCAAGGATAAACAAATTTCGAGGACGGAATTTCTTTTAAGGGGGGAAGGGTTGTAGAACCCGTAAATCAGACTACGTAGAAGCCATGCATAATTTTAGTATTTAAATTAAAATGATTTTTAACTTTTCTTTAAATTTATTTATTTTACGCAGTTGTTTAATTGTTACCTGTTCAGTTAAATAAGTGAGACCGGACTAGAGATGGAGTATTGAGATAAGTTAATAAAGATTTATTTAAGAAGTGGTAATTTAGCATGTTAGTAAATATAATTTAAAAAGTTGGCATGCATGCAAATTATTAAATTTCTTTGGTATTTTATTAAATTATTTTAAAGCATAAAATGAATGTTTATTCCATCAATTTATGTTTAATTATTTTTATGCGTTTTATGCATAATTCATGCATGGTAGAATTTAATTCATGAAATTTTAAAAGTTCACGCATTAGGATTTCTAGGTGCATTTCACGTTCGAACGAGGATCGAAGACCGATGAATTTTCAGGAAAATTATTTTTATTTCACGAATTATTTTTATAAATTAAGTTAAAGCATTTTAAGTGTATTTTTGAAAAATGGGAATTTTTTTATATTTCTACCCGCAAATTTTGTTTTATTTTATTTTATTTTTTCGGTACGCAAATTTTATCGAATCGGGGGACTTTTTAATGTTTCGGCTATTATTTTCAAAACCTTTTCAACACGATATATTTTTTGAGAGTGGGTTTTGCTGCGACTTTGATTGTTGCACTCCCAAGAGCAGGTTGTCCACAAGTAGTATAATTCGGTGAGTCCGAATATCGTATCCACAGGGAAGCTAAGGTAATTACAAGTCCACTACAATGTCTTTTTGTTATTGTTTTTGTTTTTGTTTCTTTTTTTAATTTTAATTGGTTGAATCTTTAATGGGTAAATTTTAATTGTTCAAATTTAATTTAAGTAGTTGAGATTAAAGGATCCACTCTTGGTATTTTAATAAAGTTAACATTAACGAACAATATTGAAATCCACTTAATAAAATGGTTCCAATATATTAAATAATCATATTTATATTATGTTATAAATTATTATCTCATAAATATATAATATATACCAAAACTTATAAATGTGGTCAAGTATTTATTGTGCTATATATATATTTGTAAACACTAAATCAAGGTTCCCACTTTAAATGGTTGGTAAAATCAAACTAACATTTAAATGGTACCAAGAAAATATTATTATGATATATTTATATATAGTAAATCAAGGAATCCAAGTTAAATGGTTGGTTAAACCAAACTAACATTTAAATGGTTCCAAGAATTTAATATTATAATATATTTATATATAATAAATCAAGGCATCCACTTTAAATGGTTGGTAATACCAAACTAACATTTAAATGGTTCCAAGAATTTAGTGTAACATATATCAACAATAAATCAAAACTCCCACTTATAAGTAGGGTATAAAAATACTTAAAGAAATAAATATAACATAAACAATAAATAATGATTAAATAATATAAAACATAGATTCTTACCTTATAATAACCTTATTATCATGCCAAGAGTTTCACCTTATCATCTCAACTTTAGGAAGTTAGCTATTCATTATTCAAAGTGTAAAACTTTGAATATGAAATTAACATGCTAATTATATTTAAATGAAGAAATAAAAGAAAAATATAGAGAGAAATATTATGAACTCAAAGATTTGTTCATAGAATGAGGGATATCTCAATACATTACAATTCACCCCTATTTATAGCCAAATTTGGGGAGACAACCACAAATAAAATATTATTTTTTTACACAAAAGTCTTCATTGGTGTTCCAAGATATTATATTATATTACACACCACTTTTGAAAATCTTCTTCTCCGAATTTGCTTCTTCACATAAAATGAAACATGTGGATAATTGAGTTGTCTAGTTGTGGTATTTTTTTCAGAATATTTGACCAAGTAATTTGAGAGATATGGTCAAAATACTAGAGCATGGTAAAACTGCCACTCCTTTGGTAACTTTAATTGTTGCTTAATTTGATCCCACTTGTGAGAGGATTTTTATCTCATGCTTGACAACAATATTGTAGATCTTATAATCAACTTTCTACAGGTCCAAGAATCATCTTAATCCCATTTGCAACGCCAAGGTTATTCTTGTTTTATCGAACCTGTAAAAAATAGTAAAAACTTATAATTACACAACAACTTATATTTTATACAATTTATTATAAAACATATAATATTTAAACATTTAATAAAACAAAAACTATATATTTATATTATAAAAGATTTAATTAATGTACAATTTTTATGTTTATCACACCTCCCAACCAGCTTATTGCTAGTCCCTAGCAATTTAAGCGTTAATAGCAGTACAAAACATATTGATTAATTTAAATAGAAATGTAATCAGAACTATCTAAGTATTTAAATTAAATTTGAAAACTGTCAAAGTTATATCAAGATCATCATAATTATAATTTATGAAATAATTTGAGATGATTAATTCAAAGCTTATTTCAGGTAATTAAATGTACACGGCCTTCAGAAATTCCTAGTAAGAGTCTCAACTCCGTATCCTCACAGGTTAATAAATGTTTCAATTTATGGCAATGATTTCTCTCATGGAGTTGGAATACAGATAAATGTTCAGAAAAATGGTTTACAGAATGCAGACAGACAAACGAGCCAAACTAATCAAAAGATAGGAAATCCATTGATTTAAAATCCAGTTGTTCTTATTATATATATTTTTTTCCTGATTTTTTTTTTTACATCATGGAATCAAACTAAGTTTATGCTTCTTGACCACGTATTTATTTAATTTGTACAATGTATTTCTCTCTCTCTTTTTTTTTATTTGTATTTTTATGAGAGAAAAATGGGTCGCAGCATATAACTTAAATTACATAAATCTTCAACATCTTTCTTTCTTTTTTTTTTTCTTCGCTTTTTTTTCTTCAGGAAATATCAAATTTTTTTTGTCAAAATAAGAACTCAAGATCTAAACAATTGATAGCCTCTCCGATGATCAATCAAGGCTCGCAAGCTGTTTTCTCAATCCTCTCCACTCACTCACAAAATATGTGTGAGTTCAAAAATTTTAGGCACTCTTATAAGGTATATCTTGGGCCATATACTTTAATACCTAATTTTATCACAATGGTTAATCACTCAAAAAGATTTCATAAATCATATTTTTATATTGATCAGAATATTAAAAATGAATTTTTTTCAAATAAAAATTTAAACATTCTTAAATAGATTAATGCATGTTCTAATTTAAATCTTTCAAATATGTAATGTATGACATTTTTGCAAAAATTACTAAGGTACAAACAATAAACATGGTTTTATTTTAAAATAATATTTAATTTTTTTTTAAATATATTTTTTTTTTTTTAAATGTGTTCTCCCCCCAATCAGAATATGACATTGTCCCTAATGTCAAAATAGCTATTAATAAAGAGTACATAATGAAAGAGATATCACCTGGAATTTTATTGAAGATAACAAACTGAAACAAACGCAAACCAATCCACGACTTTTGAATCAATGATCCAACTTCCTTTTCTTACTGCTTGATTGCGACCAATTGATCTTTGTTATCATCGGATCAGGCATATGAACAAAATCTTCCAAATCATCAATTAATTGATCGGCAGTCGAAGCACAGATGAGCATCCGTCGTGAATTTTCTGAAATGAAATTCTGTTCCACAGCTTTATCAAGAAACGTCAACAAACTGTCATAATAATTATTGATATTCAACAAGCCCACAGGTTTATTATGGATATTAAGTTGTGCCCAAGAAACAGTGTGAAAAATTTCTTCTAATGTACCAAAACCACCTGGTAGTGCGATAAAAGCATCAGAATTTTCAATCATTTTGGTGATTCTTTCATACATAGAAGAAACTTTTAATTCTTCCCCAATCGTAACACCTGTAATATTTCCTTCAGCTAAAGCTGTAGGAATAATACCCAAAACCTGACTACCTCCAAGATGAGCAGATGTTGAAACAGATCCCATTAACCCAATATTACCTCCCCCATATACCAAGTGAATTTTTCTCTCAGCCAATATCTTTCCAAGATTATTCGCTGCTTCTACAAACACTTCATTTTTTCCAGGACTCGACCCACAAAATACACAAATATTTTTCAATGTTTGTGTAGAGGATCCAGCCATGTTTTTACTTTATTTTTTTTTCTGCGAAAATAGAGAGAAAGATGAGAGATTTTATAGGGGTAATATGTTATCATGACAAAACTATGGGTCACAGCTGTAAACAGTGTAAACAGAATAAATAGTAAAAACAAAAATGACACACATGCATATAAACAGTAGTGTGATTGTGGCTCACAATTTTCCTCTGGTTTTACGTCCAGAAACGGCTTCAACGCCTTCTATGAGTCGAGGATATGCTTCCCATCCAATTTTATTATAAATTGGCAAACAGGGTCTTTTTTAGTCAGATTCTCAAGACTATGACGCTCATCTTGAAATTGTTTCCATAAACGGAGAAGTTCAATATGCACATGTCCACTAGAATGCGTCTCAAGAGTCAATAAGATGTTATCTAAAGACTCCTTACTCAGCCCATTCTTAATGAAACCAATTTTATCTTCTCTGTTATTGGAAACACATCCCAAAGATCTGCATCGTTTGTCACAAGTCCATCTCGCACACTTATGACAAACCCCTAAACTTTTGGCCCTTCGTTTTTTCGCATAAGTGCTTTTTCCTAATCCAGGCAAATACCGAATGAGCAATGATTGTGGAACTTCTCCTCCTAATCGGACCTTAGCTTCTATTACAAGACGAATATCTTCTGGAATTCCTTTTTGCATTAGCAATCTCAATCTTTCACACCTTCCTGCATAAATTTTTCTTAGAACATTTTCAGAAACAGAGGGAAAATATTTACAGATTTTTGAGAGAATTTCATCCATTTTGAAAAGAAAAGAAATGATTTTTTTTTTATTTTTGTATCAGCAATTGTGGGAAACTGATTTAACCGACTATGAGAGTCACGGAGTACCGTTATCCGCCATTTAACCGGGAAAATAAAAAGATTAAGGAAACCTGAAATAAAAACAAACAAAATTAAATGCAACATAAAAATTTAAGGATCAGAAAGGGAAATAAACTCTTCTTGAAAGATTTCATTTTCCAAAAATGGTTTAAGCCTTTGTCCATTCACTTTAAAAACATCACCATTTTTAGGATTTTCAATATCCACAGCTCCATAAGGATACACATGCTTTACAACATATGGGCCTGTCCATCTTGATCGTAATTTTCCTGGGAATATGTGAAGTCGAGAATTATAAAGCAAAACTTTTTTACCAATCTCAAAAGATTTTCTAAGAATTGTTTTATCATGAAATGATTTGATTTTTGCTTTATAAATCCTTGAATTCTCATACGCATCATTTCTGAGTTCATCAAGTTCATTAAGTTGCAATTTACGCAATTTGTTGGCATCATCCATGCTTGAATTTAAAGTTTTGATCGCCCAATAAGCTTTATGTTCCAATTCCACAGGCAAATGACAATGTTTTCCATAAACCAACCTATAGGGAGACATATTCAATGATGTTTTAAAAGCTGTTCGATATGCCCACAGTGCATCATTAAGTCGCAGAGACCAATCTTTTCTATTTGAGTTAACAGTTTTTTCCAAAATTTGCTTTATCTCCCTATTAGCTAATTCAACTTGTCCATTTGTTTGAGGATGATAAGGAGTTGTTACTTTGTGAGTAATACCATATTTTTTCATTAATGAAGCAAATGGTTTATTAACAAAGTGAGTTCCCCCATCACTTATCATAGCTCGAGGAATTCCGAATCTACTAAAAATATTTTCTTTCAAAAATTTGATGATGATTTTTTGATCATTTGTTCGACATGGAATTGCCTCTATCCATTTGGAAACATAATCAACTGCAACTAAAATATACAAGTATCAAAATGACGGTGGAAAAGGTTCCATAAAATCAATTCCCCAACAGTCAAAGATTTCAATTTCAATGATAGGATTCAAAGGCATCATGTTTCTTTTTGAAATTGCACCCAATTTTTGACAATTTTCACAGATCTTGCAGATTTCGTGGGTGTCTTTAAACAAAGTGGGCCAATAAAATCCACACTGCAAAATTTTTGCAGCCGTTTTCTTTGAAGAAAAATGTCCTCCGCATGCTTCTGAATGACAAAATTTAATGACACTACTTACCTCATTGTCGGGTATGCAACGTCGAAAAATTTGATCCGGACAATACTTGAACAGATACGGATCATCCCAATAAAAGTTTTTTACCTCATTCAAAAATTTTCTTTTATCTTGAGAACTCCATTGCGGTGGCATTTTTCCTGTCACAAGAAAATTTACTATGTTAGCAAACCAAGGTGTAGTAGAAACTGAAAATAGATGCTCATTAGGAAAGTTATCGTTAATTGGTGTCATTTCACAAGATGATCCTGTTACTAGTCTCGATAAATGATCGGCTACGACATTCTCGGTTCCTTTTTTATCTTTGATCACAATTTCAAATTCTTGGAGCAACAAAATCCATCGTATCAGTCATGGCTTTGCAACCTGTTTGGTCAACAAATATCTAATAGCAGAATGATCAGTAAACACAATAGTCGTTGATCCAATCAAATAAGAACGAAATTTATCTAATGCAAATATTACAGCAAGTAGTTCTTTTTCAGTTGTGGAGTAATTCATTTGAGCATTGTTTAAAGTTCTACTTGCATAATATATCACATAAGGCTTACTGTTTCTTCTTTGACCCAGTACTGCACCGACTGCATAATCACTCGCGTCGCACATGATTTCAAATGGTAAAGTCCAATCAGGAGGTTGCATGATAGGAGCTGATGTTAAATGTCGAATAATTTTATCAAAAGCATTTTGACATTCTTGAGTCCACTCAAATGCAGTGTCTTTTGTTAAGAGGTTACAAATGGGTTTAGAGATTAAACTAAAGTCCTTTATAAACCTCCTATAAAATCCAGCATGTCCCAAAAATGAGCGAATTTCTTTAATGGTTTTTGGAGGGGGTAAATTGGCAATGACATCAACTTTTGCTTTATCAACTTCAATTCCATGAGATGACACGACATGCCCCAAAACAATTCCAGAAGTAATCATGTAATGACATTTTTCCCAATTTAAAATAAGACCTTTTTCCTCGCATCTTTTTAAAACTTTTTCCAAATTTTCAAGACAATTATCAAATGTATTCCCAAAGACAGTTAAATCATCCATGAAGATTTCCAAACAATTTTCAACCATGTCGCAAAAAATGCTTAGCATACATCTTTGAAATGTTGCTGGGGCATTGCATAATCCAAATGGCATCCTTCTAAATGCAAATGTTCCAAAAGGACATGTGAATGTAGTTTTATCTTGATCTTCGAGTGCAATGGGAATTTGATAATAGCCTGAATATCCGTCAAGAAAACAGTAGTATGGATGACCTGCTACTCTTTCTAAAAATTGATCCAAAAATGGTAATGGAAAATGATCTTTTCTAGTGGCGTCATTTAATTTTCTATAATCAATACACATCCGCCAACTAGATGGGACTCGACTTGTTAACAATTCACCTTTTTCATTTTTTATCACTGTGATGCCAGATTTTTTTGGAACTACTTGTGTTGGGCTTACCCACTTACTGTCAGAAATAGGGTAGATAATCCCAACATCAAGTAATTTGAGAACTTCAGTTTTCACAACATCTTTCATGTGTGGATTTAATCTCCTTTGTGGTTGTTGAGATGTTTTAGCATTTTCTTCTAAATGAATTTTGTGTGTGCAAATTAGTGGATTAATGCCCTTCAGATCTTTTAGTGTCCAACCAATTGCATTTTTATGTCTTTTAAGCATTTCAACTAATTTACCTTCTTGATCACTTTCTAGTTTGGAAGAAATTACCACCGGATATGTTTCATCTTCTCCAAGAAATGCATACTTCAATTCTTCTGGCAAGGGTTTTAACTCCAATATGGGTGGTTCGTCTTTGTTCTCATATTTCGCCTCAAATTCTTTCTCTGATCCTGGTAACGAGTGATACCTGATAAAATCATCAAGATCAATTTCAATATTTTCTTTAACAGTTTCAATTGAACAAATATCTAATTGATCACGAGTACTCCCTTCTTGAATATTTTCTTCCACAAGAGTTTCAATTAGATTTTCATCTTCACTTTCATCTCCTTTGTCATGTGGTTGCTTACAAAGATTAAAAACATTGAGCTCCAAGGTCATGTTACCAAATGACAACTTCATTATTCCATTCCTGCAATTTATAAGAGCATTAGAAGTTGCTAAAAATGGACGACCCAAAATTACAGGAATTGCATTACAAGCTTCGATAGGTTGTGTATCTAAAACTATGAAATCGACAGGATATACAAAGTTATCAACTTGGACCAACACGTCTTCTACCATACCTCTTGGCACTTTAACAGATCTATCGGCAAGTAAAAGTGTTACCGAAGTAGGTTTTAACTTGCCTAGATTGAGTTCTTGATAAACTGAATATGGAAGTAAATTCACACTAGCTCCAAGATCAAGCAAGGCTTTTTTAATCTTTCGTTCTCCAATAATACAAGAAATAGTAGGACAACCAGGGTCTTTGTATTTCAAAGCATTATTATTTTGAATGATTGCACTTACTTGTTCTGCTAAAAATGCTTTCTTTTTCACATTCAATTTTCTTTTCACAGTGCACAAGTCTTTCAAAAATTTGGCATATGATGGTACCTGTTTTATTGCATCTAATAAAGGAATATTAACTTTTACTTGTTTAAAAATATCATATATATCAGAATTCAAATTTGATTTTTTTGTATTTTTCAATGCATGAGGGAATGGTGGTGACACTGTCTGTTGAACCTCCTCTTCGCAAGTTATGGGTTCCACTTCCTTACCCTTTGGAGTTGATTTATCATCATCTTCACAAGGTTTAAGAATGGATTTTTCCACAACCTTACCACTTCGAAGGGTAATAACAGATTTTACCTGATCCATCGGTTGAGTTCCAGAAGTTCCAGTTTGTGTATGATGATCCTTGGGATTAGGCAGAGGTTGTGAAGGAAATTTACCTTTTTCATGAACATTAAGTGCAGATGTAAATTTAGCAAGAGTATCTTTCAAATCTGTCATGGTTTGAGCAGTTTGAGTATTGATAGACTCTTGCTTTGCAATGAAAGAATTCAATGTATCTTCCAAATTTCTTTTCGGCGGAGGAACATAAGGTGCATAATTTTGAAAATTTTGTTGATTTTGAAAATGTGGTTGCGGAAATTGTGCAGCATTATCATTCCTCCAACTAAAATTTGGATGGTTTCGCCAACCTGGATTGTAATTTTGAGAAAATGGTTCAAAATTTGGCCTTTTGAAATTGTTCAAAACATTGGCTTGTTCATGGAGACATTCTTTAAAAGAGGGCAAAGTGGGACAATCTTTTGTAAAATGATCACTTGTATCACAGATGTGACACGCAATTTCTTGAACAGATTTTAATTGACCATTCTTTTTCAATTCAAGTGCCTCAACTTTTCTTGCCAAAGACGTAAATCTAGCTTGAAGATCATGTTCATCTTTGAGAGTGTACATACCTCCACCAGATGTAGGAGATTGAATCTTGTTTGATGGTTCGATTGTACCTATAGTGTCCCAATTTTGAGCATTTTCAGCTAATGAATCGAGATACTCAATTGCCTCGTTTGGATCTTTATCTTCAAATGTTCCATTACACATAAATTCAACCATTTGCCTATCTTTAGGTGTTAAGCCTTCATAAAATTGAGAAACAACTCTCCAAATTTCAAAACCATGATGTGGACAAAGATTAAGCAATTCTTTGTATCTATCCCAACACTGATAAAAAGTTTCTCTTTGTTTTTGAGTGAAAGTGATGATTTGCCTTTTGAAAGAATTTGTTCTATGAGATGGAAAAAACTTTTTCAAAAATTGTTGTTGCAATTCATCCCAAGTTCGAATGGATCCCGATCTAAGATTTTGTAGCCAAGTTTTAGCTTTATCTTTTAAAGAAAAAGGAAAAAGCTTAAGTCGAATGGTGTTCATGCTACAATTTAGATTGACCGACGATTTCGGTTGGGAACAAATCTAGCAAGCGGACTAGGTCAAGTTATAGTAAATGGACGATGAGTCCAAGTATCGATCCCACAGAGACTAATAATTAATTACTAGAATTTTTATCACTTAACTTAAGCTAGACAAAATAAATAAAAAGATGATACGTGGATTATTAATCTAAACTTTAAATAAAATAATTGCAATTAAAAACGAGGGATTCAAATATCAAGGAGGGATTCAAATTCAAATAAATAACTAAGACACACAACGGTACCAAACTCTACTATATTGACATGTGTTAAAATCCAATTAATTATTTAATTCTTGACAATCACGGTGAAATCCCCAATTTTATTTATTAAACGATTCCTCGAGTTAATAAACCTATTTAAGTCTAACAGTCCAATTATTTCTAATTGAATTTAATTAGATTTAAATGCATTAAATCTTCGTGGAATTTCAGTTTTCACCTAAAACCGCACACTGAAACCGAATACTATTTCTAGTCAGTTTAACCATGTGTTGATGACGTCTTTGTTGCTATATTTAATCAATCATCTTCCGAGTCGTGATTAATCAACATACATGTAAATAGTTGATCAGACTATTAACAAGAAATATTAAACTAACATCAATCAATAATTAAAATCAAGAAAAATAATATAATGAAAATAAAACAAATATCAAATAAAGTATTGTTTGGTCCTATTGTGGTCTTAGCCTAAAGAAAATTATTCCATGAATTCAAAAGAAAAGTGAGAACACATATTTAAGTTCATAGAAGAAAACAAAATAAAGAATGAGTGGAAGGAATTCTCAGTGATTTGTAGTGTGTGTGAGGAATTCCTCGCTGGTTTTGCCTTCCTTCTTCCGCCCTTCTTTTCCTTCTTCCGCGTTGTTCTGCTATTCCTTTGTTATGCACTTCCGTTCCCTCTCCTTCCTTCTCTGTCTCTCTCTTCTGCACGCTTCTCTCCTCTCTCTTCCTTCTCCCTGGTGTTCTTCTTCCGTGTGGTATTCTGTTCTCTTTCTTTCTCTCTCCTCTGCCTCCTTTTCTGTACGTTTCTCTCCTCTGCCTCTCTTCCGCGCTGATATTTTCTCTTTTGTGCGCCTCCTTTTCTTCTCTACGTTTCTGCCCTTTTATTCTTCTTAATGGGCCTCTTCCTTCCTTTCCTTTTTAAGCCCATCTCTGTAAAAGAAAGTGTAGATAAGATATTTATACAGATTTACATAGATTTTTCCAAGATTTCAATATAATCAAGGAATAGAATATAAGAGTATTTAATTTCCTTTTTCTGATATTTTGTTCCCTTTGAAATCAAGTAAATTTATATTATCTCTCAATTTAAATACTTTTCACATTTTATTCAAATCTACAATTATTAATAGATTAAGCACATAATTAGGGATAAAAAGTCTAGATAAGCACAAATAAAATCCCTAAATCTCTATAACATTTGGGCTTATCAATCCCCCCACACTTAAGCCTTTGTTCGTCCTCGAACAAATAAGAGAATAAAAATATAACCGAGGAATACTCAATGATTCACCACAAAATTGACACAATCAACACTTTTCAACCAACCAAATTCCATCACACTCAATCAAAAGATCACACTTCGAAAATCATAAAATTCACTTTCGTTGCAACTTTAAAACTCAAGCATTCACTAGCAAAGATCAAGATAATGAGACGTGTGTAGTGTGGAAGTCAAAACTCATATTCCTCAAAGGTGTTTTAGTTCAAGGAATGCTCATATTTTCTGGATTTTTTTTTTCAAAGAAACTCTCCATAAGCTTGTATTTCATATCTTTCTCCACTAAATGTTGGAGGAATATGACCCAGTCAATAGGTCTTTTAAGCTTATAATGTAAGGCCACGGCTCACGGCTACAATAAAGGTTGGGAGATTCAAAATGAGAGAAAATAAACAATTATTCCTTCAGCGCATTCCTTCATCTCTTATCTTCCTCCTCATTGAATTTCATCATTCCTCCAGCTAACTTTTTCATCTTCCTTGTACTTTCATTCATATTCCCCCATATATTTTTTTTTCTCCAGTTTCTTTCAATCTTCAACAACATTCCCTTTTAGTTTTTTTTTTCACTAACCACATCATACAACATTCATTCCTCCTTTTCTTTTATAATTATATATATCTTTTCATCAATCCATTTCTCATTCTTCATGATTTTTTTTTTTTCAAATTCCTCGAGCATTTTCTTATCAATTATCAACACATGGGAGTTATTGAAAATTTTAAAGCGCTAAAGGGGTTTATTTCTCTCAAAATTAAGGTAGAGGAATAGTGTATGAGCTAAAAATGGGTAGTTGATGTGGGATTTTGAAAGAATACGAATGGGGGCTAATTGTATGTCTTTGACACACTCCATTCGATTTTTTATAGGCTCAAAAGAGGATACTAGGGATATAAATGATGCATTTGGTAGGCTCGAAAGGCTCAAACGGTTCAAAGATCGCCTAAATCATCCCTAACTCATTCTCCTCCGTATTTTCGCCTCGAAAGATAATCAGACAAGTTCTAGATTATTTCTTTTCCTCTCATTTTTTTCAATTTTTTTTTTCATGAGCTCACCTTTTACTAATTTACGATTAATTAATAAAAGTATGACCTAAAGTGCATAGATTATGTCTCAAAATATGATACAAAACTAGTTTGTGCTCAAATCCTTCGGCTACAACTACAGCTCATCTCAATTAGTTCTAGGTGTGATTCAATCTCTTGAGTGATCAAAAATCTAGAAAATCAATTAGTGTGTCATGTAATCGCAAGTGCAGTTTCTCAAAGGATAACCAGAAAAAATTTTCATGCTCGAGGATTAAACATTTAAGCACATGCTAAGTGTTGTGAAACCAAACACAAATTCCCCCCACACTTAGATTTACACTGTCCTCAGTGTCATGCTATTCAAAAAGAATATAAAAGTTGGATGTAGAATAGTAAGAGAGCACTTCCCTGACAGTGTTGCTTTAAATTCCATGGAGTGGTACATGGGGATGATAGAATTCCTCACTGCTGGAAATCTCTTATTTCAACAGTTTAGCTTTTCCAGAGTCTAAGGCATCTTACTTCATTCCAATATTCCCTACACACACCAAAATCACATAGAATTAAACTAACAGACTGAAAAAGTAAAAAAAATTAATAATAAAATGAAATAAAATAAAATAATTCACTGGGTTGCCTCCCAGCAAGCGCTAAATTTATCGTCTATAGCTTGACTACGAAGAAGCATCCATCAAATAGCGGCTTCCGCCCATAGTAAGTATCATACGATATTACATATGGGTCTTGATTATGTGTGCCCTCAAGCTTGGCATGATATTGACATTGTAAGCTCGTCGCTCCAACAACACTCGACAAAGACTGATTATTAGGGGAAGAACAATCTAATCCATGATCAAGCCCGTAGAAGATGTAATATTCTTGAGTTTGCTTTGATGGAAATAAAGAATCTGCTGGTGGAATATATGTTAAGACCATATATGAGTTCAAATCCTTCGACTTGTGTTTTTCTACATCCTCCAACTTCACTTCTGCCTCATCTTTGCAAAGGAATTCCTCCAACTCCACTTCTGCCTCATCTTTGCGTATAGATTCCTCGAAGAATTCTTCTTCCTCCAACTCCACTTCTGCCTCATCTTTGCATAGGGATTGCTCATAGAATTCTTCTTCCTGATTGGTCATTAATTGATCAACAAAAATCGCTTCGTCCTCTTGGTTGATTTTGGACACTGGTTGCATTAGAAGCTCAATCTGTTTATCGATGAAACACAAAGAGTTGACCATCTTCTCCCACTGGGCCATGATTTCATCTAAATGTGCATTACGCTCTTCTTGTTGCTCAAATGGTTGGTTTACAAATTTGGGGCAAAATTGTGGAGGATATTGGTGACTCCAACCCTGCAGTGAAGGATCACAATGCCAGTGGTAGTCGAAATCTGCCATATCATCTAACAAGTGCATCGCACTGTTGTAATCTCTATTAAACAAGTGACCACCAGTTGCCAAAGCTGCATAATTTACCCAACTTCTTGTTGCCTCATCCAAACCAGTATAGAAAATTCGAGTAAGAGTGTAGTTTGAAAAATCATGAAACCGAAAGTTGTTTGCCAGATCATTGAATCTCCCCCAAACAGCATAGAATGGTTCCGAGTATTGTTGGGCAAAATTCGTGAACACTCCCCGATGATCCATCTCGAAGTACCTCGCAATAAAATAAAAATAAATCAAATAAAATAGAAAAAAATTCGAAAAAATGTCTAGTCTCAAATAAGTAAATTATTCTAATATTAAATAAATTAGTCCCCGGCAACGGCGCCAAAAACTTGACCGAGTATTTCGGTTGGGAACAAATCTAGCAAGCGGACTAGGTCAAGTTATAGTAAATGGACGATGAGTCCAAGTATCGATCCCACAGAGACTAATATTTAATTACTAGAATTTTTATCACTTAACTTAAGCTAGACAAAATAAATAAAAAGATGATACGTGGATTATTAATCTAAACTTTAAATAAAATAATTGCAATTAAAAACGAGGGATTCAAATATCAAGGAGGGATTCAAATTCAAATAAATAACTAAGACACACAACGGTACCAAACTCTACTATATTGACATGTGTTAAAATCCAATTAATTATTTAATTCTTGACAATCACGGTGAAATCCCCAATTTTATTTATTAAACGATTCCTCGAGTTAATAAACCTATTTAAGTCTAACAGTCCAATTATTTCTAATTGAATTTAATTAGATTTAAATGCATTAAATCTTCGTGGAATTTCAGTTTTCACCTAAAACCGCACACTGAAACCGAATACTATTTCTAGTCAGTTTAACCATGTGTTGATGACGTCTTTGTTGCTATATTTAATCAATCATCTTCCGAGTCGTGATTAATCAACATACATGTAAATAGTTGATCAGACTATTAACAAGAAATATTAAACTAACATCAATCAATAATTAAAATCAAGAAAAATAATATAATGAAAATAAAACAAATATCAAATAAAGTATTGTTTGGTCCTATTGTGGTCTTAGCCTAAAGAAAATTAATCCATGAATTCAAAAGAAAAGTGAGAACACATATTTAAGTTCATAGAAGAAAACAAAATAAAGAATGAGTGGAAGGAATTCTCAGTGATTTGTAGTGTGTGTGAGGAATTCCTCGCTGGTTTTGCCTTCCTTCTTCCGCCCTTCTTTTCCTTCTTCCGCGTTGTTCTGCTATTCCTTTGTTCTGCACTTCCGTTCCCTCTCCTTCCTTCTCTGTCTCTCTCTTCTGCACGCTTCTCTCCTCTCTCTTCCTTCTCCCTGGTGTTCTTCTTCCGTGTGGTATTCTGTTCTCTTTCTTTCTCTCTCCGCTGCCTCCTTTTCTGTACGTTTCTCTCCTCTGCCTCTCTTCCGCGCTGATATTTTCTCTTTTGTGCGCCTCCTTTTCTTCTCTACGTTTCTGCCCTTTTATTCTTCTTAATGGGCCTCTTCCTTCCTTTCCTTTTTAAGCCCATCTCTGTAAAAGAAAGTGTAGATAAGATATTTATACAGATTTACATAGATTTTTCCAAGATTTCAATATAATCAAGGAATAGAATATAAGAGTATTTAATTTCCTTTTTCTGATATTTTGTTCCCTTTGAAATCAAGTAAATTTATATTATCTCTCAATTTAAACACTTTTCACATTTTATTAAAATCTACAATTATTAATTAGATTAAGCACATAATTAGGGATAAAAAGTCTAGATAAGCACAAATAAAATCCCTAAATCTCTATAACATTTGGGCTTATCATAGATCATTATATGTGTTGCACACTTCTTCAAACTCTCGTAAATGCATGTATGGATTTTCAGAATCTAAGCCATGAAAGTTGGGTAAAAGTTGGATAATACCAGGCTTAAAATTGAAATGAGATGCATCAGGGGGAAAAACTAGACATGAAGGTGCACTAGTACGTGTAGGATTCATGTGATCTCTAAGTGTTCTTCGTCTATCATGATCATGTTGAGATTGAATTTCATCTTGATTTTCTTGGATAGGTTCTTCCGCCATGTTTTGTAAAAATAAAGGGTTATTTCGAATGAGTCGACCACTAAGTGTACGTGACCAAATGCTCATGCAAATGCAAATGCAAATGCAAATGCAAAAGAATAAAAACACACAAAAGCAATAAATATTCAAATAAATAAAGATAAACTATAAACAAAATTAAATAGACTTGAAATTAAATTATATTTCCCCGGCAACGGTGCCAAAAACTTGCTGCGACTTTGATTGTTGCACTCCCAAGAGCAGGTTGTCCACAAGTAGTATAATTCGGTGAGTCCGAATATCGTATCCACAGGGAAGCTAAGGTAATTACAAGTCCACTACAATGTCTTTTTGTTATTGTTTTTGTTTTTGTTTCTTTTTTTAATTTTAATTGGTTGAATCTTTAATGGGTAAATTTTAATTGTTCAAATTTAATTTAAGTAGTTGAGATTAAAGGATCCACTCTTGGTATTTTAATAAAGTTAACATTAACGAACAATATTGAAATCCACTTAATAAAATGGTTCCAATATATTAAATAATCATATTTATATTATGTTATAAATTATTATCTCATAAATATATAATATATACCAAAACTTATAAATGTGGTCAAGTATTTATTGTGCTATATATATATTTGTAAACACTAAATCAAGGTTCCCACTTTAAATGGTTGGTAAAACCAAACTAACATTTAAATGGTACCAAGAAAATATTATTATGATATATTTATATATAGTAAATCAAGGAATCCAAGTTAAATGGTTAGTTAAACCAAACTAACATTTAAATGGTTCCAAGAATTTAATATTATAATATATTTATATATAATAAATCAAGGCATCCACTTTAAATGGTTGGTAATACCAAACTAACATTTAAATGGTTCCAAGAATTTAGTGTAACATATATCAACAATAAATCAAAACTCCCACTTATAAGTAGGGTATAAAAATACTTAAAGAAATAAATATAACATAAACAATAAATAATGATTAAATAATATAAAACATAGATTCTTACCTTATAATAACCTTATTATCATGCCAATAGTTTCACCTTATCATCTCAACTTTAGGAAGTTAGCTATTCATTATTCAAAGTGTAAAACTTTGAATATGAAATTAACATGCTAATTATATTTAAATGAAGAAATAAAAGAAAAATATAGAGAGAAATATTATGAACTCAAATATTTGTTCATAGAATGAGGGATATCTCAATACATTACAATGCACCCCTATTTATAGCCAAATTTGGGGAGACAACCACAAATAAAATATTATTTTTTTACACAAAAGTCTTCATTGGTGTTCCAAGATATTATATTATATTACACACCACTTTTGAAAATCTTATTCTCCGAATTTGCTTCTTCACATAAAATGAAACATGTGGATAATTGAGTTGTCTAGTTGTGGTATTTTTTTCAGAATATTTGACCAAGTAATTTGAGAGATATGGTCAAAATACTAGAGCATGGTAAAACTGCCACTCCTTTGGTAACTTTAATTGTTGCTTAATTTGATCCCACTTGTGAGAGGATTTTTATCTCATGCTTGACAACAATATTGTAGATCTTATAATCAACTTTCTACAGGTCCAAGAATCATCTTAATCCCATTTGCAACGCCAAGGTTATTCTTGTTTTATCGAACCTGTAAAAAATAGTAAAAACTTATAATTACACAACAACTTATATTTTATACAATTTATTATAAAACATATAATATTTAAACATTTAATAAAACAAAAACTATATATTTATATTATAAAACATTTAATTAATGTACAATTTTTATGTTTATCAGGTTTGGATTTAATGGGCCCACTTTTGGACTTATGGGGCTTAAATCTTTTTTTAAAACTTTCAATTATAATGGAGAGCCCATTAACCATTTTTTTTATTTATTAAGCTCCTACATCACTAATTAACCTAAACCTAAGAGCACACTAGCCGACACCTCCCTCAGCCGCACTTTTCCTCTCGGTTTTAGAAAAAAAACTCCATCAAGCAAGCCTCGGCGTTCCACTTGTTCTTGCAAGAAAACTTCATACGGGTTCCTCTCATCATCCTTGTTCTCCAATCATCTCCAAGGCACGCTATGTACTTTAATTTTGCATCATACTCATTATATGTATACTTTTATGTGCTTTATTGGTTCTGAATTTTCTCGATCCCGCGTGATACAAGACAGTTTTCGATTTTTGGTTCAAGTTCTAGCATCCTTTATATTTAACTCATGTTTTATTGCTGGGTTTTGCCAAGGGGCTGTTGTCTTGCACTATCAGGGGACTGTACACGAGCAGGTGGAAAGAATTTAGGTACTGGAGTCACGGCTGGGTCTCGTGGTTCGGTTGTAGGATGAAGGGGAACATCGGGTGATGTGTGTAGGGGCTGGATCTCGGGTGCGTGCATGGAGGGCTGTGCATGGCTTAATCCTATCCAAGGAACCAACTCCCGGGGGTCTGTGATGGAACTAGGAGAAGGCTGAGGGTAGCTGGTCATGGCCGCTAAATGGTTCGAAGGGTTTTGGCTAGGTGCTCTCGAGTGGGACGGGGAAGGGTCTTTGTTGGGGAGATGGTCATGTCCGAGAGATTGGGAAGCTTAGGGTGTGCTTTGGCAAGTCCAGGGGTGAGTCCTCGAGTGTTGCACGGTCCAGCATGGGGCTGGTACAGAACAGGTTTAGTCTAAAGGGGGCTGAAATTGCGTTGGCTAAGTATCAACTTAGGGTGCAAAGTGCTCTTGAATTTCTTCGGTTATGTCCAGCAGATTTTTGGGGTATTTCGGGGACCTTAGTGAATCTGGTATGCGTGGTTTTAGGCCCTTTTAAGTGTTTATTAGGCGTGGTAAAATTTGGGAAAAATCGGTTAAGTTTCGGGTTGATTCGGGTTAAAACCGGGACCCCGGTCCAAGCTTTAAAACGAATGAGTTAAGTTTTGAATTTGGCTTGAGTTTACGTCTAGGGGTACTTTTAAAAATGTTATGGGACATTTTAAGAAGTTTGGTAAGCTTCGGGTCAATTTTAGAGGTCCAGGGGTAAAATGGTAATTTTGGGTTTCCAGGGGCAAAATGGTCATTTTGCACCCGGGGTGAGAATTTGGTCATGGCAGCGCCCTGAGCACAAATCATGATATTTTTTTTAAATGTTCATGCATCACATTTACAATTTTTACTCTATTATAATAATTATGGTGCATGCTTGGTTTAAAGGAATTAAGAGAGAAAAAAATGAGAAAGTGAAGAGCACACCGTCTCCGCCGCGCCGCGTTGTTATTTCGTTTGTTTTCTGTAAAAACAAACCAAGGCATGTTTATATCTTCTTTCACTCTTCAATCAAAGCCATATAGATATTTTTAAATATCGCAAGTACATGATTTTAATGCAAGAAGTTCGAAATTGTTCATATTTAATGATGTTATCTAATTATATTACGTGCAAAAATATTCATTTTGAGATTTACGCGATATTGCTTGTGGTCACTTTACTATCATGATTAAATCCGGTCGCTTGTTACCGGTCAGTTCAGTTGTTTCACCCAGTATACTGTGGCAGTAGTTTGATCAGACGTCCATTATTAAACCTGGTCGCCAGTTAACGGTCTGGTCGCCAGTTACCGGTCAATTCAGTTCAGGGGCCACTTGCGTAGACCATAATCTCAACAGAAAATTGATGACATGCTACTTTATTACAGGGCTCCAAGGAGAAAACTTTTTCACTATGATTTTCAGTTCAGTTATGCACGTATTATAATTGCTCATGACAAGTTATTTTCACATTATGCCTCATGACATGATATTTTTATCCCATGCAAATTTTACTATATTATTTACTCGTTATTTACGATATATGCATGCTGAGTCTTTAGGCTCACTAGACTTGATTGTTGTAAGTACTGATGATGTCAGGACCGAGGGCGGGGACCAGTAAGCCAGCTCGAGTCAGTAGTACTGGAACCCGAGGACCTCATTTACAGCACTTGCCATTTTTTTTATGCTCAAATATTTTATCAGTTGTTGGATACTTTAACTTGTTATTTTGACGAGTAATAATTTCTTCCCCTGCTATTTTGAACATTTAAACTTGATTTATCAGATGATTTTGTGAATGAGGCAAATTTGATTATTTTAAAGAGAAATTTTTTAATTTTTCCGCAAATTTTCAAACATGAATTTTCGGGACGTTATATAATATCTCCATGGATTTCGTTGTAGGGCTACCCAGATCAAGGCAGGGTCACGATGGAATTTGGGCGATCATTGACAGACTGACCAAGTCTGTCCATTTCTTGCCAGTACGGATCAATTATAATTTGGATAAATTAGCCACCTTGTATATGGACAACATAGTGAGGATACATGGAGTGCCAGCAAGTATCCTGTCTGACAGAGATCCACGATTTGTATCAAAATTATGGAAAAGTTTCCAAAAGGCTATGGGAACCAAGATTACTCTCAGCACGGCCTATCATCCCCAGACTGATGGCCAAACCGAAAGGACAATTCAGACAATCGAGGATATGTTGAGGGAATGTGCGCTGGATTTTTCGATAAATTGGAGCGAATAGTTACCATTAATAGAGTTCGCCTATAACAACAACTACCAAAGTCGTATCGAGATGGCCCCATATGAGGCTTTGTATGGTCGGAAGTGTAGGTCGCTCTTATATTGGGAAGAAGTCGGAGAAAAAGCTGTTACCGGACCAGAACTTATTCAGTTCACCGTTGATAAAATAGTAATAATCAAGGAGAGACTCAAGGCAGCCCAATATAGGAAGAAGAGATGGTCCGATCTGAAGAGAAGACCCTTACAGTTGGAAATCGGTGAGAAAGCCTACGTTAAGGTCTCTCCCATGAAAGGAGTAGTTGGGTTCGGTAGATCCGGAAAGTTAAATCCGAGATATGTGGGACCGTTTGAGATACTGGAGAAGGTAGGAACCTTATCCTACCGATTAGCATTACTACCAGATATGTCCAGAATACATAACGTTTTCCACATCTCACAGCTGAGGAAGTATGTCCCAGACCCGAGTCATGTACTCAAGGTTACACCAGTGATGATTGAAGGAAAACTCAACGAAGAACTTAAATACGAAGAAGTCCCTATCCGAATAGTGGACACAAAAGACCAAGTGTTGAGACACCGGACAATACCTTATGTCAAGGTACAGTGGTCAAATCATGCTGAAAGAGAGGCAACTTGGGAACTCGAGGAGAAAATGCGATCACAATACCCTCACCTATTCGAATGATCAATCTAATGCAAGTTTCGAGGACGAAACTTTTAATAATGAGGGAGGGATGTGAGAACCCAAAATTTTACGATCCAAAGCAAATCAAGTAAGTAATACGAACATGAAATTTAACTCAAACTAAGCTCAAAAATGTTTGTTCCAACTAAATAACTTGAATATTAACTTAGATTTTCATTAAATTTAACTCGAGAAAATGTCTTCAAAGCTCGGGGACTAGCTCAATGGGAGGCCGAGCTGCAAATAACCACATCCATTGAACTATTGTCACTGAAGGAGGAAAACCCCATCTCAAGGACTCGATCCCTCAGCTCGAAGAAGCTTGACCAGGAATGTCCTAACAAGACCAAAAAGGGAGCTGTAAGTTGAGCTAAGGTTTGGAAAAATTAAGTATGCAAGAAATAACCTTTGAGTAAAACCATGAAGGAGCTAAGGGAGGAGCTAAAGGACTAAGACACATTAAAGATGCAAGAAATGACCCTATAGAAGATCAAGGTGACTCTTGAAGAGTGCATGAGATTTTGAACCACAATTAAGGCTAACCTTGGACTTGAAGAATGCATGGGAGTTTGGACTACATTCATGGCTAATCTTGGACCCCAAGATTTCGGCCAAGGGGCTAGGTGAAGGGGCTATCTTTGGCCTATAAATACCACATCAAAGGGAAGGAAAAAGTGCTCCAAGAAAGACACTAAAATTTCGGTTCCCCTCACCCCTCACAAGTCTCGGCCGAAGTCAAAGAAGAAGGAGGAAAGAATTTTGTGTAGTCCAGAGTTGCTTTTCTGTGTCGAAGTGCTGCCCGACCGAAGACAGTGTTTGTTAAAGTTGCGCCGAAGTGCTGTCGAAATTTCAAGAGGAAGCTTCGTACAAGAAATCAATAAGTGGGCTTTTGTTAAGTATTTCATTGTATTTTGCTCATTGCATAAAAATATCATGACATGCTAATGTATGTCATTATTTTCAAAAATTACTGTGTACTATGTTTAAAATTTCGATCGATGATATGTTCTGTTTGATCTTCGAATTCTTTTTATTCCGCTGTATATATCTAAAAGTCTGAACTCTGAGAAATCTGATAAGTTCTGTCTGTTACCTCTGAACTCTTTGTTACACTGTTACGATTCAATTTGAAATGGGATGAGAATTGTGATTCTGTCTGGTCCTCAATGGTGGGTATAAAACCATTTCTGTTTGGCCCCCAATGGTGTGTATAAAACCGAGTTCTGGCCTCACCCCTTAGAGGAGTAACATATTGGGGACAATTTGACCATGGAAATGAGATGAGTAACAATGTTTCGTTTGTTATAATCTGCTCTGTTTCTGAACCATTCTAAAAATCTGATTCATTCTGAGTTATCTGTCTCATATTTATTCATTTCAATATGATAAGTTAAAGGTAATAAGATTTGAAAGAGTGTTAAAGAACTGTTTTAAAGAATTAAGTTCTTTATGTATATTTGGAATCGACCGACCCCCACTTGCTGAGTGTTTTCCCAAAAACACTCACCCCCTTACAAATTTCAGATAAAAATGAAGAACAAATAAATGAGAAGGAGTAGGAAGCTTTCTGGGGTTGGTGATCGATGATCAAGAGCAAGAATCAAGTTATCCCTTTTGTTTAAGTTTTCCGCATTTCGCAAATCTGATGTATTTTATTTCATTGTCATTGTAAGACAATACTTTATTTATAAAAAATACTGGTTTGATTTGATACGAGGATTTATTGTTTGCAATATAATTGTTAAACAATGCCGGATGTCATCGACGCTTCGGACTTGGGGTGTGATATTACCTGTATTACGTGTAAATCTGCTGAGTTTGTTGACATCATAAGCAATATCTGGACGAGTGCAACTCACGAGATACATAAGACTGCCTATGATCTTCGAATACTCTAATTGAGATATGGGTTCACCTTTATTTTTTGAAAGATGCAAACTTGGATCTACGGGTGTTTTGATCAAGGACATATCATTCGCATTATATTTTTCCAATATTTTCTGAACATAGTGAGATTGCGACAAAACACGTCCTTCCGATGTTTTTATAACTTTTATTTCCAAAATGTCATCTACTTCTCCCATATATTTCATATCGAAGTTTTTTGTTAACATCTTCTTAATAGTCTTCATGATAGTAATATTGTGTAAGGTCCAAAATTAAGATTACGTAATCCAACTGCATGCAAATCTAGGGAATATGAAAAATAGTTAATTAATTGATTTTAATAGCTAAATTGATTATGTGTTATGTTTATATGATGTTTTAGTAGTTTTTCTACTTAAATGCATTAAAATGTATTTTAAGGGTTATTCGAGTTGCGATCAAGGAACGGAGACCGATGGCAGAAAAAAATTGGATAATTATTTTACTAGATAATTTTTTTTAATTATTTAAAATATGGTTGATACTTTTTCTTATTTCTGAAAATAATGAGTTTTGAGGTTATTTTATACGCCCGCAAGTAATTTTTATCCGTGTTGGATTTCAATAAAAATACGAACGTTTTGACAACCCGGCTAATAATTTCCCAAATTTTTCTACACAAAATATTTTATTTAAGTACTAATGGGCTTATGGGGCCTAGCTAACCTTGTTAATGGGCTTAAGAATACCATTAGTGTTTTAATTAATTATTTACGTGCAAAACCGTACCCCATAACCCCATTATCACACGCCTCCCCTACCCCAAAGCATAACAATTATTTTCTCTCATCAATCACATGGAACATACAAGGAAAAGCAAGAGAAAATCATCGGCTCTTTGTCAATGAAATTTGCCCAAGGCTTATCGTCGTCGTTCTTCGATTTCTCAACCTAAATTCGTGTGTTATACACGCAAAGGCATGCCATATTATTCCCTTTACTCATCATCACACCATATTATGTATCTGAATATGTTTTGCATGAAAAAACAAGTGATGCTTTTAATTATTTTCGTTTATTCATCTTCATGAATTTTTTAAAGCTTGTTATTTGATCCAAAAACATGTTTAATATGTTCTTAAGGGGCTGCCATTATTAGGGTACAATCAAGGGTTGTTTTACACGATCTTAAGAGTCCTAGAACACACACAAATCGCTGAACATGATGAAGAACAAAAGCTAGAACCAAACTTGTGTGTTGTGTCATGGGGCTCGGGTTTAAGCGAAACTTGGTCCATGGCTTGGCTCGGTTGAAACCAAGGCTGGGCTAGGGATGTGCTAGGGTCAGGGTAGGAGTCCTATCCATGCTATGACTCAAGACAAGTGGCTGTGAAAACTCCACCCGCGAAGCATCACACGTGCGCGGAAGGGTGCAGCTGCGCAAGGAAGAAAGGGCTCGGCGAGGGGGCTTCGGGCTGGGTTGGGCTGGGCTAGGTTAGTTCATTAGGGTCCTAAGAGGGTGCACAAGGGTATGGTTCAGGGGCTGGTCCAGTGGTTAGGGTCCTAGCATCGCAAACAAAGAGTCATAGTCTATGAAGGGTTCTCGGCCGATGGCATGTTCTGAGTTGTGGCTTCGGTTTTGGGGCTAGAGTCAAGTCCTAAGGGTTCTAAGAGTCCAGGAGGGTTCTTAGAATGGATGGTTAGGCATCGGCTCAGGGTGGTTCGGGCTTGGCTCGGTGAAAATCGAACAAGGCTTGAAGGGTTCAAGAATTAGGGTTTCCTTTGGTTTAGAAGTTGAAACATGGCTCGAAGGGGGTCGAGTCGTGGTTCATGAGGGCTAAATAGTTATTGAAAGTGTAAGTTTTGAATTTTGGAATTTTATATTAAAGATTGATTTAGTCCGGGATTAAAACACAATAATATATTATAATTAAAGATTAAATTAAAAGCCATCGATTTAAGTTAAATAAAAATAGAAGAAAATTAATGTAAGCTTAAATAATTATTTGGGATGGTTTAGAGTCAACGGAATTAAGAAAATGTCAAAATGTGAAATTTTACGTCTAGAGGTAAAACGATAATTTTACACCCGAAAATTAGTAAATGTCATGGCAGTGCTCTAAATCATGTTTTATATATTAATATGATTATTTTAAATGTTTATGGAATTTTATGATGATACTTTAACGTTCAAAGATATGTTGCATGCTTGGTTTAAAAAAATATATATATTTATACGCATGAATTTTATAAAGTGATGATAATATATATGAAATGTTGAAGGAAGTGAAGTAATTGTGACTAATACGTTGATGCGATGATATGTTAATACGTAGGCCAAGGCTCAGTTGACGGGTGAGAGTGTCATTGATGTCCCCGCCGCCTAGTACTGTGGTTACATGTAGATGGATCCATTGCTCCAATACGAATACGAATACGAAAGTCACAATTAACGATCTAAATTAAACGAAACGAAAATGAATACGTATATGAATATGATGAATACAAATATGTTTATAATGAATATGAATAAATTTATGATAATATGAAAATGTTTATGTTTAAGTTTATGCATCATTAAGAAATGTATATGTCAAGTAAAAGTATTTTCACTGTTGCATATGACTGTATACGTATTACTTGTTATCAAGATTATGGTGTGTTGAGTCTTTAGACTCACTAGGTGTGATTGATGCATGTGATTATGAAAATAATGATAATGGAGGCCAAGATGGTTGACTTTGCTGGACTGAAGGTGCACATAATTACCCGAGGACCGGCGCTAGTTTTCCGCACTAGACTTATGATTATGAATTATGATGTTTAAGATTATGTTAAAGATATGTTTAAGAATTTGATTATGATTTTGAGTGGTTTTTGAGAGGTTGTTAGTTTTAGCAATTTTGATAAGTTAGGATATGCAAACGTTTGACGATTTTATGTTCTTAAACTATTTCCTTTGATTTTCAAATATTGGTTTGTTGTTTTATTTTTAAAATTGTACAAAATATTTATAAATGTATATATGTATTTCGGCAGATTAGTAGAAGGATAAAAAAAATTTCTAGTACTTTGAAAGAAAACGAGTAGTGGACGTTTCATATTGCTCCCACAATTAAGATATCATCGACGTACAAGCATACTATCACATATTCTTCAGGTGTGCCTTTTATGTAAATACATTTATAACACTCGTTAATTTTGAAGTCATTCGACTACATAGTTTTGTTGAATTTTTCATGCTTAATGACTTAACGAGTCTACACACTTTTTTCTCTTTTCCAAGAACTATATATCCCTTGGGTTGTTTCATATATGTCTTCCTCAAGTTCCCCATTGAGGAATGTCGTTTTCACATAAATTTGGTGTATTTCTAGATTATGTAATGCTGCAATTGCTATCAGTACTCGAGTAGATGTTATTCTCGTCACTGGAGAGTATATATCAAAATATTCAAGACCTTCCATTTGTTTATATCATTTGGCTACTAATCTAGCCTTATATTTTTCGATAGATCCATCGGTCTTGTATTTTTTTTTTTAAGAATCCACTTGAATCCTAATGGTTTATTTCCCGGAGGGAGGTCAACCAATTCCCATGTATAATTTTGTAAGATAGATTCTATCTCATTATTCATTGCCTCCTTCCAAAAAGGGGCTTCAGGACTTCATAGTGCTTCATTAACCGTCCTTGGTTCATTTTCCAACATATAAGTTAGAAAATCTGGGCCAAAGGTCTTTGCTGTTTTAGCCCTCTTACTACGTCGTGGTTCTTGTTGTTCTTCTTGAATTCTAACGCTCGTAGTTTCATAAGTTCTTTTCCAAGAACTTATTTCTTTATAAGGAAATGTTGTTTGAAAGAAGATAACATTCTTTGATTCAATAATTGTTCCTTCGTGCACATCGCTTATTTCAATTTATGTATCAAAAATCGATATGCACTACTATTATTGCATATCCAATAATAAATGGTTTTGGCACTTCAAATTTTTCCAAACACCCACACACTTTTAAATATTTGTAGAATGCTTGTGGCCTTTCCATAATTCCTAAGGATTGCTTAACTTTGTGTGGTATTTTATTAACAATGTAGTTGGCTGAAAGGATTGCTTCCCCACACGAGATTTTGGATAATCCTGAACTTAATAACATTGCGATCATTTCTTTGAGAGTGCGATTTTTCCTATTGTTAGAACATTTCATGTTCGCAATCTTGATTTTGATGTTAACAAAACTTGTTATTTTGTTTCTAATGATTTAGCTTAGTCCGCTGGTAGCTGGAACTGATCAGGCTTCGAACTGATCAATTAAGCGAGGTAAAACTGAAGCTATCGAGACGTTAACTGAAAACACCAACTGATTGACCAAACTGAATCAGTTCGACTGACATATCAAAGAACAATTCAACTGATTTTTCAGCTGATAGATGATTCAGCAGAAAACCTTCAGAAGCCCGGCCAGCTGATGAAGAGTTCGACTGATGAAGAACCCATCTGACCAGTCCAACTGAAAGAGTGAAATCAGTTCCACTGACGAGTCAATTGATTTCACCAAGTGTGGGGACCGGGACGCTAATCATCTTTTTAATCGTGATTGGGACTAATTAATCAATTATAATAAACAGGGTCTAATTTTTTTTTTTAAAATGCGGAAGGTAATGGAATCAAATTCCTATACATATCAGTATAAAAGTATAAATCTGATAAAATATACAATCATACATATCTCAGGTTCAACAACTAACTATCAAGTGTTTAAACCCTATCTCTAGTCCAAGTCCGTAGTCTCCACTCTAACTCGATCTTTCTTCACCTTTGTGACCAAGTACCTTTCCCACCTGTTGTCATGCACACATACAGACAAGACAACAGCCGGATAACTCCGGTGAGATAACAATATCCCAGTATAAACAATGTATTAATGCAATCATATAAAACATATATAAAAGCATAAACAATCATTAAACATGTATCCAATCTGATTACATGAACAAATACGAATCTGTATTTAAATCAATGACTTCTTATCTTATCTCTAACCTAGGGATCCCAATCTAATTTAGACTTTGGTATGCTGTATCGAATGTCTACAATAGAGGTCGATCTACATCTAAGCTCATCGATACACCGTAAGTCTAGAGTCTTCGCAGTTCTGACAAAGACTCGGCGGTTCTGCCCTAGCTAGGCTGATCTGTCCTAGACTCAAACTCTGACTCTGCTCTAAGTCAATAGATTAACATATCAATCTGATAATCTGCAAATATCAATGCAATAAAATAAAGTATGTGATTTAGGGAAACTCAAGTCAAACTTAACTCGAGTTGTGCAATCCCGAATCAACATTTATTTATACCTTTCTTGCTGTCGATCTGATACAATCAAAGTCTTGATTCAAAGTATGTCACTGTCCAATCTGGCAATGACAATACCAATATTCTGTATCAATATTCTAATCAAATCATAACATCTCTGTTTTATCAAATTCTGACGGTACAACAGTACAATCTTGCAATATCTGTGATACCAAACCAGTATCTATTTATTCCAATAATTTACAATCAACCACCGTACAAATCTGATATCAATTTTAGTCAATTTCATTCTGAAATTCATAACAATTCCATAATCAGTCCGTTTCTTAATCTGACTTCGATTCTACGCTGTCTAATATGTCAAGAACAACATATATGACGTGTATTCAATTCCAACAACATCAAAATTTCAAAACATGTCAAAACGTAATAAAACTTACGTCCTGTAGTATCCTGCATTGCTATGAACACAGTACCGAAGTCGAATTTAAAATCTAACGGACGGCTTTCTCACAAAAGACGTAAGGATTTTTCACTTCTTTTCCCCAAAGCTTTTCTCGATTTCTATTCTGTCAATTATGAAGTATTATCATATATATACTTCCCCTGCATGGCAATGCTACGTATCTTACATTTCACAACTTGAAAGCGGCGCTCGGGCGGTGGTAATTTACCGCTCGGGCGCGGCCCTCTCTGTCCAAACATTTCCGAATTCACCCTTGGCGCTCGGGCGGTCAAAAACTACCGCCCGGGAGCCAACTCTTCTGCCCGCAACGTAATCTTATTGAGCATTGGCGCTCGGGTGGTCAATAATTAACGCTCGGGCGCCAACAATTATGTCCCAAAAGTTATGTAATTTATATGTTTGGCCCAATTTGCTCTCGTAATGGCCCGACTTTAATAACATTAGCTCAACTTCAATAATCTCAGGTTAATATAATCAAAATATTATATTAAAAGAATCAAGATCTTGGCCCTTACATTTCTCCCCCCCTAAGATACAATTTCGTCCTCGAAATCACAACTCATTAATCGTATCAATAAGGAGTATATATACAAAACTGCATAAGAAATTTACATTATCGAAATAACTCTGGGAACTCTTGTCTCATATCTGATTCAGTTTCCCAGGTGGCTTCTTCAGTACCATGACGAGTCCATTGAACTTTTACAAGTGGAATGGTCTTCGTTCTGAGCTGTTTTTCTTTACGATCAATATTCTGAATCGGTTTTTCAACATAGCTCAATGTCTCATCCAGTTCGGCCTCGTCTGGTTGAATAGCATGTGAAGCATCAGGAATATATTTCCTTAATAACGATACATGAAAGACATCATGTATCCCAGATAATGAAGGCGGTAAAGCAAGTCGATAGGCACGATCTCCTATCTTCTCAAGAATCTCATAAGGCCCAATATATCGTGGAGACAATTTCCCTTTCTTGCAAAATCTGACAACTCCTCTGAAAGGTGAAATCTTTAAGAATACTCGGTCTCCTACTTCAAATACCAACGGTCTGCGTCGAACATTGGCATATTTGGCCTGTCTGTCTTGTGCTGCCTTCATTTTCTTTCGAATTAGCTTCACTTTTTCTGTCATATCTCTGATCATGTCAGGTCAAATTTCAGGCACTTCAGAGATATCATCCCAATATAGAGGGGATCGACACTTTTTTCCGTACAACGCTTCGAATGGTGCCATCTCAATACTCGTCTGATAGCTGTTGTTGTACGAAAACTCACAAAGCGGCAATGCATCTTGCCAATTAGTGCTAAAATCTAGCACTACTGCTCTCAGCATATCCTCCAGTGTCTGGATAGTCTGCTCTGACTGTCCGTCGGTCTGTGAATGATACGCGGTACTCAGATGTAACTTCGTGCCGAGAGCCTGCTGCAAACTCTGCCAGAAGTGCGAAGTAAATCGAGGATCACGATCTGATACAATTGACTTCGGCACTCCATGCAATCTGACCACTTCTCTGATATAGATCTCTGCCATCTGTTCAAATCTGTACGTCATCTTGTACGGAATAAAACATGCGGATTTGGTCAATCTGTCAATCACGATCCAAATCGCATCATAACCTCGGGAGGAACGCGGCAACTGCGTCACAAAGTCCATGGAAATATGATCCCATTTCCATTCAGGAATGGACAAGCTCTGTAATAAACCTCCTGGTTTTTTTCTTTCTGCCTTCACCTGCTGGCAATTCAGACATTTGGAAACAAATTTGGCAATGTTAGTCTTCATTTGTTTCCACCAAAACTGTCTTTTCAAATCGTTGTACATCTTTCTGCCACCAGGATGAATGCTGAATCGACTATTGTGCGCTTCTGACAATATCTGTCGTCTTAAATCTGAAACATTCGGCACAACCAGACGATTATTCACATACAAGACGCTATCACTGTAAGGCTCAAGAATTATCGGTTGCCATTGATGTTGACTTGACGAGGAGAATGCATGACATTTAGAATGGAATTTTTTGAAGCATGGCCGAAGCCACACCGCCCCCGCGGTGCTAAGACTACCGCACCCGCGGTGTAGGTGACAGAAATTGGTGAATTGGTGCGAACAGACACCGCGCCCGCGGTGCTAGAGAGACCGCACCCGCGGTGTGAGACCGCACCCGCGGTCATGTAAGGACCGCACCCGCAGTCTAAGAATTCCAGAAAATATTATTGCTGCCGAGAACTCAGCGCACCCGCGCTCTTAAGCTACCGCACCCGCGGTAGTGCGTGGCATTTGAACAACATGAACACTCGTCCCTTTTCATGCAATATGTAAGAGGTGTCTTCATTCCCTCTTCCACTTTAGCTGATAACCGAGAGAGTCCAGGGAGAATAGCTTCAACCTTTCTTCAACTTTGAAGTTATTCTTTTCAAGATTTAGCCATCCGAATTTAGTTCCGACTTCGGTTTTGAACTCACCTCGTCAAGGGCTATCAAAGGATGTAAGTATTGTTCAATTCCAGCCTATTTCGAAATATAGATGTTGGAGAAATTGTATTATGTTAATTATATTGTGTTCTTGAGGTATTGAGCATGGTATATTCGTAACCGCATCAAGAAACGGATGTTATTTGCTACGATTGTTAGTTTCCAGCATGTATTACGTTAAAATGGTACAGATTTCAGCTTATGTAGTGAGGTTGATGAGTTTATGAGTTGATTATGATTGAGCATGTTATGGTGGAGTTACCGGTATCGAAGAACTACGTTGTTACGCTGTCGAATTGATTTGAAATCGACTTCAGCTTTGAACATTGAGTTGATTGAGATATATATGACTGAAGTGCACATTGTTATATTGTCATTTCAGATTAGTTTTGACAAAGTGACATTCCGACTTCGAGACTTCGACCGACGATTCGACAAGAAAGGTATAATTCATGTGGTCTTGGGATTGCACAACTCGATTCAGATTTGATACGAGTTTCCCTAAATCACATACTAGATTGTTATTACGTTGATTATGTAATGTCTTGTTTATTGATTTATATTCGAGTCCTGAGATAGGAGATATTGGCAGACTTGCCAAAACTAGACGTTTCGGTGTATCGTCGCATAGGAGCAGATTTGCTATATGTGTAGACCCTCGATACAGAGTTGACCGAAGTCTAGGAATAAGACGTACCGTTGCCCCGAGTGGTTGGGTAGGTGACAGACCGTCTTATTCACACCGGGATCCATAGATTAGAAACGAGTCGAGTCAAGATTTAAATGTTGAATACAGATTTGTATTCTTCTACATGTTGTAGACTTTACATTCATGTTATTCGATATATGCTATGCTTTTGTACATGATTATTACATTGCATGCATCCATGTTTTATACTGGGATATGTTCTCACCGGAGTTATCCGGCTGTTGTCGTGTCTGTATGTGTGCATGGCAACAGGTGGGGCAGGATCAGGGTCACGACGAGGATGAGAGAGTTGATAGCGTGGTGATGCCGGGTGTAACAGCAGATTACCAGTAGTTTCTGTTTAGATTTGAACTACTTGTATTTGAGATTCGAATAATAGTGTATGGTTGTACTAGACAGACATGTATGTACATTATGTTGTTTATTCAGTTGACGACATGTTATGCTTTATCTATGCATTTGACTTAATGTTAAAAGCAAATTTTTGACCCACATTTTCGAATAAAGATCCAATTAAATCCCAAAAGAATTGAGTTAGAGCCCGGGTCCCCACAACAGGTGGTATCAGAGCTGTAGGTTCTGTAGACTGAAATAGAATAGAATGAGCGGGGTAGATCGAGTCATCTTCCTTGCTTTTTGAGATGCTAGCATGCTTTATTGCTTTTCCTATTATATGTTGTTGTATTATCTGAATTGATTTACAGCATTCCAAGCCTGAATCAGAACCGATTCTCGATCAGAGGTATATGATCAGAGGAGGGCTGAGACAGATGATATTGATTGTGTACTAATCAGTTTGATAATTAGATTTATGCCGCCTAGACGAGTGCCACAGCCAGAGCAGGGTAGCACGTCCGGTGCACAGATGGATGTTACCGCTACTCCGATGGAGACCTTGCTGAAGAGATTTCAGTCTTTCCATCCGCCTACCCTGAAGGGCACAGAGAGTGCAGTAGAGTGCGAGAGCTGGCTTGATGATATCGAGATGTTGTTTGAGTCGTTGGCCTATACCGATGAGCGACGTGTGAAACTGATAGGCCATCAGATGCAAGAGGTTGCAAAGAGCTGGTGGTTGACTACGAAGAGAGCCTTGGAGCACCGAGGCATTGACATTACCTGGAAAGTCTTTAAGGATGAGTTCTATCAGCGTTTCTTCCCCGTTTCCTACCGGAAAGATAAGGGAGCTGAATTTGCGAATCTGAGACAGGGACAGTGGAACATTGAGGAGTATGTTGCTAAATTTTCTGCATTGTTACGATTTGCACCTCATGTGGCCGGGAACGACGAGGCAGTGGCCGATCAGTTCATCAACGGATTGAACCCAGATGTATTTACTTTGGTGAACACGGGACGGCCTAACACTTTTTCAGAGGCACTGAACCGAGCAAAGGGAGCAGAGGCTGGCTTGATCAGGCAGCGAGGAGCTTCCTACGGTGTTCAGGGGCAGAGACCGCCACAGTCCACGACCGTAAAGTTTCCACCACCTCCTCCTCGTTTTGACAGTGGAGCTAGTGGTAGTGGTAAGAAGGAATTTCTGAAGGCTAAGGGCAAACAGTTTAAGAAATCCGGGAGCAGTTCATCGAGTTCGAGTGGATCTCGACAGAGAGGTCAGGGGTCAGATTACAGTGGCGTATACTGTGGTTCGTGCGGAGGGCGACATGCCACAGAGCAGTGTCAAGGAGTTATGGGACGCTGTAACCTCTGTAGGCAACAGGGACACTTCGCCAGAGTTTGTCCCCAGAGAGGTGCACAACGATTCCAGAGCACAGGATCATCAGCACCAGCGCCACAGATGGAGAGACAGGCATCTTCTGTATACTCCTTTCAGCCACCCTCTACACAGACCCAGCAGAGGCCAGGAGGTAGTCAGACGGTGAGTCAGCCTCCCAGACAGCAGGCACGTGTTTTTGCCCTGACAGAGGAGCAGGCGCAGGAGGCGCCAGATGACGTCATTGCAGGTAATTGTTTCCTTTGTGGTTATCCTGCATATGTGTTGATAGACACAGGGGCATCACATACATTCATCTCTGAACATTTGCATTGAGACATGCATTGCATGTTGAGTCGATGTCTACGGTAGTGTCTATAGCTTCTCCGTTGGGAAGTGGCTTGATATCTGTGACTACTGTTAGACATTGTATGCTTCAGTTTGAAGGGCATGAGATCGATCTTGATTGTGTAGTACTTGGTTTGGCTGCTTTTGATTGTATAGTTGGCATAGACATGTTGACCAAGTACAGGGCTACTGTAGATTGTTTCCACAAGATCATCAGATTCAGACCCGAAATGACAGATGAGTGGAAATTCTACGGCAAGGGTTCCAGATCTCGGATTCCCTTAGTATCTGCTCTGACTATGAGTAGATTGCTTCAGAGAGGAGCAGAGGGATTTCTCGTATATTCAGTAGATCTACTGAAGTCGAGCCCAGCATTGGCAGATTTGCCAGTGGTTTGCGAGTTTGCAGATGTTTTTCCTGATGAGATTCCAGGGTTGCCTCCGGTTCGAGAGGTTGATTTCAGCATAGACCTTATGCCTGGTTCTGTTCCTATTTCAAGAGCTCCGTATAGGATGGCGCCGATAGAGCTGAAAGAGTTGAAAGCACAGCTAGAAGATCTTCTGTCCAAGGGATATATCAGACCCAGTGTATCTCCTTGGGGTGCTCCGGTGCTTTTTGTCAGAAAGAAAGATGGCTCGATGCGATTGTGCATTGATTACAGACAGTTGAATAAGGCAACAGTGAAGAACAAGTATCCTTTGCCGCGCATCGATGATTTGTTTGATCAGCTACAGGGATCTTCTATATATTCGAAGATCGATTTGAGATCGGGGTATCATCAGCTCCGAGTTAGAGATGTTGATATACCGAAGACTGCATTCCGAACCAGGTATGGACATTATGAGTTTGTTGTTATGCCTTTTGGTTTGACGAATGCACCAGCGGTGTTTATGAGTTTGATGAACCGCATTTTTCAGAGATATTTAGATGATTTTGTGATTGTGTTTATTGACGACATTTTGGTATATTCAAAGAGTTTGACTGAGCATGCAGATCATCTGAGAATCGTGCTGAAGACTTTGCGACAGGAGCAGTTGTATGCCAAACTGTCCAAGTGTGAATTCTGGCTGCGACAGGTTGTCTTTTTGGGGCACATTATATCTGGAGATGGTATTGCGGTAGATCCGAGTAAAGTTGAAGCGGTTATCAGTTGGCCGAGACCGACTTCAGTGCCTGAGATACGCAGTTTCATGGGTCTAGCCGGGTATTATCGTCGTTTTATCCGAGATTTCTCCAGTATAGCGAAGCCTATCACCCAGTTGACACAGAAGAATATGCCATTTGTGTGGTCCGAGGATTGTGAAGCCAGTTTTGTAGAGTTGAAGAAGAGGCTGACTAGTGCGCCTGTCTTGACGATTCCTTCAGGTACAGGTGAGTTCGTTGTATATTGTGACGCATCTCACAGAGGGTTGGGATGTGTTCTTATGCAGCGTGGACACGTGATAGCGTACGCCTCTAGACAGCTAAAGCCGCACGAGACTCGTTATCCGATTCATGATCTTGAATTGGCGGCGATTATTTTTGCACTCAAGATCTGGCGTCATTATCTGTATGGCGAGAAGTTTGAGATTTATTCCGATCATAAGAGCCTGAAATATCTCTTTTCTCAGTCAGATTTGAACATGAGGCAGCGACGATGGCTTGATCTGCTTAAAGATTTTGATTGCGAGATCAAATACCATCCAGGGAAATCGAATGCAGCGGCAGACGCCTTAAGTCGAAAGGTATGTTCTTTGTCCTTGTCGACTGTAGGTGTATCGAGTTTAGTAGAGGATTGTTGCTTGTCCGGATTGACATTTGATACAGATAGTAGACCGTTGCGACTTGCTGCGATTCAGATTGAGCCGGATCTGATTTTGAGGATCAAAGAAGCACAGAGAACTGATCCGAACGTTCAGAGATCGATTGATATGGTCAGAGCTGGTCATATCTCAGAATATAAGGTTAGAGATTCTGTTCTGTATGTGAATAACCGTCTAGTAGTGCCAGATGTGTCAGATTTGAGACAACAGATTATGTCAGAGGCACATTGTAGTCGGTTTAGCATTCATCCTGGTGGCAGAAAGATGTATAACGACTTGAAGACGCAATTCTGGTGGAAACAGATGAAGACAGATGTAGCATAATTTGTGTCTAGATGTCTGAATTGCCAACAGGTGAAAGCCGAGAGGAAGAAGCCCGGAGGTTTACTTCAGAGTTTGTCTGTTCCTGAATGGAAATGGGACCACATTTCTATGGATTTCGTGACGAAGTTACCTCGATCCTCCCGGGGCTGTGATTCGATTTGGGTCATCATTGACAGACTGACCAAATCAGCGTGCTTCATTCCGTACAGGATGACCTATCGACACGATCAGATGGCAGAGTTGTATGTCAGAGAGGTCGTCAGATTGCATGGTGTGCCGAAGTCGATCGTATCAGACCGTGATCCACGATTCACTTCTCATTTTTGGCACAGCTTGCAGCAGGCTTTGGGTACGACTTTACACCTGAGCACTGCTTATCATCCTCAGACAGACGGACAGTCAGAGCGGACTATTCAGACTTTAGAGGACATGCTGAGAGCGGTAGTACTAGATTTTGGTACTAGTTGGCAAGATTCATTGCCGTTGTGTGAGTTTTCATACAACAACAGCTATCAAACGAGCATAGAGATGACACCGTTCGAAGCTTTATACGGAAAGAATTGCAGATCTCCGTTGTACTGGGATGATATCTCTGAGGTACTAGAGTTAGGGCCTGATATGATTCGTGAGATGACCGAGAAAGTGAAGATCATTCTGAAGCGAATGAAGACGGCACAAGATAGGCAAGCGAAATACGCCAATATCAGACGCAGACCGTTAGTGTTTGATCAAGGAGACAAAGTATTTTTGAAGATTTCACCTTTCAGAGGCGTTGTCAGATTTGGCAAGCGTGGGAAGTTGTCTCCTAGATACGTCGGTCCGTATGAGATCCTTGAGAAGATTGGCGATCGAGCTTACAGACTTGCTCTTCCTCCTTCATTATCTGGTATACATGACGTTTTTCATGTATCGATGCTTCGCAGATATATGCCGGATGATTCTCATGTTATTCAGCCTGACGAAGCCGAGTTAGACCAGAATTTGAGCTACGTTGAACAGCCGATACAGATTCTGGATCGGAAGGAAAAGAAGCTGAGAACCAAGACCATTACGCTTGTGAAGGTTCAGTGGAGTCGTCATGGTATCGAGGAAGCAACTTGGGAGACGGAGTCTGAGATGAGACAGAGGCATCCCGAGCTATTTTTATAATGTGAGTCTTTCTTCCCGTTGTGACTTTACAGTTTTGTATATACTTGCATTATTATTTGCTTATGAGTTCGAGGACGAACTCTTGTCTAAGAGGGGGAGAAATGTAAGGCTCAAGAATTATCGGTGCCATTGATGTTGACTTGACGAGGAGAATGCATGACATTTAGAATGGAATTTTTTGAAGCATGGCCGAAGCCACACCGCCCCCGCGGTGCTAAGACTACCGCACCCGCGGTGTAGGTGACAGAAATTGGTGAATTGGTGCGAACAGACACCGCACCCGCGGTGCTAGAGAGACCGCACCCGCGGTCATGTAAGGACCGCACCCGCGGTCTAAGAATTCCAGAAAATATTATTGCTGCCGAGAACTCAGCGCACCCGCGCTCTTAAGCTACCGCACCCGCGGTAGTGCGTGGCATTTGAACAACATGAACACTCGTCCCTTTTCATGCAATATGTAAGAGGTGTCTTCATTCCCTCTTCCACTTTAGCTGATAACCGAGAGAGTCCAGGGAGAATAGCTTCAACCTTTCTTCAACTTTGAAGTTATTCTTTTCAAGATTTAGCCATCCGAATTTAGTTCCGACTTCGGTTTTGAACTCACCTCGTCAAGGGCTATCAAAGGATGTAAGTATTGTTCAATTCCAGCCTATTTCGAAATATAGATGTTGGAGAAATTGTATTATGTTAATTATATTGTGTTCTTGAGGTATTGAGCATGGTATATTCGTAACCGCATCAAGAAACGGATCTTATTTGCTACGATTGTTAGTTTCCAGCATGTATTACGTTAAAATGGTACAGATTTCAGCTTATGTAGTGAGGTTGATGAGTTTATGAGTTGATTATGATTGAGCATGTTATGGTGGAGTTACCGGTATCGAAGAACTACGTCGTTACGCTGTCGAATTGATTTGAAATCGACTTCAGCTTTGAACATTGAGTTGATTGAGATATATATGACTGAAGTGCACATTGTTATATTGTCATTTCAGATTAGTTTTGACAAAGTGACATTCCGACTTCGACCGACGATTCGACAAGAAAGGTATAATTCATGTGGTCTTGGGATTGCACAACTCGATTCAGATTTGATACGAGTTTCCCTAAATCACATACTAGATTGTTATTACGTTGATTATGTAATGTCTTGTTTATTGATTTATATTCGAGTCCTGAGATAGGAGATATTGGCAGACTTGCCAAAACTAGACGTTTCGGTGTATCGTCGCATAGGAGCAGATTTGCTATATGTGTAGACCCTCGATACAGAGTTGACCGAAGTCTAGGAATAAGACGTACCGTTGCCCCGAGTGGTTGGGTAGGTGACAGACCGTCTTATTCACACCGGGATCCCTAGATTAGAAACGAGTCGAGTCAAGATTTAAATGTTGAATACAGATTTGTATTCTTCTACATGTTGTAGACTTTACATTCATGTTATTCGATATATGCTATGCTTTTGTACATGATTATTACATTGCATGCATCCATGTTTTATACTGGGATATGTTCTCACCGGAGTTATCCGGCTGTTGTCGTGTCTGTATGTGTGCATAGCAACAGGTGGGGCAGGATCAGGGTCACGACGAGGATGAGAGAGTTGATAGCGTGGTGATGCCGGGTGTAGCAGCAGATTACCAGTAGTTTCTGTTTAGATTTGAACTACTTGTATTTGAGATTCGAATAATAGTGTATGGTTGTACTAGACAGACATGTATGTACATTATGTTGTTTATTCAGTTGACGACATGTTATGCTTTATCTATGCATTTGACTTAATGTTAAAAGCAAATTTTTGACCCACATTTTCGAATAAAGATCCAATTAAATCCCAAAAGAATTGAGTTAGAGCCCGGGTCCCCACAATCACGTACCTGATATTCCGATCGATGTCCTGCTCTAACCATCCATACTGATTTCTGTACATTCTGATCAACTTTCTGAGCTGTTTTGATTCTTATAATCAGCTCTGGTTCTACTTTCACCGTATAGAGTCTCAACGGTCTATAATCTGTTTCAAATACTAATCCAGACAAACAGCAGTCTTCTATCAAATATGAAACACCGATCGTCGACAAGGATAAAGAACATACCTTTCGACTTAGTGCATCAGCGGCTGCATTAGACTTTCCCGGATAGTATTTGATTTCACAATCAAAATCTTTAAGCAAATCAAGCCATCTTCCATGTCTCATATTCAATTCAGATTGTGAAAACAGATATTTCAAACTCTTATGATCAGAATATATCTCAAACTTTTCCACGTAAAGATAATGTCGCCATATCTTTAATGGAAATACAATGGCTGCCAATTCAAGGTCATGAATTGGATAACGGGTCTCATGTGGTTTAAGCTATCTTGAGGCGTAAGCAATCACATGCCCTCGTTGCATCAGCACACATCCCAACCCTCTGTGAGAAGCGTCGCAATAAACCACAAAATCACCAGTACCGGATGGGATAGTCAACACCGGGGCACTGGTCAACCTCTTCTTCAACTCCAGAAAACTGGTCTCACATTCTTCCGACCAAACAAATGGAGCATTCTTTTGAGTCAGCTGAGTAATTGGTTTAGCTATACTTGAAAAATCTTTAATGAATCGACGGTAATATCCCGCTAAACCCATAAAACTGCGAATTTCAGGCACTGACGTCGGTCTTGGCCAAGAAATCACGGCTTCCACTTTACTGGGATCAACTGATATCCCATCTCCGGATATAATATGACCCAGAAATACTACCTGTCTTAACCAAAACTCACACTTGGACAGTTTAGCATATAATTTCTCAGCCCTTAAAATTCGCAACACAGTTCTTAAATGCTCAGCTGATGATATCCCGATCTTAAATCAATCTTGGAATATACTGAAGAACCCTGCAACTGATCGAATAAATCATCAATACGAGGCAAAGGATATTTATTCTTTATCGTTGCCTTGTTCAGTTTCCTATAGTCGATGCAGAGTCTCATCGAACTGTCTTTCATTCTTACAAATAATACTTGAGCACCCCAAGGAGAAACACTCGGTCTGATGTACCCCTGGGCCAGTAAGTCTTCCAGCTGATTCTTCAATTCTTTCAATTCAACTGGTGCCATTCTGTACGGAGCTCTAGAAATCGGCACTGTACCTGGCATCAATTCTATGCTGAAGTCTATCTCTCGGATTGGAGGTAATCCCGGGATCTCATCTGGGAAGACGTCAGCAAACTCACGTACCACTGGCAGATCTGCCAATGCTGGACTCGACTTCAGTAAGTCTAATGAATATACAAGGAATCCCTCTGCTCCTTTCTGTAACAATCGATTCATAGATAATACGGATATTAAAGGAATTCTCGATCTAGAACCCTTACCGTAAAATTTCCACTCTTCAGCTATATCTGGTCTGAATCTCACTATCTTGTGGAAACAATCAACTGTCGCTCTGTACTTGGTCAGCATATCAATACCGATAATACAGTCAAAGTCAGACAACCCAAGTACGATGCAATCTAACTCAATTTCATGCCCGTCATACTGTAGTACACAATGCTTAACAGAATTTACAGATATCAAACCCGTCCCCAAAGGCGAAGAGACAGACACTACAGTAGCTAAAGACTCTACAGGCAATGCATGACTCAGTTCAAATCGTTCAGAGATAAATTTGTGTGAAGCACCGGTATCAATTAGTACATAAGCAGAGTAACCACATAAAGAACAGTTACCTGCCACAACGTCATCTGGTGCTTCCTGGGCCTGCTCCTCTGTCAAAGAGAATACTCTGGCCTGCTGTCTCGGAGGCTGGCTCACAGTCTGGCTACCTCCTGGCCTCTGCTGTGACTGAGCTGGCGCTGGTTGGAACATGTGAACAGCAGCTGATCGTCTCTCAGTCTGTGCTGCTGATCCTGATGACTCGACCCCCTGAGATCTTTGGGAACCTCTTTGGGGACACACTTTAGCAAAGTGTCCCGGCTGTTTACAAATGTTGCAACTATCAGTCACTCCCTGGCATTGCTCGGTTGCATGTCTTCCTCCGCAAGTCTTACAATAAACCCAGTGTAACTCTGGCTCTGTCTGGAACCACCGGAGCTGGAAGAACTACTGCCAGATTTCTTGAATTGCTTTCCCCTGGCTTTCAAAAATTCTTTCTTTCCTCCACTGCTGCTGCCACCCTCAAATCTGGGAGGTGGTTGATGTGGTCTCGGTGCTGGAGGCACAAATGAAGCCCCTTTCTGTCTCATCATACCGGCTTCTGCTCCCTTAGCTCTGTTCAGGGCGTCAGTAAAATTATTCGGTCGCCCTGTGTTCACCAATGTGAAAATGTCGGGGTTCAAGCCATTGATGAACTGGTCAGCAGTAGCTTCTTCGCTGTCGGCCACATGTGGAGCAAATTTCAGCAAGGTGGAGAACTTTGACACGTACTCTTCTATGTTCATCTGTCCCTGTCTTAGATTGGCAAACTCCGCCCCCTTGTCCTTCCGGTACGACACTGGAAATAATCTTTGATAAAATTTAGTTCTAAATATATTCTAGGTAATAATCGTACCTCTATGCTCCATGGCTCTCTTTCTTGTAATCCACCAGTCCTTGGCAACATCGTGTAACTGGTGTCCAATCAATTTCACTCTCCTCTCATCTGTATACTCCAATGACTCAAACAGCATTTCAATATCATCAAGCCAACTCTCGCATTCTACAGCGTTCTCTGTTCCTTTCAAAGTCGGCGGATGAAATGACTGAAATAGTTTCAGTAACGTTTCCATTGGAGTCGGGGTGACATCCATTGGAGGATTTGATGTACTTCCCTGTTCTGGTACTCGTCTCGGAGGCATATCTAATAATCAAATAGATTAGTAACAAATACAACAATTCTGTTTCAATTCTCCTCTGATCATCTTACTGCTGATCTAGAATCAATACTGATCCAATCTCAATAAAACATATCACTATATCAAATCAGATAAAGAAGTAACATGTAATAAAGCAGTAATACATGCTAGCATTCAAAAGCAGGAAAGAAAACCTCAATCTACCCAGCTCACTAGCCTCTTCTATCTCAATCTAAAGGATCTATCGCTCTGATACCACCTGTTGTGGGGATCGGGACGCTAATCAT